>NC_134266.1:125771884-126081384 GCF_031893055.1 Leptodactylus fuscus | reverse complement strand
ATTGCTGCTGTCGATCATTTGCCTGTTGCAGCATTTCGGCAGCTCTCAAGCTGTCCTGCTGGTGAACTTGTTCCGGCATGTCAGCACCTCGCTGGGAGGCCATATAAAGAGTGTGTTGTTGGTGTTGATGATCTGCCCGCTCCGGCTTTTCGGCAGCTCTCAAGCTTGCCTGTGGCTGTACTTGTTTCTTGCACTGTGCTTGTGATTGCTCCGGCATCTCAGCACCTCGCTGCAACATCATATAATGAGCATGTTGTTGGTGTGGATGATCTGCCTGCTCCGGCGTTTCAGCAGCTGTAAAGCTGGCCTGCTGCTGAACTCGTTACTTGTGCTGTGCCCATGATTGTTCTGGAATGTCAGCAGGTCGCTGGGACACCATATAATGAGTGTGTTGTTGGAGTCGATGATCCCCCTAAGCTGCGCTTGAGGAGAAGTCTGTGATTTCTGGCTGCCTTCATAGTTGTTGTTTGTGACAAATTAGATTTTCTTTTTCCAGGCATGTTTAAAATTGGCAAACTGCCAATTTGGATTAAAGGTGATTGCCCATGTCAGTGTGTGAGCAGTGTCTGGAGCAGATCAGATAATATGCAAATATGTGTACACAAACCACTGAGGGTTAGTGTGTGTTTACACAGATCGATAACAGCCCTGGCTGAGATAAGGTGCTGCTAAGAACTGTTTAATGTAGTATGTGAAATTAAATTCATAACAGTCATTAAGCCATGTCATTTACCAGAATAAAAAGTAGCCTATATGTTAATCAAGGTTACAATCTATCTGTGTGCCGAATTTCATTCAAATCCATTCAGCCAAACATCCAAACATCCAAACACACAAACTTCCAAATATCCAAATTTTTCACATATATTATATAATATTAGTAGGATATATATACTGAGGCTGAGGGTTAGCTGAATGTTTACATAGAGAGATAACAGACCTGGCTTTATCAGAACCTGAGATAAGCTGCTGCAAGAGCTGTTTAACATAGTATGTGAACATAAATTCATAACAGTTATGAAGCCACGTCATTTATCAGGATCAAATTTAGCCTATGTGTTAATTGAGGTTACAAACTATCTATTTGCCAAATTTCATTCAAATTCATTCAGCTGCTTATGCGTGATTGAGTAACAAACATCCAAACTTTTTTATAGTATATCAATATATTTATTATTATTATTATTATTATTATTATTATTATTATTATTATTATTATTATTATTATTATTTATATTAGTATTTATAATATTAGTGTGTATATATATATATATATATATATATATATATATATATATATATGAAATATACAGTATATATATAAGATAAGATATATATATTTAGGCCTGCTTGACCTTAAGAAGACACCTGCCCAGTGTCGAAACGCGTAGCCATTTTAAGTTGTTGTTTATGTCCTTGGAGCAATAAACAGAACCAATTCATCTTAAACATCCACATCGTTATTTTTATTTTCAACTTCATTTTAGATTTTGTTGTCATTAGCGCTCTATCATTTCCCAGTTTTTCTATATTTTATTATATATATAATAAATATAAATATATATATATATATTTTATATTTCCTATCTGCTGTGTATGGAAAGAGTTCAGCTCCTGAGCCCTCTCCATAGTGGCGTAATTAGGAATAGCAGGGCCCCCGTGGCGAACCTTTGACACGGGCCCCCCCGACCGACGCCGAAGACCACGAACCCCCCCCCCGCATTCCTGCGTGCACTATTATGCCCCATAGTTGCCCCTGCACACAGCGTTATACCCCATAGTGTCCCCTTCACTCAGTATTATGCCTCATAGTGGCCCCATCACCCAGTATTATGCCCCATAGTGCCCCATCACCCAGCATTATGCCCCATAGTGGCCCAATCACCCAGTATTATGTTCCATTGTGGACACCCATTAACAATTATTATACTCTGGGGTTTGAAGACCCCAGAGTATAATAATCGGAGTCCGAGAGGGAGATACAAACATAAACACTGTTACTTACCTATCCCTGCACTCCCCGCTGCCGGCTATCTTCAATGACGACAGGGACGTCATGTGACTGGGGGCCTGCGTCGTGATGCATAAGGACGCAGGCCTCGGTCATGTGACGTCTGAGCCGTCACACAAGTAGGCCCGAAGCCTTTGTGGAGCATGGAGACGTAAGTAACACTGTTTGTTATGTTTGCTTACCTCTCCCGGGCCTTCGATCATTATGCTCGGGGATCTGAAAAGACCAGTCCCTGCCAGAATAGCCGGTAACGGCCTATTTAAAAAAAAACAAAACACAGCGGTAGCAGCTGTCGCTGGACCCCCTAATATCCTGGGCCCTGTGGCAGCTGCCTCCACTGCTTCCCGCTGCTTCCACTGCCTCTCCATATATGCTCATAACTAGCAGAGATGTGGGCCCATAGCAAACTACTCCCACAAGGCATAGCACCCCCTTTCTTGACCTGCACATGGTAAAATGCCCCCTTTGCTGGCACACAGTATAATGCCCCAATTACACCCAGCATCATGCCCCACATAGGTCCCATCACGCCGTATAATGTACCATAGAGCCCCCCATACAATATAATGTCCCACAGTGGCCGCTTTACAATGTATAATATTCCATAGTAGCCTCTCCATACAGTATAAGGTCACACAGTGGCCACTTGACAAACTATAATGTCCCATTGTGGCCCTACGCTGTTCGTCACAGATATTGCAAAAATTTTGAGTTTATCAGAACCTGACATTTTTAGGACTCACCACCCACTCACCATCCACTGTGGAGATCGCTGTCCAATACGTGTCCAGCTGTCACCAAATAAGAGGAAGATGAGACTCCACAGACTGTTATATTTATCCCAATACACCCGCCCCACCCCACCCCACCCCACCCACACTTCCCCATATATTGGTCACCAAATAAGAGGAAGATGAGACTCCATGGACTGTTATACCCCAAACCACCCACCCCACCCCCACCATACCCACAACTCACCCACCCGAGTCCAACTTCCCCCCCCACACACACACTTTACTAGCTTTGGCAATGCCAAATATCTATTCGGACATGCCAATAAAGCTTTTTTTTATTTGATTTGATTGTTATACTCTGGGGTCTCTTCAGACACCGGAATATAATGATCGGAAGCCCAGGGGAGGTGATCAAGCATAAAAAACATCCACCTTATATGTTGTGATGCCAGCTTGAACCATGTGACTACTGAGGTCATGGTCCAGGGCCATGTGATGGACACAAAGGTGCATGGCTCATTACCTGGCAGATATCTGTGACTATAACCAGCTGTATACCTGTGTACTCATCACATGATCATGGACTGTCCATCACATGACCGTAGTCAGAATCATATCCACTAAAAGTAAACAAAATGAATGATAGCAAGCAGAGGTCTAGAAAACTGTGAGGAATTGATACAGAAAATATATTGGAAAATTGTATAACTTTTTATTATACAAACAATAACATTTGTCTCTCAATCTTGGTCTGAAAGTAGCCAACCGCTTTAATGATGGATGAGTCACGCATGCTACCTTTACTCAGCAGTTGTAATGTCCATTGTTTGATCACTGTAGAGATCAGAATAACAGATATTAGAACTGACAATATAACTGATACAAGTGAAACACTTTCCCTTTCTATTAGTCATCAATGAGTGCAGTGAACAGTTCTTTCCTTCGGCTTTCAGATGCTTTTGGACAGAATTAAAAAGCATCAACTGAAAGCTTACAGACAGACCTTGTGCAGTCAGTTACAGACAGAAGGTGTTTAGTTTGTAATTAAAGACAAGAAAGATCCAGGAAACTATAGCTTCTTGTGAGGAAGTCTACCAGGTAGGAGGATGAGAAGGAAAAGAGGTAGATAAAGGAGAGTGTTATACATGTGCAAGTTTTCAAACATAATTTCCATTTATAACATTAACAAATGATAAATATAAGATAATAAAAAGTGTGTGGCAAAGGCCACCAGGGATTCTATGCGGATGTCCCCTATTAAGCCAAATCACCCTGCCTGTAGGAGTTATTGAGGGACAAATACAGCATAGAGTGGAGATTGGCCACTCTCCACTGTAATAAATATAATACGTTATTTTAAATCATATGTGAATGAAAGAAAATAGCTAGTATGAGTTATAATCTCCTATTATCATACTGCCCTTAGGAATTATTGAGGGACAAATAAAAGATACAGTAGAGATTGTCCACGCTACACTATAATAAATAAGAGCAGTATATAGATGCAGTGGAGAGTGGCCAATCACCACAATGCACTGTATGTTCTGTTTGTCCCTCAATAAATCCTACAGGCAGTGTGATTGGGTTTAATAGGGGACACCAGACACGAATCCTTAACAACCTTTGTCACACATTTCTAACATTTTTAATTATTTTATATTTATATTATGAAGAGGTAATTAATATTAACACCTTAGCAACGAGTGCCATAATAGTAGAATGCTGTCATCTTTGAGCTAACATATTCTGTTGTATTACTAAGTAGGCGGCCTTTTGAGAGTGTTAGCTGTAACTTACAGCTAGCACCCTATTTAAGCTCCGATTTGTATTCTTATGCTTAACCTTTAGATTGGGGCCCCACAATGCTTGCAGGACTTTTCTCTCTGTATTTTTCAAGTGGAACGAGAGACAGAAACCTCCAATGCACACCGAGCACTAGTGTGAACCTTGCCTTAAGTTGTCTGAACTGTTTTATTTAATTTGTGGCACTGTGTATATAAATAGTATTATATTAGTGTTACACCCCTCCTTTGGGATAGATTGGTCTAGTTCAACCCATATTTTGCTGGGAAGGGAAGGACACTCTAAGGGGGCATTCACACTTGCGCCCCTGTGAGCCCCTGTCCGCCTGTCAGGTTTCCGTCCTATTCCCAAGAAAAACTGCATAGGGAACGGCTTCTGGGCAGTTCTGGTTGGATACAGACAGGGCTTTCTGCCCAGCCCCCCAAAAAACGATTTCCACGCAGAGAGGCTGCATACAGACAATGGCAGTTTGCTTTTAAAACCCATTCAAATTAATTCAGTTTCTCTGGGGAATAGGATGGAGACCTGGTGGACCGGCACAAGACACACAGGGGTACAATTGTGAATGCCCCCTAAGTCACCTTATGGTAATCTATTACAGCCTCTGATGAGTAGGGTTGTGTACAGAGGCGTCATACAGTTGCCTATATTATCATTGCTGCAGCCTTGAGACAGGTAAGAATATTTGATGACAGGCTGCAGAGGAGAGGGAGAAAAAATGCCAAGACTGAGAGGAGGTTGAGGTTTGTTACTGCCTCAAAAGTGGACTCTGTTATCTCCTCAGGTAGATTCTTGGAATTTACTCATTTCAACCACCATAAAGATTGGGAGAGGCAGGAATATAGATACAGTGAAGTGGAGAGACTAAACACTGTATTTAACATCTATAACTTGGCACCCCCTTTCTGTGAAAACCATTACTAGGCTCAGTAACACCTTCTACAATGGAACGTCCATTGCACTACTTCATCCATCTGGAAGCTGCATCTGTTGCCATTACTTCAGTAAAGTCACATCACTTTGTTCAACTGCAACTGGTGTCTCCTGAGTCAATCCTGTGCTTAGCATCATGTATAAAGAGCAATGGAACCGCACACTATAAAATATGGAGTTTGGGTGCTAGCAGACAAAGAGTCCTGCGACTCACATACAATGTAGATTAATGCTGCTGCACACCGTATGCATGTGAAAAAGTGAAAATTTATTGGTACATATACGCCATGAATTTGGTAAATTGGTTTGTAAAGCATAAAGAAAGTACTAGATCATTTCAGTGAACATAACGTTTCGGTCATATTAGACCTTCTTCAGATAAGATCTAGGAGTTGGCAGAGTTTGCAGCGGGATCATGGCGTCATGATCCCGCTGCAAACTCTGCCAACTCCTAGATCTTATCTGAAGAAGGTCTAATATGACCGAAACGTTATGTTTAGAGATGAGCGAACACTAAAATGTTCGAGGTTCGAAATTCGATTCGAACAGCCGCTCACTGTTCGAGTGTTCGAATGGGTTTCGAACCCCATTATAGTCTATGGGGAACATAAACTCGTTAAGGGGGAAACCCAAATTCGTGTCTGGAGGGTCACCAAGTCCACTATGACACCCCAGGAAATGATACCAACACCCTGGAATGACACTGGGACAGCAGGGGAAGCATGTCTGGGGGCATAAAAGTTACTTTATTTCATGGAAATCCCTGTCAGTTTGCGATTTTCGCAAGCTAACTTTTCCCCATAGAAATGCATTGGCCAGTGCTGATTGGCCAGAGTACGGAACTCGACCAATCAGCGCTGGCTCTGCTGGAGGAGGCGGAGTCTAAGATCGCTCCACACCAGTCTCCATTCAGGTCCGACCTTAGACTCCGCCTCCTCCGGCAGAGCCAGCGCTGATTGGCCGAAGGCTGGCCAATGCATTCCTATGCGAATGCAGAGACTTAGCAGTGCTGAGTCAGTTTTGCTCAACTACACATCTGATGCACACTCGGCACTGCTACATCAGATGTAGCAATCTGATGTAGCAGAGCCGAGGGTGCACTAGAACCCCTGTGCAAACTCAGTTCACGCTAATAGAATGCATTGGCCAGCACTGATTGGCCAATGCATTCTATTAGCCCGATGAAGTAGAGCTGAATGTGTGTGCTAAGCACACACATTCAGCACTGCTTCATCACGCCAATACAATGCATTAGCCAGTGCTGATTGGCCAGAGTACGGAATTCGGCCAATCAGCGCTGGCTCTGCTGGAGGAGGCGGAGTCTAAGGTCGGACCTGAATGGAGACTGGTGTGGAGCGATCTTAGACTCCGCCTCCTCCAGCAGAGCCAGCGCTGATTGGCCGAATTCCGTACTCTGGCCAATCAGCGCTGGCCAATGCATTCTATTAGCCCGATGAAGTAGAGCTGAATGTGTGTGCTTCTAGTGCTGGAGGATTCAGTTGAGTGTTGACAACTACTATTCCCATCCTGTGGTTCCCTCAAGTGGATTGTGGCAGAAAGTAGACAATCCAAATGTATTTTTATCTGTGAATTATCACATCTATACAGTATAAGGCAGATTTTCATATCATATTCATTAGTCTGTATTAGCAGAGGGGTTTGATTTGATGATGAATAAAACAATATATTTGTAATGCTTTATTACAGTAATTTGAAATCTCAAGCTAAGAAATGTGTAAAGTGTATCCCATCACCCAGGACTTCACCTGACCTAGATGCTCAGACATAAGTTGCAGCATAGACAGATCTGGTGGCTGAAGCAATCAGAGTCATTTGCACAGGTCTGATGCAGGGCAGAAGACAAGAAGTGTGTGGCTGCGGAGATTACAAGCAATCTCATACCTCTTTTGGTTTTATCAGTTCTCACTTGGGAGAGGTCCCATCATGCCTCTGCCAGGGTCACCAAATAAATTACAAGCAGAGCTGGAAAGATGTCACATCTAGTTGGCCGTGAGATGTTATTAATTATGGATGCCGCTATTGAAGAGATTACAAATCAGTTCAGATAAGCAAAGCAGCAAAGTCTTTGTTCAAGGAAAATAGGTAACTGAAGCATGGATTTCTCCTGCATTTTACCTTCACAAGTCTCCAATTTTTCCTTACTTACTATAAAGCGCTGGTAGTACATGATCCAATGATCCAGCTTGCTGTGCGCTTGCATTATTCAGAATAAATGCTCCTGTCCTTCAGACATTATTGTAACACATTTATTGTCAGCGCAGGCAAGGAAGCATTCAGTATTCATGTGAAAAGCTGACTTTTATATTGTCCTGAGGAATAACTTAATCCTCTCTGAGTTAATCTTGAAAGCTATAGCCAAAAGTGAATTAGAGCATTGGTACTGCTTACAAATAAGAGACAGTTTAAAGGCATATGCACACAATAACATGAGCACACATATGTTATTATGGTGACTGCTTTCCTAACCTGGGTATCCATTCATAGCTTATCTGGGCTTTCTTATGTTGCCATAACATTCTAATCTCCTTTTACCCCCTTAACAACTAACTCTGTATATACTCATTGAGAACTGTGTATAGAATTTGTGTTTTGTAATTCTGCTCAAAGATTTCTCAGGGTGCAGAGCTTGTCAGCAGGAAAATTGGTATTAAACTAATGACAGTACCTTGTAGAGCTGCTTCTACTCTTTCCAATGATGCCGTTCTTATTCTGCATTGTAACTCCATTTTCATGAAATTCAGCATTTAATTCTTACGCAAATTAGATGACAAGGGCTTGTCACACTTTGTCTGTAGTAAGTGGTGGTTATCTGAATTGAGGATCAAAGGTCCAGCGGGAGAAGAAACACCCCTTTCAATCTAATTTGCATAAGAGCTGCAATTTAGAATAAGAAAGTTCATCTTTGGAAAGTTCATAAGCAGCTCTACAAGGTACTATCATTAGTTTAATACTTATTTTGCTGCTGATAGACTCCCTTTAAAAAGGACACACATATTTCTTCAATAGTATACAAATAGAAAAGTCAAAACCATTTAACTCATATTAAAAAAAAAAAAAAATCATCTGGTCAATGAGTGGTGAGGAATGACTCCTCTACTGCTAACAGTACTCATCTATAGACAAGTACCAGGGAAGGGAGCGTTCCTCACTCCTCAGCGTCATGGCTGGGAAGTAAGGAAAGCCCCTTATCACAGTACAGCGCAATAGACGCTACCGTGAGGAGGGGTGTTCCTGACAACCTGTCAGAAATGCTTTTCTGACACTGAAGAGCTATGGTACCGACACTGATAGCTCTTCATCGGGGGCACAGAACAGGAAAGCCGATATTGCGCTGAATTCAGTTCACTGTCAGCTTTCTAGCGGTGTATTTCACTGCATGTGCCCGAAGATGTGAAATGTCCTCTTTAAAGTGAAAATTTAACTTTTCTTCTGTATTGTTAGGCTTACCCAAAGGTAAGGTTTTGTGTGGGTAGGTTTCATAAAAGGTGCTTTACCCACTCTGTTTCTAACTCTGTCTTTAGTTGACTGACTAGCTTTTAAGTTAGCAATTTAAACACAGTTTCTACTTTTTATATTCAAATATATCAGGTGACATGTGGGATCTCCTCAGTGTGGTTGATACCTCAAATGTTACAGAGTATGCTGCTTTCTTACTATATGCATACAATGTATATGTCATGTACACTCCTTCTTCTGCAAACTGCTTTCTGTATCTATAACCTGTGTGATCCACCTTTGCAGACAGCTTGGATGTTTCCCCTTTTCCAGTCTCTACTCTGTAACCTCCTCTCTGGTACCAGCATAACCAGGAGTGGTATAATAAATCAGGACAGATTCAGCAGGACAGCCAGCTATGTGAAATAGTTACACTCTCTTTACAGCACTTTCAAACTAGTTGAGCGTTTTCAAAGTTGCTTTTATTTTAAATTCAGGAACAAGCAAACAATTAAATACGTTAGTTGAAATGTGTCCATGGCCTTAAAGATGATGAAAGAGGCAGGTCAGCTTGTATATACAATGTCACATCAATGGAAAATGATCTTGACATGAATTGATCTTGTAGTATGACCTGTTCATCCCTATTGACTTTTTACACTTAAAATGATGCTGATCAATCCAACAATGCCTAGGAATATTCTTGAAAAACTAATAGTAGGAGGCAAAAAGAGGAAAGTATTCTGTGGTTTTGTGCTTGGTAGTAATGTGTCGCACACCCAATTAAACTGTACTTTCCTGATGATAGCTGATGAAAACGAGTATTAAAAATTCTTTAAGACTCTTTTCCATGTATCCTCATCGGAAGACTCTATGACAAAGAGAAAGTTATTAATTACCTGTTTCTTTTAACTATGAGATAATTTAATTAAAATTATGCATTCTCTGACTTTGGCAGTAGATCAACTAGTAAATGAGAAAGTGAGGTGAGAGTGCTTAAATACACCATATTAAATGACTAAATGACTCTCAGGGCTCAATTTTCTATGCTTAACACACCATGATCTGACACTGCAAAATACCTGTCTGATTATTTCTGTCGAGTATTTATCTGCCGTGATTATCACTATGCATGATTGAGAATACCAAGCATAGCAGTACAGTCTTCATTTTTGGATGACAATCCTGTAGCCAGCTGGTACTGCAGAGGGTCATTTGTGAATGTCATAGTCTTGAAAATTTCAGATAAACTAAACAACAACTTTTATTAACTGAAACATAAAGTGAGAATAAAGAACACAATTTAGTCCGAATTTTAAAATTACAACCATGTAACAAAAACTCTGTGTTATAGTTGACGTGTTAATTGGTACAGGGAAGCCAAAGGCGTCATATATTCTACAAGAGGGTTCTCAATTCTGCTTGAAAAAATAAATGTGCTTTAAGGATTTTCTAAATTTTCTTTAATACAGTGTAATATCAAGACATGTTGGGATTTGTGATGACTTGAGACTGGTTTGGTGATCAGATGCAGTTTTATATAAATGGCTTGCCATATGATAAATACCTGTAGTTGGGATGGGTTTGACAGAGCCAGGGCTACTCTACCACTCTGGACAGACCCAGGACTATATATACTATATGTATAGCTTGTGCAACTACACAGTAGCCCTGATGATAAAGGGCTGGCCACAATATAAATTAGCATGGTAGACCCAAGAGATAGTATTATTTGATACAGATATGTATTAACTCAATAGATCTCCATTTTTGGACTACAATTTTGAAACCAAAACACTATATTTCAACATGCTAACAAATGCCATGACAGGTTTCAATTCATGCCACAAACACTGGGTGGTTCAGTACAGACAGATAAAAATCATCAACCTAGTTACAATTAGAGATGAGCGAGTAGGATTCGATTGAGTAGGTATACGATCAAATACTACGTCTAGAAGTCTTCTCTGCGCAGCGTCCCCGCGTCCTCTTCCAGCTCTGAATTCACTCTGCTAGGCATCGGGCCTGGGCAGAGCCGACTGCACATGCCCGCACTACAAGAAAATGGCCGCTTTGACTGTAAGCGGCCATTTTCTTGTATTGCGGGCATGCGCAGTCGTCTCTGCCCAGGCCCAATGCCTAGCAGAGTGAATGCATTGCCAGATGATGACACGGGGATGCTGCATGGAGAAGACTTATCGTAAAATCCAGCCCAACCCTCACTCATGGACTTGGTAAGTTCAATTTGATCGAATGTTGCCTACCCCTGAAACGAGCATTTTTCCCCCATAGAGTATAATAGGATATAATAATTAGATTCGAGTAGTCGAATATTGAGGGGCTACTCGAAATGAATATCGAGTATTTAACTACTCGCTCATCTCTAGTTACAATTTACCATTAAATTATATTGCTTTTAGAAAAGCTGCTTAACTTGTGATGAGCATATCTATGCAACAAACAAACTATCTGTTACACATAGAAAGGCCCACACAGAGATAAAGCAGACAACAAAAACAATGAAAGTCAATGAAAAATGTTTTTCCGATGGCTTCTCATTGGTTTTTGTTGTCTTCTCTGATAAGATATCATGCTGCAGCAGTTTAACCAGTTACAAGTTAAAAGTTACTAGTTAAAGTTTGGGTTTCTGCTACACCCGCATATAGGTTTCCTGTACTAGGCGTCTGCCTGCTGACTATACCCACCCCTATTTTGGACCCCCCAGTGATCAACAGAACAAATAAATTTCAATGCAAAGAAAAATAAATAATGAAAGGAGGCACTCACCAGGATTACCATTGGAACATAGAATAAAGAATAATAGTTTATAAAATCTTGCTGAGTGCCCGTTTATTTATTTTTCTTTGCATTCTAGTGTATTTAGGATATTTTTGTAAGTGTGGAAAGCACCACCATATCATTTGGAGTCTGTCCTAATGCTATTCAGAATTGATCACAGATAAAGCATTGGAGCAGTGCCACCTTATTCTCCTGTATTTGTATTTTTCTGAGAACAAATAAATTATAGATTCTAATAATGCTCATATAGACAATCTCCCATCTCACAGTTTGCCTGCAGTCTCTTCTTCTCACTTCCTTTATTCCCCCCACCTCCCTCTTGCTGAATGGGACTCTGAAGTATCACAATACTTATACAGGTCAGATAATATGCAGATGCTTGTACAGAATGGACTTTGTGTTATCTGTGTCTTTACATTGAGAGATAACAAACTCAGCTTTATCAGCAAACTGCAATTAGCTAAACTGATTGTCCTGCAAGAGCAGTGAGTGACATCACTTGTCCTATCTCACAGGTCTGTGGTTATAGCAACATTGTGTAAATAATGGGAGGAATAACAAACAAAGAAAGCAGCATTTCTAAAGCAATATATTTAGGAAAAGTCTTCAATTTACATAAGCTACCAGTATGGATAGCATCCTTCAGATGGAACAACCCCTTAATACTTTTGTTCATTTTCTTAGGTACTGCAACTCAGACACAGCTCTGCCCTATGTACTGTTATGGTGTTACTACACCAGCAGAAACATGCAATGGAGTGAAGATCCCCACCGATGATATATTGATTCTCTACCAACCATATGAGAATCCATTAAAGTATCACTTTAGTGATTGATTGATTTATTTATGTTATGGAGAGAGGGTGACTATATTCTATATAGAATAAAATACACTTTAAAAGTATCAGAAGTTGTTGGGGGATGGGGTTTGAGGATTTTAGTAAAGAATATTGAAAAAGCCACTTATCTTATCCTCACCATCTGTACTATGTATCCTTAGCCAGAAATATTTATGGTTTTCATCATAGTATTTATCATACTTCAGGAGTCCTCTGCAATGGCCAGTCCATTTTCTGAATAAGGAGCAGAACTATCTAAATACTGTAGCTGTAGTCTGATTTTTAAGAACTGATATTCTGCTTGATGCACACAGGTTTATCAAAGCTGATCCATGTCAGGCAGATTAATGCACTTCTTTTAACTCTTAACACGTTTTAGTGCATTTCATTTTGTTAGAACTGATAAGAGCTATAGATAGGCACCTTGCATTTCATTGCTTACTTATCCGAGAAGTATAGCTCTTTCCTCATCTTATAATCAAAATACCAAGTATATAAGTTAAAAAAATCATTTGCTTTCTGATAACAGATTTCTTCCATCCTCTAATAATAGGGATTTGTCTATTAAAGGAATGAGTTTGGCCTGCAGCTGTTGTAGAGATCTTGAGTCTTGTCTTGGCACTGTGTTATATGTATCTAGCTCAGTACCTTGCAGTATGTGTGAACATTTAGAGAGCGGCCAGACAGAACAGTAAGGATTACGAACTCAGCATGGCAGGCTGATCCACATTTTTGGAGATTTTTAAACCTATAATATATTATTTTCTTATAGGACCAAAGAGACCAAAGTTACTCCACACTGAAGACACCTTTGACATCAGTAACTGTTCATAACCTGAAACCAGGAACTGTCTATGTCTTCCAAATTCGCACATCATCATCTTCTCAAGATTATGGAAGCTATAGCCCAAGCATTGAAGTGGAAACTCTAGGAGAATGTAAGTATTATTCTGCAAGGTGCTGCTTCTGCTGCCAAGATAAATTATATTAGGGTCAGAATATGATTTACAGGCTGTAGGTTGCAATGCTAGAAGTATCTATGTTGGAGATCCACTGCTTATTATCTGTATTTTTAGTTTTCCTGTATTGTAGATTTTTTATTTGCCAATTTACTTGTTATGTTTTGGATTTAGGTATTGTATTGAGTTAACCATGTACATTATGAACTAGAAGTATTTCCCGTCTTCTAAAATATCAGTTGCATAGAGCTCCTATATGTATATCCCCCAACCGAAGCCAATAAATAACAACAAAAAATTAAAATGAAATGTACAAATGTATTAAATATCCAAAGTAAATTAGAACCGGACAATTAAAAACATATTAAAATCACACCATCATACTTTTACATGGTATATTATTCATCTAAATTTAATTTCATTATCATTTATTTGGTGAACACATCAATTTATTTTCATTAACTTATATGTAATTTAATATTTTATATACAGTGGTGTTTGACTTTGTTAATCACAACTGTTTTTGTTGTCATTCATAGGTTTAACTTAGGGGATATGTACATATATATATATATATATATATATATATATATATATATATATATATATATATATATATGCGTTCATTTGATTTATTTGTATTTCCCATTTGATAGGAATTTGCTAAAATTTACTAGGATTACTGTATGAATATTATTTGTTGCATCTATAACTTTTTATTGTTATTATAAATATAGAAGGACATCTGCATGAATGCTTCCCATAAGCAGCTGACATTATGCAGTGAGGGCAGTCAGAAGCATTTTGAGCAGTAGTGTGGTTCTTAAGACACATCTCGAACACCCTAGCATAGAACCCTAAGTAATAATGTGGGATCTTCTTATAGGGATATGTGTTAAGTATTTGAGAGCATAAGACAATACGTTTTATAGGTATTTAATAGGAAATACATATTGTAGTACATATTTGATGGTGGTTTCTTGTTTGTCATACGAGAAATGCATTAAATAACTGGACAGACTGGACACACAACAAATCTGAGGTGCTAAGAGATATCCTGGTGTATTGGTAGAATGTGTGAAATACCAGTTCAAATATGTGCACACAAAAACGGCAAAGATTCCAGGAAATATTATAAATGATAACACATACATTGACATTTTGAAAATGGCTTTTCAATCAAGGTCTCCATAAATATTCATAGGTCAAATCACTTCCAAAATAATATACAGTAGTTTTCTTACTCTTGAATTCGTAGATTACCAAGTCACAAGTACATTTTATACACTTCTGTGTTTTATTGTAACTCCAAGAGATCAACTGACTGCACATGAAGCTCTGTAAAATGTATTCTGCTTCTGATGGATCTTTATAAATTCTATTTTAATCGCTTTGTGTGTTAGATAAATGGTGAAATAGATTTAGTAGAAAATGTACAATGTATCATGGACAAAAGATGTAAAATGAACATTCCTTTCTATAAGTGACTAAAGTCAATGAATACCAAATGCCTATTAGTAGTCTATTTGACTCACATGCCTCAGTTTTTTTCTCTCAATAAGTACTGTATATGTGATGAAGGATAACATATGATCTAAAATGCATTGTCTATTTTCACTACACTTGGATACAAAAAAAGATATTCTTCAATATACTGCTTTTTTGTTGAAGCAGCAGGGAGTCTCTATGGTCAGACCTTTGGTGATCTAGCACTTATTCCCTGTCTTATGGGGTATATGTGCTTATAATGGGAAAGCTCCTTTAAATTTCTTGCAGCACCAGTAAAGGGAAAAGGAAGAATTAAATGAATAGGCTTTCTGTTACTATGCATTGTTAACCACAATGAGAGTTTCTCTTTGGGACTGCTCTACACTCTGGATAATAGAATACAGTCCTAAAATGGTTGACTTTTGCTCTGTGTTGAGCACAGTACAAAATAGTCTTCTGTACTTCTTACTGTAATTGTATTATTTTTTTTTAGTTATTTCCAGCTAGCTATCTTACTATTCACCACAAGCAATGTGTAAGGAGTAGTTCTATAAGATCATGTTGAGATTGCAGAAAAAGTCTACTTTATTCTCCATAAATAGCACCGCTATTGCCTATGCACTTCCTTAAATATTGTTTTATCGGAAAAAGGCTGCAGTACTATGCACAGTTTATAGGATAGGAGGGGCGCTGTTTCTGAAAAGCATAATAACATACATGATCTCAAATATTGCTTACTCATTAGTTGTGACGAATTAGGGGGATAGCTAGAAATCTGACCAGTAAAAATCATGCTTTTTGCTTGCTTTAAGTGCCAGGTGGGGTTCTTTCCTATCTTTAAAAATACATAATCAGAAACAGACTACCCAATTTTCAATAGGCTGTCAATGAGGTTCTCATTAAGACTATCCCACTAAGCAAAATATTGTGTATTGACATCCAAATTCACTGTTATTAAATACAAGCAGTATAGAATGTGGTTGAAACTGTTTAATATAAAGATGTTACACCAAGTGTGAGCATGTTATGCCCCAGGAATTTGAAGATAAACTCCACATTATTATTGATTTTTCTATGTAGTCCTTTAAGCTAGTTGTGCCGTGCCGTCCAAGTGTCACTGTCTGAATATAGGATTGTCTTTCTCTATTAAAATATTATTAAAGGGAGTTTAACATCACCAAACCACTTTTGAACCCCATTATATGCGTTAAGGATCATTACTCACATTAATGCACATACCTGACTTGTGTCAAAGCTGTTCCTGATGCTAGCTTCACACTAGTGTCCGCATGGGGACCTGAAAGATGGAGAGCCTGTTTGCTTAAAAAGCTGTTACCCAAGGGCACTCACAGACCCTAGAGTTTGTAATGGGGTTCACTGGGTGTCTATTTTATAATGAAAAGTCCTCCTGGCAGGACTTTTTTTCTCTGCCGATTTTAGGCGGAATCTGTTTTGGCATCTCTTAGGGAAACTCCAATACAGTTGTGAACCTAGCCTAAGATGTTGAGAAATTCAAAGTTTATTTCATACATAGATTTGATATTTTGTGCAGTCTGGGCAGGGTCACACCTGCTGGGCCACCATATTATTTTGTGGTCTCTGAAAAAAGCTATTATTGGGACACACCAGTGTTATGGAATTGCATCTAAAGCCAACAGGAATTGGATCTAACAGGAAGCAGGAGAACACACTATCTAAATCTCACACTACCCCACAGAATAATCAAAATAGAGGAATATAGAAATTCCCAAGCTGCGGTCAAATCGGAGAGTTCACAGTCAAATCCAAATCAGTAAGTAAGCTGATATTCAGTAATGTAAGCCAAAGTGAGTTACCAAGAATACAAGAAACAGCAGATGTGTTCTGAGCACAGGAACCTAGCTAGTGACAATTTGTTTATAGCAGACACGTGGGAAGTTCTGAACAAACTTTACATATCCCTCCTCAGCTGATGATTGGGCAATGAGGCAGCACCCAGATTGGCCCTGTATCTCAGAGCTTTAACAGGCTGCAGAGCCATTATTTCTGTTTTGTAGGCAGTACTGGGTGGCCATCACATAAAAATGGGTGCTCCGGCAGGTGTAACACTTCACTGAGTGTACTGAACTCATTTACATATGGAATCTCTCAGCAACAAAATTGTAGTTTGACACATGAAAGGTATGTTCAATATGTTACTAACTGACCCCACAACAGCATGTAAGTGGTTTACAAGAAATTTTGGATGGGGGGAAACTCCCTGAAGATATTACAACAATGCAGTGGACCCAACACTCACCAAACATAGTCAACTATAATGCAAATACGTGTGCAGGTAAAAAAAACGCCACTGATACAAATGACAATAGCAGCTGCAATAGTTTAAAATTACTTTGAAAAATAAAACTTAAACAATGTTTAGAAAGTTGTTAAAGTTATTGCTAAATTAAAATTTTGCAAGTATAATTCATCTGGATTAAACATGTATACAGTGAAATATTAATATTAACTACAGGAACACGCACTGAGGGTATACACTGTGAAAGTAAATCTGTTAATATTGAGTTCCCATGATTGCACATCATCAAATCCGTCTAGTGAAAAACTAATTTTTGTAACTACAGACATGACAACGCATACTATCATCTCAAAGCTAATGATATCTGTTTATTGGAATAACTATTTTATCTTCCACTTGTGTCCTTAACTCCTTCATCTTTTATATGTAAAAAAAAAAAAAAGCACCCCAAAAAAGCATTTAGCATTAATTTTACTTTGGAATTGCGGTTTCCTGGACAGATAAATCAAATTTATAACATAATAGAGTAGTACCCAGTGTTGCCTGGGTATAAAGTGTGGGTGCAAAGTATCCTATTGAAGTGAGGAAGATCACCTGGGACATGGTAGTGGTAGGGCCCCTTCACACGGCGTAAGGGCTCGGCTCATTCCGAGCCGTACATGTGAGCTCTTCTAAACACTTCCCATTCACTTCAATGGGAGCGCTCGTAAAGCCGGCTTTACGTGCACTCCCATTGAAGTGAATGGGAAGTGTTTAGAAGCATTCGCGTGTATGGCTCGGAATGAGCCGAGCCCTTACGCCGTGTGAAGGGGCCCTAATGGGGAATGATTTATTTAAAGAGGTGGAAAAGCAAAATGAGGCAGTTTCTGTATATTATTATTATTATTATTATTATTATTATTATTATCATTATCATTATTATAGGACCATTGACTTCATGGTTTAATACAATACACAAAATACACAATACAAGTACGATATTAACGGTGACCATCAAGAACAGTGGGACACAAAGTCTGTCCTGCAAAGGCTTACAATCTATGAGGGACAAGCTTGCGATTGTGGGGGACAATCTAATTTGTTGTGGTAGTGAGTTCAAGAGTATTGGGGATGCATCACAGTCATGTGAAGATATACAATATATATCAGGTATTCTAGGCTAACACCCACTCTCGATGCCGCCCGCCTAATATCAGGGAAAGTTTGTTACTGCTACAAACTTTCCCTGATGTGGCCTTTACATGATCGGAACCTGAACCTATGTGATTTATAAAGACAAAGTGTGGGGAAATCCGGATTCAATGCAAATCGAATATTTCCTGAAATTCGGATCAAATTCCACTTTGTCGTCTTCAATTCGCTCATCTCTAATTATGACCTAAGAATATGAAAACTTTTATGCGCTTAAATATTGCTAAAGATTTGCATACGTTTTTAAGAAGCAGACAATTTTTAATTGAAACAGATTTCTGACTGATATTAAAAGTATTAAAGGATATGGTGTGAAAGTAGCCTTAGAACCCTGTTTGAGGCCTAGGGCTGAGGAGAATCCCAGTTGAAAGATAGGTAGGAATATGGATCTGGTCTGAACATTTTTTTTATTAGGTCTGGAATCTGAATTTAGTCCTCTGCATTAGATTCTGAGATAATGAAGGGCCATGGTCTGGGGTCTAAATTTATTTAAGAGTATGGCTTGTGGTCTGAATTTATTAAGAGTCTGATCTGGGATCTAAACTGACTTATGGATTTATGTTATTTTTGCCTGCCTAAAATATTTTATGCAATTTCTCCCTAAAGCATAGATTTCTTATTTTGTTCCATTTCCATTATTATGAAGTTATTATGAAGATACAGGCCAAATAGTGACGAATTATGTGTTGTTATTTTTGTTTTTGTCCCACAAATGTTTTCTCGGTTCATTTTATTCATATTGTAATAAAATGATTCAAATCACACTTAAATGTCATGATGGCTCTTTATGACAGTTAATCTTGGTCATTATCACAAATGATGTCTGATTCCCTGCAGCTTGTCTAGCAGAGTACAAGCGAATCATGCTGAGTAAACACAGACATAAAGTTCATGCCTATTACTTGGACATACTTGTGTGCCGACTTCTTTCTATTACTAGATTTACACATTGCTACAGCTTGTAGGCACCCAAGGCCATAAACTTTCTATTTAGCATAAAACATCCTTTTTCTCCCTTGCTTAGAGAGCCACCTCTCCTTTACCATTTAAAGCTATAACACCTCTTTCTCAGTTTTCTTTTCCATTTCTAAAAAGTAATCTTTATTCACAGTCTACTGGAAAGGAAATGACTTTCAACATGGCTATTGCATGAACCGACTAAGGTTATTGGAGGCCTTTATAAAGGTGCCATTAAAAAGCAGCTACAAAATATCTTAGGATAAAAGTCCACAACCACAAAGCGCTGTGAGAAAAACCGCATCAGAAATGCATCACACTTTCTGCGGAGTTTTCCTCTGCGGGTTTTCTGCTTCAATAACATCTAGATGGAAAATACCAGCATTTCCGTAGGTATAATTGATATGCTGTCATTTACAAAATGCAACAGCATGTCTGCTGCAGATATTTTCCTATAGTATGTGGATGGGATTAGCCAGAAAGCAAGGCTATGGCATCATGCATATGTTAGAGCTTTCTGCAGGAAAAATAAGTACAGGTGTAATAAGATAAAATAAGATAATCCTTTAATAGTCCCACCATCGGGAAATTCAGTGTGTTACAGCAGCATGGATAATACAGTAATATATTACAAGAAAGAACACATACAAGCTCATAGCAGAGAGAAAAAAATACTCTGAGTCATAGCAACTAAAAAGAAAAGAAAGACTCAGGCTCATTTAGTTCGCTGTTTGGAGTGATCTTCACTTAGCCTGATGTTGATTATACAGCCTGACCGCAGTTGGGAGGAAGGATCTTCAATAATGCTCCTTCTCACACTTGGGGTGAAGCAGTTGGTCACTGACAATACTGCCTAGTGCTGCCACGGTCTCATACATGGGATGGGGGTTGTTCTCCAGCATGGAGCTCACCACGGAATATGCTCTATTAGGTACAGGACAAGAGACATAAATCATTATTTCTAGAGGAAAATGTATTGCTGAAGCCATGGCACAAGTTTTTTTTTCTTTTGGACTTTCTGAAAAACCTCTGTATGTACGGTAATTAGACAAATATTGAAGTGCACCAAGGCCCCATACAGCAATATCAAAAACAAAAGGGAATAACGACACCGAGCAACCATAGTGTAGTAAATTCTGGAATGGGAAATGTCCTAATAAGTGGTGAACGCTCACCTTTAATGGTTGTGAATCAAAGTCACAACTCTGTATTCACATGTGTAACCGGAGTGTCCACCTCGGGTTCAGCAGCAGTAATCCCAACACCTCAAAAGGTGTTCGTATGTAGAGAAGAAATGACCAAGCCTCAGATTTGGTGACAATCTGGGAAATAAAGAACTGCGCTCCCCTTCTTAGTTTGGTAAAAACGGTTTTATTTTGGTAAACTCACACACAACGCGTTTCGGGCATCTAACCACGCCCTTCTTCAGGTGCAATAGTTTCTAAAAGTGAAAGATAAAATGTACAAAAAATATATACAAATCTCAAACCTTAGTCATTCGTCATTAAAACAAAATTTCAAGCCAGCCCAACCTGGATATCTACATATGGAAGCTGCACCTGGGACTGTCGACATTATAAAAGAGTATAATATAAAATGGTACACATTGGCCTTATGGGCTATCAAAAAGAATACCCCTTGCAATAATATCCATTCTTATCACACTATGGAACCTATAAGTCCCATTAGCATCAAACCCTTTGTGGGTTACTAGCAACCAATACTCAAAAGAAAATACAAGCCTTTCTGCTTGTAGTTGAAAGCATCAGGCTTTAATGACAGTTAGCTCCCTAACAGTGAGTAGAACTGCCAAAAAACAACCCCACATTAGGACAGGGCATTCCTCAAACTAAACTCTCCCGAATCGGAGAGAGAGAATAAATACAAATAGAAATGAGTGACGGAAAACACTTACTTTAACCGCTGGGCTAGATTGCATGTCAGCCCAGCGGAAGGCACGGCTATTTAAATCATTGGCGGGAGTGGGTAGGAACGCCCTCCAGGTTTCCCTGTGCGGGCGCATGCGTACCAGCATGCACGCATCTGCCCGGGACCAGGCGATCCCGTCCCAGAGACCATACTACTGCGCACGCGCCAGGCCTGGCAGATCCGCACCTGCGCATGAAAACATCTGAATCAACTTCTATAGTGGCCTCTAGAAGCCCCTATGCGCATGCGTGTAAATCTCGGCACCCTGCACGGCTATATCAGCGCGATCTGTTAAGTGAATGAGAGATGTATTAACAGTCATTGCGCCCCAAAGACTCTTTTAGGTGCACGTTTGGATGAATGATCTATACTCAATATATTGATCAGTATATTGATCAATCCCTGGTTCTGACCCAGGCTAGCTAGGATGGATCAGGCTCGGGGGTATAGGGCGTTCCTACCCACTCCCGCCAATGATTTAAATAGCCGTGCCTTCCGCTGGGCTGACATGCAATCTAGCCCAGCGGTTAAGGTAAGTGTTTTCCGTCACTCATTTCTATTTGTATTTATTCTCTCTCTCCGATTCGGGAGAGTTTAGTTTGAGGAATGCCCTGTCCTAATGTGGGGTTGTTTTTTGGCAGTTCTACTCACTGTTAGGGAGCTAACTGTCATTAAAGCCTGATGCTTTCAACTACAAGCAGAAAGGCTTGTATTTTCTTTTGAGTATTGGTTGCTAGTAACCCACAAAGGGTTTGATGCTAATGGGACTTATAGGTTCCATAGTGTGATAAGAATGGATATTATTGCAAGGGGTATTCTTTTTGATAGCCCATAAGGCCAATGTGTACCATTTTATATTATACTCTTTTATAATGTCGACAGTCCCAGGTGGAGCTTCCATATGTAGATATCCAGGTTGGGCTGGCTTGAAATTTTGTTTTAATGACGAATGACTAAGGTTTGAGATTTGTATATATTTTTTGTACATTTTATCTTTCACTTTTAGAAACTATTTCACCTGAAGAAGGGCGTGGTTAGACGCCCGAAACGCATTGTGTGTGAGTTTACCAAAATAAAACCGTTTTTACCAAACTAAGAAGGGGAGCGCAGTTCTTTATTTCCCAGATTGTCACCAAATCTGAGGCTTGGTCGTTTCTTCTCTCCATACAGCAATATGATCATGAGCATAAGGGCCCATAAAGTAGTTTTTGAAATATTTTCTGCTTTTTTCAATTAATTAGTAGTCCCATATTATGTATATTTCCATACTCCTTTTAATGAAAACGTTGAAAGAGCATTACTTCCCAACCATAGTAAATAATAGAGATGAGCGAACAGTGTTCTATCGAACACATGTTCGATCGGATATCAGGGTGTTCGCCATGTTCGAATCGAATCGAACACCACGTGGTAAAGTGCGCCAAAATTCGATTCCCCTCCCACCTTCCCTGGCGCCTTTTTTGCACCAATAACAGCGCAGGGGAGGTGGGACAGGAACTACGACACCGGGGGCATTGAAAAAAATTGGAAAAAGTCATTGGCTGCCGAAATCAGGTGACCTCCATTTTAGACGAATAGTGGATTTCAAATCCGGGTCATATGAGAATGTGAACTTTGTGACTATGAGACAGGGATAGCTGTACAGGCAGGGATAGCTAGGGATAACCTTTATTTAGGGGGGAATGTTATTAAAAATAACTTTTTGGGGCTCTATCGGGTGTGTAATTGTGATTTTTGTGAGATAAACTTTTTCCCATAGGGATGCATTGGCCAGCGCTGATTGGCCGAATTCCGTACTCTGGCCAATCAGTGCTGGCCAATGCATTCTATTAGCTTGATGAAGCAGAGTGTGCACAAGGGTTCAAGCGCACCCTCGGCTCTGATGTAGCAGAGCCGAGGCTGTACAAGGGTTCAAGCGCACCCTCGGCTCTGATGTAGGAGAGCCGAGGGTGCACTTGAACCCTTGTGCACCCTCAGCTCTGCTACATCAGAGCCGAGGGTGCGCTTGAACCCTTGTGCACACTCTGCTTCATCAAGCTAATAGAATGCATTGGCCAGCGCTGATTGGCCAATGTATTCTATTAGCCTGATGAAGTAGAGCTGAATGTGTGTGCTAAGCACACACATTCAGCTCTACTTCATCGGGCTAATAGAATGCATTGGCCAGCGCTGATTGGCCAGAGTACGGAACTCGACCAATCAGCGCTGGCTCTGCTGGAGGAGGCGGAGTCTAAGATCGCTCCACACCAGTCTCCATTCAGGTCCGACCTTAGACTCCGCCTCCTCCGGCAGAGCCAGCGCTGATTGGCCGAAGGCTGGCCAATGCATTCCTATGCGAATGCAGAGACTTAGCAGTGCTGAGTCAGTTTTGCTCAACTACACATCTGATGCACACTCGGCACTGCTACATCAGATGTAGCAATCTGATGTAGCAGAGCCGAGGGTGCACTAGAACCCCTGTGCAAACTCAGTTCACGCTAATAGAATGCATTGGCCAGCGCTGATTGGCCAATGCATTCTATTAGCCCGATGAAGTAGAGCTGAATGTGTGTGCTAAGCACACACATTCAGCACTGCTTCATCACGCCAATACAATGCATTAGCCAGTGCTGATTGGCCAGAGTACGGAATTCGGCCAATCAGCGCTGGCTCTGCTGGAGGAGGCGGAGTCTAAGGTCGGACCTGAATGGAGACTGGTGTGGAGCGATCTTAGACTCCGCCTCCTCCAGCAGAGCCAGCGCTGATTGGTCGAGTTCCGTACTCTGGCCAATCAGCGCTGGCCAATGCATTCTATTAGCCCGATGAAGTAGAGCTGAATGTGTGTGCTTAGCACACACATTCAGCTCTACTTCATCAGGCTAATAGAATACATTGGCCAATCAGCGCTGGCCAATGCATTCTATTAGCTTGATGAAGCAGAGTGTGCACAAGGGTTCAAGCGCACCCTCGGCTCTGATGTAGCAGAGCTGAGGGTGCACAAGGGTTCAAGTGCACCCTCGGCTCTCCTACATCAGAGCCGAGGGTGCGCTTGAACCCTTGTGCAGCCTCGGCTCTGCTACATCAGAGCCGAGGGTGCGCTTGAACCCTTGTGCACACTCTGCTTCATCAAGCTAATAGAATGCATTGGCCAGCACTGATTGGCCAGAGTACGGAATTCGGCCAATCAGCGCTGGCCAATGCATTCTATTAGCCCGATGAAGTAGAGCTGAATGTGTGTGCTAAGCACACACATTCAGCACTGCTTCATCACGCCAATACAATGCATTAGCCAGTGCTGATTGGCCAGAGTACGGAATTCGGCCAATCAGCGCTGGCTCTGCTGGAGGAGGCGGAGTCTAAGATCGCTCCACACCAGTCTCCATTCAGGTCCGACCTTAGACTCCGCCTCCTCCAGCAGAGCCAGCGCTGATTGGCCGAATTCCGTACTCTGGCCAATCAGCACTGGCTAATGCATTGTATTGGCGTGATGAAGCAGTGCTGAATGAGTGTGCTTAGCACACACATTCAGCTCTACTTCATCGGGCTAATAGAATGCATTGGCCAATCAGCGCTGGCCAATGCATTCTATTAGCGTGAACTGAGTTTGCACAGGGGTTCTAGTGCACCCTCGGCTCTGCTACATCAGATTGCTACATCTGATGTAGCAGTGACGAGTGTGCATCAGATGTGTAGTTGAGCAAAACTGACTCAGCACTGCTAAGTCTGCATTCGCATAGGAATGCATTGGCCAGCCTTCGGCCAATCAGCGCTGGCTCTGCCGGAGGAGGCGGAGTCTAAGGTCGGACCTGAATGGAGACTGGTGTGGAGCGATCTTAGACTCCGCCTCCTCCAGCAGAGCCAGCGCTGATTGGCTGAATTCCGTACTCTGGCCAATCAGCACTGGCTAATGCATTGTATTGGCGTGATGAAGCAGTGCTGAATGTGTGTGCTTAGCACACACATTCAGCTCTACTTCATCGGGCTAATAGAATGCATTGGCCAGCGCTGATTGGCCAGAGTACGGAATTCAGCCAATCAGCGCTGGCTCTGCTGGAGGAGGCGGAGTCTAAGATCGCTCCACACCAGTCTCCATTCAGGTCCGACCTTAGACTCCGCCTCCTCCAGCAGAGCCAGCGCTGATTGGCCGAATTCCGTACTCTGGCCAATCAGCACTGGCTAATGCATTGTATTGGCGTGATGAAGCAGTGCTGAATGTGTGTGCTTAGCACACACATTCAGCTCTACTTCATCGGGCTAATAGAATGCATTGGCCAGCGCTGATTGGCCGAATTCCGTACTCTGGCCAATCAGCACTGGCTAATGCATTGTATTGGCGTGATGAAGCAGTGCTGAATGTGTGTGCTTAGCACACACATTCAGCTCTACTTCATTGGGCTAATAGAATGCATTGGCCAATCAGCGCTGGCCAATGCATTCTATTAGCGTGAACTGAGTTTGCACAGGGGTTCTAGTGCACCCTCGGCTCTGCTACATCAGATTGCTACATCTGATGTAGCAGTGCCGAGTGTGCATCAGATGTGTAGTTGAGCAAAACTGACTCAGCACTGCTAAGTCTGCATTCGCATAGGAATGCATTGGCCAGCCTTCGGCCAATCAGCGCTGGCTCTGCCGGAGGAGGCGGATTCTAAGGTCGGACCTGAATGGAGACTGGTGTGGAGCGATCTTAGACTCCGCCTCCTCCAGCAGAGCCAGCGCTGATTGGTCGAGTTCCGTACTCTGGCCAATCAGCACTGGCCAATGCATTTCTATGGGGAAAAGTTAGCTTGCGAAAATCGCAAACTGACAGGGATTTCCATGAAATAAAGTGACTTTTATGCCCCCAGACATGCTTCCCCTGCTGTCCCAGTGTCATTCCAGGGTGTTGGTATCATTTCCTGGGGTGTCATAGTGGACTTGGTGACCCTCCAGACACGAATTTGGGTTTCCCCCTTAACGAGTTTATGTTCCCCATAGACTATAATGGGGTTCGAAACCCATTCGAACACTCGAACAGTGAGCGGCTGTTCGAATCGAATTTCGAACCTCGAACATTTTAGTGTTCGCTCATCTCTAGTAAATAACATTATAGTGCCAATACAGCAAGACTTGCATCAGTAAGTTCAAACATCCACCAGCTCAAGGAGAACTGAGAACTATAGAAAAGGGGAAATTGCTAAAATCTAGTCAGTGACAGATGGATCGTGGTTAATAGAATCCACATTCCGTTATCTGGCTATAACAGTGAGTATTAATTTGTCAAATACAAAGTACTAAGAAAGAATAGTTCATTGTTATACACTGTATTACTGTAATACTGTCTATTCTACACTGTGATATCATAACATAGAACTTCTGGACCTACAGGTGGCTCGTTAGTAGGCACATACAAGTGTATGTCCCCTTGCTCTAAAATAGCTTATCATAGAGCACCCTTTATATCTACCTAACAATCCATCAGTAATTGTGATCTATGGAATTCATTAGGTTACTCCTTTATAAAACTAATAGAGAGTAGAAAACTTCTTCTGAAGTGGCCTTCTTACCTCTGAACATCAGTGCAGATGCACTTTGTACATGTTATGATATGTCTATGAAAATTCCTGTCTATTAAAAACATGATTATATTTTTAAGTTTATAAGATCATATTTTAAAGAGTTTATCCCATCTCTTCTCATATGACTGGAGAGCAAAGTAACCGCATGTATTGGTAGGTTTCAATGCAGCTCGGGACGATGAAATATATGGGCTATAAGAGCTGTCTATGTGCTTGTAAGGATTGGAGTCAGGGTCAGGCAGTGCAAAGTGACACAGCTGGGAAAGCAACACTGTGCAACTAATGACAAAAGGGGTCGCAGGCCCTGCAGCTATAACTATGCTGTAATATCTGAGATGAGGCAGACCAATGCACTTCCTAATTGAAGTGCGCCTACCATGGCTCCTAACCTTCTATCTGGCGGCTAGAATAAGGGAAGAGGAGGCCCTGAAAGTCCTAGGGACTGGAGTCAAGGGGTCACAGCTAAACACAAAGCACAGTGTAAATGCAATGCAAAACAAAAGACTAAACAGCATGGAACCAGGGAGGACCACAAGTCCCAGCAAGACACAGAAGAGAAGGCGAGGTCAGACGAGCAAGAGGTCAAGCCAGGAGATATAATAAAAGGTACCAAATCAAAAGACAAGGGATAGTCAAAAATACAAGCCGGGTCTAAAAACCAAGGAACATATGGAATACAAACAGACAGGGAATCAGACTGAGCAGGGGGACCAGGAAACACAAAGTGAGTGGCTGGCAAGGATCCATGCCTGGGTGGGGTTTAAATAGCAGCAGAGAACACACCTGATGGCTAATGACATGGAGACTGAAGGCAAGGAAAAGATTAACCCTTAATGACCTAAGCACACCCAATAGAACTCCTAACACGTCTCCCAGGGAGACGCTGCGCAGCAAGGAGACCGCGGCGACTCCGTATCCTGACAGTGCTATTTGTATGTGGTTACATGTTTACTAAAATGGCTAATTCTGCTTTTTAAAATAATCTGAAATAAACATTTCCTATAGCTCACCTGAATTACATTGCACACTGCATCCTATGTCTAAATGAAATTGAAACACCTTAAGACTAGGGTTGAGCGATCAGGATCGGAAAAGATCGGATTCTGATCAGTGATTGAGTAAATTTCACGATCGCGATCGGAATTCCGACCCGATCTTTTCCAGTGGGATCGAGATCGGAGGTTATCTCAAGATCGACTCAACCCTAAAAGTGACTTTTCCCATAGAAAAGCATTGACTAGGGTTGAAGATCAGGATCGGAAAAGATCAGATCCCAGTCGGCGATCAAGCAAATTTCACGATCGAGATCGGCTGGAAAATGATCGGAAATCGGATTTTAAAATCGATCTTGAAATCTCAAGATCAGTTCAACCCTACTTAAGACAGATGAGACACTGTAATTTTATCATTAACCCATTATAACTAACAATTCCCTTCTATCAATATTATGTCTATACCTTTGCTATCCCTGCACTAGCAAAGCCTTAGCACTTGTTCCCTCTACAGCAATTTCCATGAAAGTGAAAGTATCCCCTTGTCCCTCCTATTACTTCACTCTTCACCTTCTCTATTCATGAATCTTCACAATAGACACAACATTTCAAATAGTTCTTATTCTCCTTCAACACTTGGAGCACTTTCACTGTTGCCACTTCTGTTCTGTTTCTGAGGGAATTTCAGCAACTCAGAAATTCAGCAGTCATCTGGGGTACACATGATGTCTTTCTTTTTATCTTTTTCCTTGAAGCTTTGTAAGTAAAAGAGCATTATGTGAGTAACTTAGACACACAAGCAATAAAAACCTTAACAAGCAGAACAATGATTGTAATGCCTATAGCAATCTGCACCAGTAGCAACATGAGGCGTAAAAAAACATCCTCCCCAGGCTCCATGATTCATCCCAATAGCTTTACATAGATTCCAGACATTTTCAGATATTTTAAAGCCTCTCTCTTTGCTCCTCTTTTGTACTCAGTAGAGATACATCTGTTGGGGTAGGCACCCCTATTGTAATATACAACATTGGCACTTGGATATTGCCACTCTTTGAGTGCAGCTTGTGCAGCAGCTTTGTCCACTGTGGCCTTGCCAAAGACTTTAGAAGTCTTTTCTCTGGTATGAGCCTGCACCTTTATTACTGATAGTCTACACAGACATGAAGTCAATTCTGCATGCTTATTGGCTTAATTGCTTCAGCCTCTTCATAAGTCAGCCGGACGTCCCTCTGTCATAATAGAAATTTACGCCAGTTAGCAACCGGAGTAGATTTCCGTTATGATTAGAGATGAGCGAACAGTGTTCTATCGAACACATGTTCGATCGGATATTAGGCTGTTCGGCATGTTCGAATCGAATCGAACACCGCGTGGTAAAGTGCGCCATTACTCGATTCCCCTCCCACCTTCCCTGGCGCCTTTTTTGCTCCAATAACAGCGCAGGGTAGGTGGGACAGGAACTACGACACCGGTGACGTTGAAAAAAGTAGGCAAAACCCATTGGCTGCCGAAAACATGTGACCTCTAATTTAAAAGAACAGCGCCGCCCAGCTTCGCGTCATTCTGAGCTTGCAATTCACCGAGGACGGAGGTTTCCGTCCAGTTAGCTAGGGGTTAGATTCTGGGTAGGCAGGGACAGGCTAGATAGGAAGGAGAAGACAACCAACAGCTCTTATAAGAGCTAAATTCCAGGGAGAAGCTTGTCAGTGTAACGTGGCACTGACGGGCTCAATCGCCGCAACCCAGCTTTCCCAGGATCCTGAATGGAATACACTGTCAGTGTATTCCCGTATACCCGATATATACCCCCGATACCCGTTCCAACGGTGTGCCCCCCCACCTTCACCCCAGAAATACCCTGCAAGTCCCCTAGCAATAGGATTGGGGCTATATACACCCACTATTTTTGCTACTGCCATATAGTGCCATTGTCTCACTGGGAATTCAAAGAATATATTGGGCTTACATATAACTTCAATTCCAGGGAGAAGCTTGTCAGTGTAACGTGGCACTGACGGGCTCAATCGCCGCAACCCAGCTTTCCCAGGATCCTGAATGGAACACACTGACAGTGTATTCCCGTATACCCCATATATACACCCCAAATCCCCGTTCCAACGGTGTGCCCCCCCACCTTCACCTCAGAAATACCCTGCAAGTCCCCTAGCAATAGAATTGGGGCTATATACACCCACAATTTTTGCTACTGGTATATAGTGCCATTGTCTGACTGGGAATTCAAAGAATATATTGGGGTGACGTGCACCCACAATTTTTGCTACTGCTATACAGTGCCATTGTCTCACTGGGAATTCAAAGAATATATGGGGGTTATGTGCACCCACAATTTTTAATACTGGTATACAGTGCCATTGTCTGACTGGGAATTCAAAGAATATATGGGGGTTACGTGCACCCACAATTTTTAATACTGCTATACAGTTCCTTTGTCTCACTGGGAATTCAAAGAATATATGGGGGTTATGTGCACCCACAATTTTTAATACTGGTATACAGTGCCATTGTCTGACTGGGAATTCAAAGAATATATGGGGGTTATGTGCACCCACAATTTTTACTACTGGTATACAGTGCCATTGTCTGACTGGGAATTCAAAGAATATATGGGGGTTATGTGCACCCACAATTTTTAATACTGGTATATAGTGCCATTGTCTGACTGGGAATTCAAAGAATATATGGGGGTTACGTGCACCCACAATTTTTACTACTGGTATACAGTGCCATTGTCTCACTGGGAATTCAAAGAATATATGGGGGTTATGTGCACCCACAATTTTTACTACTGGTATACAGTGCCATTGTCTGACTGGGAATTCAAAGAATATATGGGGGTTATGTGCACCCACAATTTTTAATACTGGTATATAGTGCCATTGTCTGACTGGGAATTCAAAGAATATATGGGGGTTACGTGCACCCACAATTTTTACTACTGGTATACAGTGCCATTGTCTGACTGGGAATTCAAAGAATATATGGGGGTTACGTGCACCCACAATTTTTAATACTGCTATACAGTTCCATTGTCTCACTGGGAATTCAAAGAATATATGGGGGTTATGTGCACCCACAATTTTTAATACTGGTATACAGTGCCATTGTCTGACTGGGAATTCAAAGAATATATGGGGGTTACGTGCACCCACAATTTTTAATACTGCTATACAGTTCCATTGTCTCACTGGGAATTCAAAGAATATATGGGGGTTATGTGCACCCACAATTTTTAATACTGGTATATAGTGCCATTGTCTGACTGGGAATTCAAAGAATATATGGGGGTTACGTGCACCCACAATTTTTGCTACTGCTATACAGTTCCATTGTCTCACTGGGAATTCAAAGAATATATGGGGGTTATGTGCACCCACAATTTTTAATACTGGTATACAGTGCCATTGTCTGACTGGGAATTCAAAGAATATATGGGGGTTACGTGCACCCACAATTTTTAATACTGCTATACAGTTCCTTTGTCTCACTGGGAATTCAAAGAATATATGGGGGTTATGTGCACCCACAATTTTTAATACTGGTATACAGTGCCATTGTCTGACTGGGAATTCAAAGAATATATGGGGGTTACGTGCACCCACAATTTTTAATACTGCTATACAGTTCCTTTGTCTCACTGGGAATTCAAAGAATATATGGGGGTTATGTGCACCCACAATTTTTAATACTGGTATACAGTGCCATTGTCTGACTGGGAATTCAAAGAATATATGGGGGTTATGTGCACCCACAATTTTTAATACTGGTATACAGTGCCATTGTCTGACTGGGAATTCAAAGAATATATGGGGGTTATGTGCACCCACAATTTTTAATACTGGTATACAGTGCCATTGTCTGACTGGGAATTCAAAGAATATATTGGGGTTATGTGCACCCACAATTTTTACTACTGGTATATAGTGCCATTGTCTGACTGGGAATTCAAAGAATATATGGGGGTTATGTGCACCCACAATTTTTACTACTGGTATACAGTGCCATTGTCTGACTGGGAATTCAAAGAATATATTGGGGTTATGTGCACCCACAATTTTTACTACTGGTATATAGTGCCATTGTCTGACTGGGAATTCAAAGAATATATGGGGGTTATGTGCACCCACAATTTTTAATACTGGTATACAGTGCCATTGTCTGACTGGGAATTCAAAGAATATATTGGGGTTATGTGCACCCACAATTTTTACTACTGGTATATAGTGCCATTGTCTGACTGGGAATTCAAAGAATATATGGGGGTTATGTGCACCCACAATTTTTAATACTGGTATACAGTGCCATTGTCTGACTGGGAATTCAAAGAATATATGGGGGTTACGTGCACCCACAATTTTTAATACTGCTATACAGTTCCTTTGTCTCACTGGGAATTCAAAGAATATATGGGGGTTATGTGCACCCACAATTTTTACTACTGGTATACAGTGCCATTGTCTGACTGGGAATTCAAAGAATATATTGGGGTTATGTGCACCCACAATTTTTACTACTGGTATATAGTGCCATTGTCTGACTGGGAATTCAAAGAATATATGGGGGTTATGTGCACCCACAATTTTTACTACTGGTATACAGTGCCATTGTCTGACTGGGAATTCAAAGAATATATGGGGGTTACGTGCACCCACAATTTTTAATACTGCTATACAGTTCCTTTGTCTCACTGGGAATTCAAAGAATATATGGGGGTTATGTGCACCCACAATTTTTAATACTGGTATACAGTGCCATTGTCTGACTGGGAATTCAAAGAATATATGGGGGTTATGTGCACCCACAATTTTTACTACTGGTATACAGTGCCATTGTCTGACTGGGAATTCAAAGAATATATGGGGGTTACGTGCACCCACAATTTTTAATACTGCTATACAGTTCCTTTGTCTCACTGGGAATTCAAAGAATATATGGGGGTTATGTGCACCCACAATTTTTACTACTGGTATACAGTGCCATTGTCTGACTGGGAATTCAAAGAATATATTGGGGTTATGTGCACCCACAATTTTTACTACTGGTATACAGTGCCATTGTCTGACTGGGAATTCAAAGAATATATGGGGGTTACGTGCACCCACAATTTTTAATACTGCTATACAGTTCCTTTGTCTCACTGGGAATTCAAAGAATATATGGGGGTTATGTGCACCCACAATTTTTAATACTGGTATACAGTGCCATTGTCTGACTGGGAATTCAAAGAATATATTGGGGTTATGTGCACCCACAATTTTTAATACTGGTATACAGTGCCATTGTCTGACTGGGAATTCAAAGAATATATTGGGGTTATGTGCACCCACAATTTTTAATACTGGTATATAGTGCCATTGTCTGACTGGGAATTCAAAGAATATATGGGGGTTACGTGCACCCACAATTTTTGCTACTGCTATACAGTTCCATTGTCTCACTGGGAATTCAAAGAATATATGGGGGTTATGTGCACCCACAATTTTTAATACTGGTATACAGTGCCATTGTCTGACTGGGAATTCAAAGAATATATGGGGGTTACGTGCACCCACAATTTTTAATACTGCTATACAGTTCCTTTGTCTCACTGGGAATTCAAAGAATATATGGGGGTTATGTGCACCCACAATTTTTAATACTGGTATACAGTGCCATTGTCTGACTGGGAATTCAAAGAATATATGGGGGTTATGTGCACCCTCAATTTTTAATACTGGTATACAGTGCCATTGTCTGACTGGGAATTCAAAGAATATATGGGGGTTATGTGCACCCACAATTTTTAATACTGCTATACAGTTCCTTTGTCTCACTGGGAATTCAAAGAATATATGGGGGTTATGTGCACCCACAATTTTTAATACTGGTATACAGTGCCATTGTCTGACTAGGAATTCAAAGAATATATGGGGGTTATGTGCACCCACAATTTTTAATACTGGTATACAGTGCCATTGTCTCACTGGGAATTCCACAAATAATTTGGGGATTCATTCACCCTACATCTCAGGCTCTTGCCATATTCACCCAGGTTGTCAGTGCTGCACCAGCTCGTTCCCAGACAGCTCGGCCCGAAAAACACGTTACCTATATAGAGGATTTGGACAATGAAGACAACATGTTCTAAATCTAATGTCTGCACCTTCTCCAGAATTAAAATAAAGGCAGCGTTTAACTTTCAAATAGCACTGCACAAAGGAAGAGCTTATCAGCTTGTCTCATGACATGCTACTGAAAAGTTTCATTTGTGTATCTTAATGTAAATATAGTTGTATAAGCTTTTTGGGTTTTAGGCACTGCCAAGTTATTTATTACCACCCGCTCCCTTATAATGATGATGACGCCAAAGTCACTGTGGGTGTTCAGAGCTCACAGCTTTGGGTGACATTTGTCTTGCTCTCTGTCGGTACCAGCTGTCTTTTTGGATACCGTAAAGTTATGTTGACTTTATTAACAGCTATAGAAGCTTTAGCCAGGTTGTGACGGTGTGTAACCCTAACAACACTAAGTGGGATACACATTAATAGTCAGTCTATGTACGCTAAACGTATCACTGAAGTAATTTTTTTTCCCTCTCCCCTAATATAAGAAAGGAACAGACATTAGACCTAGACCGGGGTTCGAGGCTTGAAAAAATCCAGTATTATTTGTTCTTCATGATGTGAAATATGTGTTGAAAAGCAACCCAAGATGAAGTCAGCCATGTGTGCCAGTGTGTTACTTGGCATGCCTTTGCTGGCCCCAACTGTAAGGGTCACTCTCCATTTCCTCCATTTTCCACTCCCCTTCACACCATTTGTGGTGAAGCAATGGGATGCACTGAAGTGCACCCTCTAGCCTCGTGTGGGATAGGGACATCAGATGCCACTCCAACCCCCTCGTCTTCCTCCGCCAGCCAACGGTGCGAAGATGAGAGGAGTGTGCTCTGAATGTTTTCTGCCTAGCAGAGGCTAGTTCTCACTTACGAAAATGGCCCCACTTTGACCTGTATATCAGGCACAATGGTGTAGGTTTCAAAGAAACATGGCACCAACAAGTTGGAAAACGTGGGCCATGCGTGGACCGTGTTTGAGTCTGGCAAGCTCCAGATCTGCTACCAGGTTCCAGCCATTATCACAGGCGCAAAAATGCCAGGCCCCAGGTGTAGCAGGGAAAAAAAAATGCCATCTCAGCCAGGATGGCATCCCTGACCTCGGAGGCACTGTGCTGTCTGTCCCCCAAGCTGATCAGTTTCAGCACGGCCTACTGACATCTCCCCATGCCAGTGTTACAGTGTTTTCCGCTAGTAGCTGGGGTGGAGGTTGCAGCTTCGTAGGGTTTCAGTCTACTCCTGCCATGAATTTTGGCCTGGGAGAGGAGATAGGCCACCCCAGTTTGCACCCGGGGAACAGACTCCACCACATTCACCCTGCCTGTCATTAAAGATAAGCACTGCAGCATCCCTGACCACAGGCGCTTGTCCATGTGTCGGTGGTCAAGTGGACCTTGCAGCAAAGCGCAGAGCTCTGGGCCCGACTGATGTTATGGGACACATGCAGGCGCAAGGCAGAGACAGCACACCAAGAGAAGTAGTAACGGCTAGGCCCAGCATAGGGAGGTGCCCCAGCTGCCATCTGCTGACGGAAGGCCTGGGTCTCCAGAAGCATAAACAAACACCAACATCTCCAGGGCCAGCAGTTTATCGATGAGGCTGTTACAGGCTTGGGCATGGGGGTGGGTTGTATTGTACTTCTGCCTGCAATGAAAAGCTTGGGAAATGTGGAGTGGCTGGGAAGAGGCGCATGATGGTGCAGGCCAAAAGGGCGCATGAGGGTGAACTCCCCAATGTGTCAGAGATAGGTGTGTAGGTGTCCTTGCATCATATACTTGCACCATATTTGGCTTTGGAAGTTAATTTTGTGCCAAAAAGTGGTTAAGACAGCGATCCCTCAGCTACTCCCGTTACACTGTCTATTGAAGTTACCATCTGTGGAAGTGGACCACCATTTCTAAGATCCCAAAGGAAGCAGGCAAGAGATGTGCAGTTCAGAAAAAAAGATGAGAAAATAAGTTTAGGCTGCAGAGCACAGAGGGATCGGAGAGGACAGAGCTGGTGTCGGCCAGGTATTCCCACAACATGCGCCTATACTTGTCCCTCCTGGTGACACTAGGCCCCTGAGTGGCAGTAATTTGTCCAGGGGGGCCATTAACGTGTTCCAGACCTAGGAATAAGTCTTCCAACAGGGTAGAGTTTTGCATGCCTTTGCTTCTACCCACTGTTTTTGCTGCTTAGCTTCCCTCCACATCTACTCTGCTTTCACCCCTAAACATCACCCCAGTTTATGCCTTTGCTTCTACCCAGGTTTTTTGTTGATTTAGCTTCCCTCTACATCTACACTGCTTTAGCCCCTAGACATCACCCCTGTCCATGTGGGGTCGGTGGCCTCGTCATCCACCAACTCCTCTTCCAATTGCGCACTGCCCCCTTACTGCAAACCGCACATGACCACAGCTTGCCTTGATGGCAACTGTGTCTCATGATCCCCACTTAGGTCCAGACAAGTCGGTGGCGGGTCCAAAACCCCAAAATTGGAAGGAAATGGCAGATGCTGCAGTATTTCTAACACCTGTTCCTGGTGCTCGGGCCTGGTCTGTGTTGTACCCTGCACCCTGCTTAACGCATCTGCCATATCCGAAGTTGTGCTGAGCGCATGCTAATGTTTCGTGTCCAGTGCAATGGATGGGATGGGATTTCACATAAGTCTGCCACCCATGGCCACTCATGGTTGAGCAACTGAGGGAGTTGACTTTGACGAACCCGAGGGTTTTGGAGTTGGAACTACATCAAAGGTCTGTGCTGCTCACACACTCTGCTCAACACATGATATGTTTAGTGCCAGCAGTGTGGAGACGTCGCACAACAGCCGTTGTTCCAGCAGGTACAGGCGTTGTAGGAGTGCATAGAGGCTAGCAGCGGCAACTATACACTTTAAAAACTATCCGCACAAGCGCCACACTTTCACCAGTAGCTCAGGAACATTGGGGTACCTTTTTCAAAAGATTAGCAGCAATGAGTTAAAAACGTGGCCCAGGCATGGAATATGTTGCAGGCTGCCAAGCTACAGAGCCAATCCCAGGTTACGGCCATTATCACACATGACAACATGCCTGGGCCCAGGTGCAGTGGCAAAAACCACATTGCCGTCTCATCGAGGATGGCATGACTCACTTTGTAGGCAGTGTGCTGTCTGGCCCCCAAGCTGATGAGCTTCAGCACGGCCCGCTGACGTCTCCCCACACCAGTGTTGCAGCGTTTCCAGCTCGTAGCTGGGGTCAATTTAACAGCGGAGGAGGGTGGTGTTTCAGCCCTCCTCCCAGGAATGTTGTGTGGGGAGACAAGTCAGGCCACCACATTTTGCGACCCGGTCCACGCCTCAACTACATTCAACCACTGTGCCCAAATTGAAAGGTAGCGTCCCTGTCCGCATGCACTTGTCCATTCGTAACTGGTCACATGGAACTTTAGGGCTAAGCGCTGAATTTAGGGACCGCCTCATGTTTGGGGGAAAGTGCTGGTGTGGACGGCACAGTGCGGTGGCGCAGTAGACACTCTGCCCAAAAAGGGCAGAGTGTCCCCCAGCCGGGATTCCAACATCTCCTGGGCCAGATTTCTTGAGATGAGGCCGTTGAAGCCTTGGGCATGTGGGTGGGTTGCGCTGTACTTTAGCATGAAATGAAAGGCTTGGGAGATGGGGAGTTGCTGGGAAGAGGCGCATGATGGCGCGGGCAAAAGGAGAAATGGCAGGAAAAGGTGAGGATAAGGGTGAACTCCCCAAAGTGTCAGAGGCAGATGTGGAGGTGTCCTGGCTCCTGGTCTGGACTGCAGCGCCAGCCCTGTCAACAGTGGAAGAGGCAGTGGCCGCCAGGCCAAACGACGATTATCCTGCGCTTGCTCTCACCCACTGAGCCCAGGGCTTGCCTTCCAAATGATGGCACCCGCAAGAGGTGGTGAGATTCCTCTCCGCAGATCTCCAAACCATCTTGGACTTGCAAATTGCACTAAATTTGTCATGTAACTGACATGTATATGATGAGTCTATCCATTGTCTGTTCATTTTGGTGAAAGTCAGCCTGTCAGCTGACAGACAGCTGTGCTTGTCAGTGATGATGTCACCGGCTGCTTGTACCCCCAGTTTTTGCTGCTTAGCTTGCCTCCACATCCACACTGCTTTTGCCCCTACACATCACCCCTATCCATGCCTGTGCCTCTAGCCATAAGTCTGCCACCCATGGAAACTCATGGTGCAGAAAGTGAGGGAGCTGACTCTGAGGAACCCTTGGGTTTTGTAGCTGGTACTCCATCAAAGGTCTCTGCTGCTCACACACCCTGCTGAACATACGGTATCTAGGGTTAGAGCGTGTGGTGACCTCGCACAACAGTAGGTGCTTCAGGCAGATGTAGGCCTTGCTGGAGTGTATTGCGGCTAGCTCCAGGTACTGTAGACTTGGGAAAGTGGGTGTCCAAGTGCCGCACTTTCACCCTTAGCTCAGCTAATTTGGGGTATGTTTTTAAAAATCATTGCACCACTACATTGAACATGTGGGCCAGGCATGGAACGTGTTGGAGGCTGGCAAGCTCCAGAGCCCTCCAACAAGCTAAAAAACCTGGCCCCAGGGGCAGCGGGGATAAACAAATTGCCATCTCATCCAGGAGGGCATCCCTGACCTCAGAGGCAGTGTGCTGTCCGTCTCCCAAGCTGATGAGCTTCAGCCCAGCCTGCTGACGTCTCCCCACACCAGTGTTGCAGCGTTTTCAGCTCGTAGCTGGGGTAAATCTAACAGCGGAGGAGGAGGAGGGTGGTGTTTCAGCCCTCCTCCCAGGAATGTTTTGTGGGGAAACAAGTCAGGAAAATTCTTGAAACGGGAGAGTTTTGCATCTTTGCCCTTGCTGCCTATGGACATCCCTTTGCCTCTAGCCACCATTTTCCCTGCTTTGCTTGCCTCCACATCCACACTGCTTTTGCCCCTAGACATCACCCCAGTCCATGCCTTAGCTTGTACCCCCAGTTTTTCCTGCTTAGCTTGCCTCCACATCCACACTGCTTTTGCCCCTAGACATCACCCCAGTCCATGCCTTAGCTTGTACCCCCAGTTTTTCCTGCTTAGCTTGCCTCCACATCCACACTGCTTTTGCCCCTAGACATCACCCCAGTCCATGCCTTAGCTTGTACCCCCAGTTTTTCCTGCTTAGCTTGCCTCCACATCCACACTGCTTTTGCCCCTAGACATCACCCCAGTCCATGCCTTAGCTTGTATCCCCAGTTTTTCCTGCTTAGCTTGCCTCCACATCCACACTGCTTTTGCCCCTAGACATCACCCCAGTCCATGCCTTAGCTTGTACCCCCAGTTTTTCCTGCTTAGCTTGCCTCCACATCCACACTGCTTTTGCCCCTAGACATCATCCCTATCCATGCCTCTTCCCCTAGCCATAACTCTGCCACCCCTGGAAACTCATGGTGCAGAAACTTTGGTTGCTGACTTTGAGGAACCCTTGGGTTTTGTAGATGGAACTCCATCAAAGGTCTGTGCAGCTCACACACCCTGCTCAAGATATGGTATTGTAGGGTTTCAGCGTGTGTGAATGACGGACAACAGCCTGTGTTTGGACAGATGTAGGCCTTGCTAGAGTGTTTTTAGGCTAGCAGCGACTCCTGTGCACTTGCAAAAGTGGGCGCACAAGCGCCGCATTTTCAACAGTAGCTTCGGTACATTTGGGTATGTTTTTAAAAAACTTTGCACCACTAGGTTAGACGTGGGCCAAACATGGAACGTGTTGGAGGCTGGCAAGCTCCAGAGCCGCTACCAGGTTCCAGCCATTATCACAGGCGTAAAAATGCCAGGCCCCAGGTGTAGCAGGGAAAAAAAAATGCCATCTCAGCCAGGATGGCATCCCTGACCTCGGAGGCACTGTGCTGTCTGTCCCCCAAGCTGATGAGCTTCAGCACCGCCTGCTGACGTCTCCCCACACCAGTGTTTTAGCGTTTGCCGCTAGTAGCTGTGGTGGAGGTTGCAGCGTCGTAGGGTTTCAGTCTACTCCTGCCATGAATTTTGGCCTGGGAGAGGAGATAGGCCACCCCAGTTTGCACCCGGGGAACAGACTCCACCACATTCACCCTGCCTGTCATTAAAGATAAGCACTGCAGCATCCCTGACCACAGGCGCTTGTCCAAGTGTCGGTGGTCAAGTGGACCTTGCAGCAAAGCGCGGAACTAAGGGCCCACCTGATGTTGAGTGACACGTGCTGGTGCAAGGCGGGGACGCCACACCGGGAGAAGTTGAGACGGCTAGGGACGGCATAGTGAGGTGCCACAGTTGCCATCAGGTCCGGGAAGGCGGGAGTTTCAACAAGCCGGAACGCCAACCTCTCCTGGGCCAGCAGTTTAGCGATGTTGGCGTTCTAGGCTTGCGTGGGTGGGTGGTTAGCGGTGTATTTCTGCCGGCGCTCCAATGTCTGAGAGATGGTGGGTTGTTGTAAAGAAGCGCCTGATGGTGCCTTTGATGGTGCAGGAGAAGGAGATAAGACAGAAACAGGGGAGGATGAGGGAGAAGTCAACAAAGTGGTGGAGGCAGATGAAGTGATGTCCTGGCTCGTCCTCTGGAGTGCATCGCCAGCACTGTGAGCAGAGGCAGTGGCATGAACGGCGGGCGACGTTTGTCCTGCCGTTGCTGCCTGCCACTGATTCCATTGCTTGGATTCCAAATGACGGTGCATTGAAGTGGTGGACAGGTTGCTCTTCTCAGGGCCCCTACTCGATTTCGAGAGGCAAATTGTGTAGACGACACTATATCTGTCCTCGGCGCATTCCTTGAAAAAACTCTACACCTTCAAGAAACGTGCCCTCGATGGGGGAGTTTTTCTGGGCTGGGTACAAAAGGGAACATCTTCGGACATTCCGGGTCTGGCCTGGCTTCGGCAAAGCAGCTGACCTCTGCCTCTGGACATGTCTCTGCCTCTAGCTACCCTTTTTGGTGCTGCACCTGCCTCAACATCCACACTACTTTCCCAGCTTGACATCTGCCTTGTCCAGGTGGGGTCGGTGTCCTCGTCGTCCACCACCTCCTCTTCCAACTCCTGTCTCGCCTCCTCCTCCTGCACAATGCGCATGTCAACTGGCTGCCCTGACAGCAACTGCGTCTCATCGTCGTCGATGAGGATGGGTTGCTGGTCATCCGCCACCAAATCGACCGGAGATGGAATGGAGGAGACTCTAGTGTTTGAGCATCTGGACACAGATACTCGTCTGTTAGGTCCGTGGAATCGCGAAATGGAGGGGCAGGTTGCGGTACAGTCAAAGGAAGGGAGAACAGCTCTGGGGAGCAGGGACAGTTGGGGTTATTGTTCTGAGAAGATTGGGAATTTTGGGTGGAAGGAGGACAAGACTGTTGGGTAAGAGGAGGTAGAGGCTGACTGGCTGGTGGACAATGTGCTTTAAGCGTTATCCGACAGCCATTGCAAGACCTGTTCCTGGTTCTCGGGCCTACTAATCTTTGTACCATTCAGCCTAGTTAATGTGGAACTTTTGTGCAAAGCGCAGAACTTAGGGCCCGCCTGATGTTAAGGGACACACGCTGGTACAAGGCTCAACTCACCCTAAGTGCCAAAAACACTGCTGGTGCAAGGCTCTACTCATGCCAAGGGCCTCAATCTCTGCTGGTAGCTCAGCTTAAGGTCATGTAACTTTGTTTGGAAGGGCTCATGTTAAGGGCTAGAAAAGTGAATTTTGGAAGGTCTTACCACATCACACACACACACACACACACACACACACACACACACACACACACACACACACTCAAAATGACAGTTAAGGGTGAGGGCTTTTGGAATTCCCATTGCCTATTCCATTTGTGGTTGTCATGGGGAACGTGATTTAAAGGGGTGGTTGTTACTGTTTGTTGAGCTTAAATTGGGGTTTGTGTCCATCCATTTGGGGAGTAAAGAAGGTTTCCAGGTATTTTCCCACTTTGATAGAGGTTTTTTTGAATGTGGAAAGTGTGTAGTTGTTAGGCAGTGATGTTGGGGTAATAGAGGGTCTTTGGTGTGTTAGATGCCCCCAGGCATGCTTCCCCTGCTGTCCCAGTGTCATTCCAGAGGTGTTGGCATCATTTCCTGGGGTGTCATAGTGGACTTGGTGACCCTCCAGACACGGATTTGGGTTTCCCCCTTAACGAGTATCTGTTCCCCATAGACTATAATGGGGTTCGAAACCCGTTCGAACACACGAACATTGAGCGGCTGTTCGAATCGAATTTCGAACCTCGAACATTTTAGTGTTCGCTCATCTCTAGTTATGATCACACCAGAAATCTTGAGTGAGTTATACTGAATCTGTTGGCCTACCCCAACACTGCCATTCTCACAATGTGGCAAGAGAGGTGTAAAACTGATGGTCACTGATAGGCAATTCACTGTCTACCAATAAGTATTTGGACACCCATGCAAATGAATATATCTGCAGTCGTGATGTACGTCACGCCTTCCGCCATTAAATAGGAAACAGCATTGGCATTAGTGCATTGGCATTTGTCACACCAGGAGTTTTAACAGGCATCAGGGACTATTGTGCCACTCAATACCATCCATAAGGAAGCATCTGCTGGTTCTACAATCTATTGAATATGAATAAATATTGTTTTTCTATTCTACCACAGGTGTCCAAATACTTATTGGTAGACAGTGTATATACAACCCAGGCAGAAAGAAAGGGTGACCATTTTGAAAAGAGTGATTAAAGAGATATAGTCTCAACAGTGAGAATGAGCTAGATAACCTAAAAATAATACATAGAAAATGTGGTGTTGGAATTCAGGGGATTAGTATACTATTAATAAGTAGAGAGATAGTAGACTGAGCGAAAGTGTCAGTATGCCCCATCACAGCAATGCTAGAGCTGCCAGCAGTCCAATACAGGCACAGACAGTGTGTAGTCAATAGCTGCTGCAGCAAACAGTCAATGCTATTGTATTGGACCATGCAGCAGTCACATGAATGAAGCACAATTCTCAGTGACAAATAAACTCAATCAGTACTGTGCGTACACGAGTGGACTGGGAACAGACAATTTAGTCTTATTAAATGTACAACTTTTGTATGTTCTTTCCTGCCCCAGGACAAAAAGACAGTGAAAAGTCCTAAACACTAATAATACTACCACATCTGGCCCGACGTCTTCATGTGTTGTGCTATACTGTTAAAAGTTCATTAAAGCCATCGTCATCTACTAAATTGACTTTTGGGTTTCCTGCACGACCTTGAGCGCGGATCCTCTTCTCCATTGTTTGTCCTATTTTCTTTTCCTAAAAAGTTCTGTCATTAAAAATAGGCCTTAGTTACATAAAACAACTTCTCCCCCCAGGGATAGTGAAACTTTACACTAGTTACTCTGACACTAATATGGTCAGTGTTCCTCTGTATTATAATTAACCCCTTTGTAACTGTACCTAAGGAATCACGGTGGGTGAGTGGGAACAGCGTCAGACTAGTCACACTGTCCCCTTATGTTCATGACTAACGTTTTCCTCATGATGTCCCGGAGTGAGGGGGCTATGAGGGAGATGTCAGTCATGCTCAGGAGGTGTATATAGTAAGGGGACAGTGTGACTAGGTGGCACTGCTCCTGCCCGCCATGACTGCTTACGCTTATTTCCATAGGGCTTTCTATGCTTTCTGACATCTATAACTTCACTTAGATTACAGGAAGCACCAATGGAAAAAAGATAAGTGCTTTATCCTACACATGATGGAGTCAGTTTATGGTGGAAAAAAACATGGTGGACGGTTTCCCTTTAATACTACTTCTCCGTAAAATATATACTGTATCTCAATTTGAATAAGTAGTTTTCTTCTAATTCCTCATTTTATTTTTAAGGAAAATAAGATTAACCTTCATGCTGTGCGGAGAAAGAGCCAACTTTTAACCTCTGCTTCCTAGAGGCAAAGGCCTACTGTGCCTGCTAATAAATCTGGCCTTCTATATAAGACACCTTCTATTTCTGTTAACCAATGTAGTGCATACTAATTCAGTCAGAAAGCTGATGTTCACTGCAGGAGTAAACTGGATCGCAGACAAAAGAGCTGAGCTTTACATTTCTATGTCACCGTATGCTATTGTTCTGTTACCTTCCCGAAACAAATACTGTCACAGATTGCGACTGATGCCTGGTTCACACTAGCGCTCGGGTTTCTGTATTCCACATGGGCACCTGAAAGACAGAAGCCCTGTCCGCTTAAAAAGCAGTTACATGCGGAAATTCGCAAGACTCTTCTCTCCACCGATTTTAAGCGGAATCTGCAGCAGAATCTCATACGGAGATTCCAACGCAGATGTCATCCTAGACTTACAAAGTTTCCGTTCAAATCCATTTTGAACTCCTTTAAGTCTTCATGGAAAATAGTGAGAATGTAAATTTTGATTTATGTGTTTTTTTACTCTTGGGGCATATAATTCTCCTTGCTTTATGTAAAAGATAAATCTCTGAAACAATCCATACTGACAATAATCTATAATTATTCCGCTTATACTTTTATGAATTAGCTTTCATCTCAGTACTCTATTGTATCTTTAGCTGCAATCCAATAACTACGTTCTATAACTTTCTCATAGACTATACATAATTATATCTTATATATTATAGCAATTAACACAGAATAATTTAATACACCTTTATTCTTGGCCTGCTTTGCACAGTGAACATCCTATATCTTGTTAATGTACATCATTATTACTTACAAAAGAAGACTGTTAGCCATAAATGTATAACATAATATGAATAGCAGCATTTTTGTCTTAAAGGAAAACTATCTCCAATTTATGATCCTTTCCATTCCCAGAGCAACTTCACTCAAATACAGTCCTATGAAAAAGTTTGGGCACCCCTATTAATCTTAATCATTTTTAGTTCTAAATATTTTGGTGTTTGCAACAGCCATTTCAGTTTGATATATCTAATAACTGATGGACACAGTAATATTTCAGGATTGAAATGAGGTTTATTGTACTAACAGAAAATGCGCAATATGCATTTAAACAAAATTTGACCGGTGCAAAAGTATGGGCACCCTTATCATTTTATTGATTTGAATACTCCTAACTACTTTTTACTGACTTACTGAAGCACAAAATTGGTTTTGTAACCTCAGTGAGCTTTGAACTTCATAGCCAGGTGTATCCAATCATGAGAAAAGGTATTTAAGGTGGCCAATTGCAAGTTGTTCTACTATTTGAATCTCCTCTGAAGAGTGGCATCATGGGCTACTCAAAACAACTCTCAAATGATCTGAAAACAAAGATTGTTCAACATAGTTGTTCAGCGGAAGGATACAAAAAGCTGTCTCAGAGATTTAACCTGTCAGTTTCCACTGTGAGGAACATAGTAAGGAAATGGAAGACCATAGGGACAGTTCTTGTTAAGCCCAGAAGTGGCAGGCCAAGAAAAATATCAGAAAGGCAGAGAAGAAGAATGGTGAGAACAGTCAAGGACAATCCACAGACCACCTCCAAAGAGCTGCAGCATCATCTTGCTGCAGATGGTGTCACTGTGCATCGGTCAACTATACAGCACACTTTGCACAAATAGAAGCTGTATGGGAGAGTGATGAGAAAGAAGCCGTTTCTGCACGTACGCCACAAATAGAGTTGCCTGAGGTATGAAAAAGCACTTTTGGACAAGGCAGCTTCATTTTGGAAACAAAAATTGAGTTGTTTGGTTATAAAAAAAGACGTTATGCATGGCGTCCAAAAAGAAACAGCATTCCAAGAAAAACACATGCTACCCACTGTAAAATTTGGTGGAGGTTCCATCATGCTTTGGGGCTGTGTGGCCAATGCCGGCATCGGGAATCTTGTTAAAGTTGAGGGTCACATGGATTCCACTCAGTATCAGCAGATTCTTGAGAATAATGTTCAAGAATCAGTGACGAAGTTGAAGTTACGCCGGGGATGGATATTTCAGCAAGACAATGATCCAAAACACCGCTCCAAATCCTCAGGCATTCATGCAGAGGAACAATTACAATGTTCTGGAATGGCCATCCCAGTCCCCAGACCTGAATATCATTGAACATCTGTGGGATGATTTGAAGCGGGCTGTCCATGCTCGGCGACCATCTAACTTAACTGAACTTGAATTGTTTGTCCAAAATACCTTCATCCAGGATCCAGGAACTGATTAAAAGCTACAGGAAGCGACTAGAGGCTGTTATCTTTGCAAAAGGAGGATGTACTAAATATTAATGTCACTTTTCTGTTGAGGTGCCCATACTTTTGCACCGGTCAAATTTTGGTTTAATGCATATTGCGCATTTTCTGTTAGTACAATAAACCTCATTTCAATCCTGAAATATTACTGTGTCCATCAGTTATTAGATATATCAAACTGAAATGGCTGTTGCAAATACCAAAATATTTAGAACTAAAAATGATTAAGATTAATAGGGGTGCCCAAACTTTTTCATAGGACTGTATATTCTAACTAAAAATGGTGTGAATTACAATGAGTTATATTCCTCGAGTTCAACAGACTCACTATAAGGACTCATGTACACTGTCTACCAATAAGCATTTGGACACCCATGCAAATGAAGATATCTGCGGTTGTGATGTATGTCACACCTTCCGCCATTAAACAGGAAACAACATTGGCATTAGTGCTTTGGCATTTGTCACATGCAAGATGTCATGAACTGCAGCGTTGTCCGATTTCGAGAAAGGGGTAATTGTGGGGTATCACAGAAATGGTCGATCCTTAAGGGATATAGCAAGTGAACTGAATTACCCAAAATCGATCGATATGTGATTATGTAGTGGAAGGTGAACATTGATTGTCGGAATGTGCCCCGAGTCAGCAGACCCCCGAAACTGGGAGATAGAGACCATCGAGTGCTGGCCAGAGAAACCGCACCCAACCGATGGCTCACATACACCAGTAAGTATTAGTTTGATCAATACCATCCATAAGGAAGTATCTGCTATGTTCTACCAACTATTGAATCTGAATAAATGTTGTTTTTCTATTCTACCACAGGGGTTCAAATACTTATTGGTAGACAGTGTATATGGCCATTATATGGAACTATCTTTTACAGATTAGCAGTATGGTGCTCCCTGTGCTTCTGATATCATACAGAATGATGCAGAAATTCACTTTCTTTATTATTCTTATAGATCCACAAATAAAGGAATTGTTTCATATTTTATGGTATGCTTTGTAGAGATGAGCGAACAGTGTTCTATCGAACTCATGTTCGATTGGATATTAGGCTGTTCGGCATGTTCAAATCGAATCGAACACCGCGTGGTAAAGTGCGCCATTACTCGATTCCCCTCCCACCTTCCCTGGCACCTTTTTTGCTCCAATAACAGCGCAGGGTAGGTGGGACAGGAACTACGACACCGGTGATGTTGAAAAAAGTAGGCAAAACCCATTGGCTGCCGAAAACATGTGACCTCTAATTTAAAAGAACAGCGCCGCCCAGGTTCGCGTCATTCTGAGCTTGCAATTCACCGGGGATGGAGGTTTCCGTCCAGTTAGCTAGGGGTTAGATTCTGGGTAGGCAGGGACAGGCTAGATAGGAAGGAGAAGACAACCAACAGCTCTTATAAGAGCTAAATTCCAGGGAGAAGCTTGTCAGTGTAACGTGGCACTAACGGGCTCAATCGCCGCAACCCAGCTTTCCCTGGATCCTGAATGGAATACACTGACAGTGTATTCCCGTATACCCTATATATACACCCCAAATCCCCGTTCCAACGGTGTGCCCCCCCCCCACCTTCACCCCAGAAATACCCTGCAAGTCCCCTAGCAATAGAATTGGGGCTATATACACCCACTATTTTTGCTACTGCCATATAGTGCCATTGTCTGACTGGGAATTCCAAGAATATATTGGGTTTACAAATACCCTCATTTCTTGCTACTGCCATATAGTGCCATTGTCTGACTGGGAATTCCAATAATAGATTGGGTTTACAAATACCCTCATTTCTTGCTACTGCCATATAGTGCCATTGTCTGACTGGGAATTCAAAGAATATATTGGGGTTACAAATACCCTCATTTCTAGCTACTGCCATATAGTGCCAGTTTCTGACTGGGAATTCAAAGAATATATTGGGGTTACAAATACCCTCATTTCTTGCTACTGCTATATAGTGCCTTTGTCTGACTGGGAATTCCAATAATATATTGGGTTTACAAATACCCTCATTTCTTGCTACTGCCATATAGTGCCATTGTCTGACTGGGAATTCAAAGAATATATTGGGTTTACAAATACCCTCATTTCTTGCTACTGCTATATAGTGCCTTTGTCTGACTGGGAATTCAAAGAATATATTGGGTTTACAAATACCCTCATTTCTTGCTACTGCCATATAGTGCCAGTTTCTGACTGGGAATTCAAAAAAATATATTGGGGTTACAAATACCCTCATTTCTTGCTACTGCTATATAGTGCCATTGTCTGACTGGGAATTCCAATAATAGATTGGGTTTACAAATACCCTCATTTCTTGCTACTGCCATATAGTGCCATTGTCTGACTGGGAATTCAAAGAATATATTGGGGTTACAAATACCCTCATTTCTTGCTACTGCTATATAGTGCCATTGTCTGACTGGGAATTCCAATAATATATTGGGTTTACAAATACCCTCATTTCTTGCTACTGCTATATAGTGCCATTGTCTGACTGAGAATTCCAATAATATATTGGGTTTACAAATACCCTCATTTCTTGCTACTGCCATATAGTGCCAGTTTCTGACTGGGAATTCAAAGAATATATTGGAGTTACAAATACCCTCATTTCTTGCTACTGCTATATAGTGCCATTGTCTGACTGGGAATTCCAATAATAGATTGGGTTTACAAATACCCTCATTTCTTGCTACTGCCATATAGTGCCATTGTCTGACTGGGAATTCAAAGAATATATTGGGGTTACAAATACCCTCATTTCTTGCTACTGCTATATAGTGCCATTGTCTGACTGGGATTTCCAATAATATATTGGGTTTACAAATACCCTCATTTCTTGCTACTGCTATATAGTGCCATTGTCTGACTGCGAATTCCAATAATATATTGGGTTTACAAATACCCTCATTTCTTGCTACTGCCATATAGTGCCATTGTCTGACTGGGAATTCAAAGAATATATTGGGTTTACAAATACCCTCATTTCTTGCTACTGCTATATAGTGCCATTGTCTGACTGGAAATTCCAATAATATATTGGGTTTACAAATACCCTCATTTCTTGCTACTGCTATATAGTGCCATTGTCTGACTGGGAATTCCAATAATATATTGGGTTTACAAATACCCTCATTTCTTGCTACTTCCATATAGTGCCAGTTTCTGACTGGGAATTCAAAGAATATATTGGGGTTACAAATACCCTCATTGCTTGCTACTGCGATATAGTGCCATTGTCTGACTGGGAATTCCAATAATACATTGGGTTTACAAATACCCTCATTTCTTGCTACTGCCATATAGTGCCATTGTCTGACTGGGAATTCAAAGAATATATTGGGGTTACAAATACCCTCATTTCTTGCTACTGCGATATAGTGCCATTGTCTGACTGGGAATTCCAATAATATATTGGGTTTACAAATACCCTCATTTCTTGCTACTGCCATATAGTGCCAGTTTCTGACTGGGAATTCCAATAATATATTGGGTTTACAAATACCCTCATTTCTTGCTACTGCCATATAGTGCCATTGTCTGACTGGGAATTCAAAGAATATATTGGGTTTACAAATACCCTCATTTCTTGCTACTGCTATATAGTGCCTTTGTCTGACTGGGAATTCCAGGAATATATTGGGTTTACAAATACCCTCATTTCTTGCTACTGCTATATAGTGCCTTTGTCTGACTGGGAATTTCAATAATATATTGGGTTTACAAATACCCTCATTTCTTACTACTGCTATATAGTGCCTTTGTCTGACTGGGATTTCAAAGAATATATTGGGTTTACAAATACCCTCATTTCTTGCTACTGCCATATAGTGCCAGTTTCTGACTGGGAATTCAAAGAATATATTGAGGTTACAAATACCCTCATTTCTTGCTACTGCTATATAGTGCCATTGTCTGACTGGGAATTCCAATAATAGATTGGGTTTACAAATACCCTCATTTCTTGCTACTGCCATATAGTGCCATTGTCTGACTGGGAATTCCAGGAATAGGTTGGGTTTACAAATACTCTCATTTCTTGCTACTGCTATATAGTGCCAGTTTCTGACTGGGAATTCAAAATGCGCAAGGCTCCCGGAAAGGGACGTGGACGAGGCCGTGGGCGAGGTCGGGGGAATGGTTCTGGGTAGCAAGGTAGCAGTGAAGCCACAGGGCGTCCCGTGCCTACTCCTGTGGGGCAGCAAGCATTCCACAGTGCCAGGGTTGCTTGCCACATTAACTAAACTGCAGGGTACAAACCTTAGTAGGCCCGAGAACCAGGAACAGGTCTTACAATGGCTGTCGGATAACGCTCACAACACATTGTCCAGCAGCCAGTCAGACTCTGCCTCCTCTCCTCCTATTACCCAACAGTCTTGTCTTCCTTCCTCCCAAAATTCCCAAGCTTCACAGAACAATAACCCCAACTGTCCCTGCTCCCCAGAGCTGTTCTCCGCTCCTTTCATTGTCCCTCAACCTGCCCCTCCACATCGCGATTCCACGAACCTAACAGAGGAGCATCTGTGTCCAGATGCTCAAACACTAGAGTCTCCTCCATCTCCGTTCGATTTGGTGGTGTATGACCAGCAACCCACCCTCATCGACGACGATGTGACGCAGTTGCCGTCAGGGCATCCAGTTGACCTGCGCATTGTGCGGGAGGAGGAGATGAGACAGGAGTTGGAAGAGGAAGTGGTGGATGATGAGGACACTGACCCGACCTGGACAGGGGGGATGTCAAGCGGGGAAAGTAGTGTGGATGTTGAGGCAGGTGCAGCACCAAAAAGGGTAGCTAGAGGCAGAGGTCAGCAGCTTAGGCGAAGCCAGGCCACACCCGGAATCTCCCAAGATGTTCCAGTTCGTACCCAGCCCCGAAAAACTCCCACCTCGAGGGAACGTTTCTCGAAGGTGTGGAGTTTTTTCAAGGAATGCGCCGAGGACAGATATAGTGTTGTTTGCACAATTTGCCTCTCGAAATTGATTAGGGGCTCTGAGAAGAGCAACCTGTCCACCACTTCAATGCGCCGTCATTTGGAATCCAAGCACTGGAATCAGTGGCAGGCAGCAACGGCAGGACAAAGGCCGCCTGCCGTTCACGCCTCTGCCTCTGCCACTGCCACTGCTGACTGTGCTGGCGATGCACTCCAGAGGACGAGCCAGGACACCACTTCATCTGCCTCCGCCACTTTGTTGACTTCTTCCTCATCCTCCCCTGTTCCTGTCTTATCTCCTTCTCCTGCACCATCAAAGGCACCATCAGGCGTTTCTTTACAACAACCCACAATCTCTCAGACATTGGAGCGGCGGCAGAAATACACCGCTAACCACCCACACGCGCAAGCCTTGAACGCCAACATCGCTAAACTGCTGGCCCAGGAGATGTTGGCGTTCCGGCTTGTTGAAACTCCCGCCTTCCTGGACCTGATAGCAACTGCGGCACCTCGCTATGCCGTCCCTAGCCGTCACTACTTCTCCCGGTGTGCTGTCCCCGCCTTGCACCAGCACGTGTCACTCAACATCAGGCGGGCCCTTAGTTCCGCGCTTTGCACAAAGGTCCACTTGACCACCGACGCGTGGACAAGTGCATGCGGACAGGGACGCTACATTTCACTGACGGCACACTGGGTGAATGTAGTTGAGGCTGGGACTGCTTCCCAAACTGGCCCGGTGTACCTCGTCTCCCCGCCTAACATTCCTGGCAGGGACACGAGAAGAACACCCCCCTCCTCCTCCTCCGCCGCCTCCTCCTCCGCCTCCTCCTTTGCTGTTAGATTGACCCCAGCTACGAGTTGGAAACGTTGCAGCACTGGCGTTGGTAGACGTCAGCAGGCCGTGCTGAAGCTGATCAGCTTGGGGGACAGACAGCACACTGCCTCCGAGGTGAGGGATGCCCTCCTCGATGAGACGGCAATATGGTTTGAGCCGCTGCACCTGGGCCCAGGCATGGTTGTTTGTGATAACGGCCGGAACCTGGTAGCAGCTCTGGAGCTTGCCGGACTCCAACATGTTCCATGCCTGGCCCACGTCTTCAACCTAGTGGTGCAACGTTTCCTAAAGAGCTACCCCAATGTTCCAGAGCTACTGGTGAAAGTGCGGCGCATGTGCGCCCACTTTTGCAAGTCGACAGTAGCCGCTGCTAGCTTAAAATCTCTCCAGCAACGCCTGCATGTGCCACAACACCGGCTTTTGTGCGACGTCCCCACACGCTGGAACTCAACGTTTCAGATGTTGAATAGAGTGGTTGAGCAGCAGAGACCTTTGATGGAATACCAGCTACAAAACCCTAGGGTGCCACAAAGTCAGCTGCCTCAGTTTCTCATCCATGAGTGGCCATGGATGAGAGACCTTTGTGACATCCTACGGGTGTTTAGAGGCTCCCTTCACCATGAATTTGCCCAAACTGGGGTTTTTAGAGGCTTACTCCACCATGAATTGGTCCAAACTGGGGTTTTTAGAGGCTCCCTCCACCATGAATTTCCCAAAACTTGGCTGTTTAGCGGCTCCCTTCACCATGAATTTGCCCAAACTGGGGTTTTTAGAGGCTCCCTCCACCATGAATTTGTCCAAACTGGGGTTTTTAGAGGCTCCCTCCACCATGAATTGGTCCAAACTGGGGGTTTTAGAGGCTCCCTCCACCATGAATTTGCCCAAACTGGGCTGTTTAGAGGCTCCCTCCACCATGAATTGGTCCAAACTGGGGTTTTTAGAGGCTCCCTCCACCATGAATTGGTCCAAACTGGGGTTTTTAGAGGCTCCCTCCACCATGAATTGGTCCAAACTGGGGTTTTTAGAGGCTCCCTCCACCATGAATTGGTCCAAACTGGGGGTTTTAGAGGCTCCCTCCACCATGAATTTGCCCAAACTCTGCTGGTTAGAGGCTCCCTCCACCATGAATTGGTCCAAACTGGGGTTTTTAGAGGCTCCCTCCACCATGAATTGGTCCAAACTGGGGTTTTTAGAGGCTCCCTCCACCATGAATTGGTCCAAACTGGGGTTTTTAGAGGCTCCCTCCACCATGAATTTGCCCAAACTGGGGTTTTTAGAGGCTCCCTCCACCATGAATTTGCCCAAACTCTGCTGGTTAGAGGCTCAATCCACCCTGATTTTCAAAACAAATGTTGGTGCCAACCTCAACTTACTACAAGGGCCAAATTCATTGCTGGTGACAAGCTCTCCAAGTGCCAAATACACATGTTTCAAGGTGTTTTCCTACTGTCTGAGAGGTGGTATTGAGTGTGTAAAGTGTGTAGTTGTTAGGCTGTGCTGTTGGGGTAATAGAGGGTCTTTGATGTGTTAGATGCCCCCAGACATGCTTCCCCTGCTGTCCCAGTGTCATTCCAGAGGTGTTGGCATCATTTCCTGGGGTGTCATCGTGGACTTGGTGACCCTCCAGACACGGATTTGGGTTTCCCCCTTAATGAGTATATGTTCCCCATAGACTATAATGGGGTTCGAAACCCGTTCGAACACACGAACAGTGAGCGGCTGTTCGATTCGAATTTCGAACCTCGAACATTTTAGTGTTCGCTCATCTCTAATGCTTTGTTATGGAGCTGTTACTGCAAATTGTCTAGCTCAATTGAATGAGATTAAACAGGACAAGCTGTAGTTGATCCTACAGTTGTTATCCAAACTAATCAACTATTGTGGCTCCTTCCATGTGGATAGTACAGAAGTTCTCTTGATAATGGAGCTGCAATACTGAATTACAAAAGCATATTTGGAAAGTGTATAAAAATCACTACTGGGCCTGCTTTGATTATGATTGTCCTGCTGACAGGCTCCCTGTAAAAAAACATATGACCAAGCCTATGTGACCAGCCCCACATACTAATATTGTACCAGCAACATTGAATTGCACATTTGTACAGAGATATGCTTCAAATTAATTCTTGTGTGCATGTAGCCTAATAGCAGAGTTGATCTCACTGGGGGCCTCACTTTCCATACTTCAGTAAGCCATGGGCTTCACTGGTGCTACTGTAAATGACAGCAATTATGGCATCAATTTAGAGTCAGAATTTACAAGTGGCAATTTCTGAGTACATCGATGGTAAACAGCAGCACTATATCACTCTAAAAATGACTAAATGTTTGGAGAACCAGTTTGGGGATAGATGGGTATCATCAAATAGACAATAACTTTATCACACTTTGTGATGGTGTTAGGGTAAGTTCCCACAGACAAAACCTTTTCCGCTGTGTGGATTTTTCATGGATAGCCACGACGGGATGCCGATACACTGCATCAGCATCCTGTCATGGCATCCCGCTCCTGATTAGGCCTGAATGAATGGGCCAAAGTAGGAGGGAGTCTCGAGCCGTGGACACTGCAGCTGAGTCACCGCAGAAACTGCATGAAGAAAGGGAATTTTGCTTCTTTTTCCCACTAGCTGAAAAAAATCGCTAGTGGGAAAAAACTGTTAGAGACTCTGGTTTTGCAGGCGGATTCTGCAGCAAACTCTGCCTGCAAAAAACTCTCTGTGAACATACCCTTAGAATGCAGCGCTAAATCCCTGTTTCACATTGTCGGCAGCAACATTAGATGACAACGACACATCATACGTACAAGTAATTTTATTAGTGCCTACTCCCAATAGGCTTATATTACCAGCAGACTACAATTATCACTGTATGTAAAATCCAGAAGGATCACATTAGTATTGAAGTGCTAATTGATATGGATTACACAAGCCAAAGTTTATATATATATATATATATATATATATATATATATATATATATATGTGTGTATATATATGTGTGTGTATAGATAGATAGATAAATAGATAGATAGATAGATATCATGAATCATGAATATATATTGAATATCAAGATTTTTGTGTGAGCAGCAGAAGGCTCAAATACTTGGCAAATACAGCCAGTGTTGGCCTTGTAATCTGAACTAACACCGCAAGACGAGGTCATGGATTAACTAGGGCAAGGATTTGATATCAATTTGGAAAAGAGCAGATTAGTTGGGGCAAGTGGTTTTTATCTGCTGAGAAATTGTATGTATGTATGAAAACCTTTCATTTTGTTCCATTAAAAAGCTCCAAAGCCACGACAGCCGCAGCTCACACACAGTTTGTTAAAAAGCCATGGCGCTGACATGCATGACAAAAATATTGTTGTCTGAGAAAGGGATGATTTCCATTTAAACAGACACCACCGTTATAAATGAAAGGTTGGAATGATAGCTTGCTCAGTATGAATTTTACAGATTGTGCTTAACGGGGCCTTAAATTGCATCCGTTTACTGCTCAAGAGACATTTTCAGAATGAATTGAATCCAATAAAAATTTTATGGAAAAAAGTGTAGCTGCCTAGAACCTTCTCATGCAAACATTGGGTGGCAGAAAATTAATGAATAAGAAAAGCATTCAGATGTCATCATTTTAATATGGCCTTGTGATAAACAGGAATATTTTTTCTCATGTCATCTCATATGAATGTATCAGTGCTATAGGAGCCAGAAGGATTCATTTTAATATTTTAGTAGAGTAATTTTGAAATACAGCTTTTATTAGACTATTATATTGGCCCTGTCAAAGGGCCAGCATATTGCTTTATGCTTATTTACAGTAACTTAATGGATCACAGATCTTTTCGATCTGGTTATTACTTTTTATGCTTAGGATACTCCTTTAAGTTCTGAGAAAAACATCAATTTTCTTAATAGTGGCCATTTACTCTTAAACTCTTTGTGTGAAAATAAATGAAATAGATGTGTTTAGAATGGCTGTGCAGTATATGAAAAGGTTTTTTTTTTTTTTCTGGAAACAGCACTGCTTTCATCTATAGTCAGCTTAAAGAGGACCTTTTATGGCTTGGGGCACAGGTAGTTCTATATACCGATCTGTGCCCTGGGTGAAGAGCTAGCGGTCCCGGTACCGTAGCTCTTTACAATCAGAAGAGCGTTTCTGACACTATGTCAATAGCGCTGTACAGTGTGAGCGGGGAGGAACGCCCCCTGCCTCTGCTCACAGTACTCGTCCTTAGACGAGTATTATCAGCAGGGGAGGGGGTGTTCCTCCCCGGTCTCAGAGCACAGCGCTATTGGCGCTGCTTGTACAGAAGGACGTTCCAGACAGAGTGTCAGAAATGCCCTTCTGACTGTAAAGAGCTACGGTACCGGGACCGCTAGCTCTTCACCCGGGGCACAGATCAGGAAGGCCGACAGTGCGCTGAATTCAGCGCACTGTCAGCTTTCCAGCAGTATATGGAACTGCCTGTTCTCCAAACCATGAAAGGTCCTCTTTAACGTAAGCTGCAATATCAGACATAGCAAATATATAAGAATGGCTCTGTCTCTGGACAAAAACAGGCCTTTTTGATTCATCTTAGGGGGCGTTCACGCTACTGTTGGTGACTGTCAGTAATGACCGTAGCTTTTGTCTGTTAAAATTTTTTAGCAACGGACCCTAGGTGAACCATCGGTAATCCATAAAAATTTCCATTAATTTCAATTGGATTTTATCTTGTGTCCATTTGTGTCAGAATCCGTCAGAAGTCGTTTTTGTTTTCCAGGGGACAAAAAATTCTACATGCAGGACTTTGTGTCCATTTGAAAAAAACGGATTCTTGTCGTACAGCAAGTGTCCATTATTTTTTTTAACTTTGAAGTCTATGGGCAACAGACTTATAATGGACAGTCAGGGTGGGTTCACATCTGCGCCCGATCTCCGCTTTGTGGGTTTCCGTCTTCTGCCAACAGGAGATGGAAACCCAACATTCAGTGTCCACCTGTGAGCGCCATTGAGCGTCTTCTGGTCTCCGCGGTGAAACCAATTTTTTTTTTAACTGGACACAAAGTCCTGCATATCAGACTTTGTGTCTGTTTAAAAAAAATAATAATGTTTTGCCACGGAGACCAGAAGACGCTCACGGCTGCTCACGGGCGGACACTTTGCAAACCCATTCAAATGAATGGGTTTGAAAACTGCCTGCCAGTTTCCGTCTCCTGTCCAGTTTCTCGGGCAGGAAACAGAAACCTGCAAAGCGGAGATTGGGCGCTGGTGTGAACCCACCCTAACTGATAACTCTCAGTTGCTGTCTCTTATTTTGTGTCTGTTGTTTTGTGCCATGCTCAGAAAGCAGAAACAAGGCAAAAAACGGACAGTATAAAAAAAACGGACACTGACACTAACTGACGTTAACTGATACTAACTGATGCTATTGTGTCCATTTTTTTTGCTAATCCATTAAATGGATCCGTGAAAAAAATGGACATGTTAACATCAGTTCCTGTCCATTAATGTTTTTTTTTTTTTTTTTTTTAAACAGACGCCTTCATAACAGAATCCAATGGTAGTGTGAACCCTGCCTTACATTACTTCTTTAGGTCTCTTGCTTGGAGCTTGAAGTGATGCACACAGAGTATCCATGGCTCTGGACTACACAGCCATGACACTCCATTAGGTCACTATATAATATCACCATATGGTACTGAATAACAAAAGATAAAACATATTTACTGATTAGACTGCAATTTGCTAAAAAAACTAAACTGTTGTTCATATCTTGCATTACATCTATTAAATATTTTGGACATTTTATCATAAAACCTTTTGAGAAATCTGGTATTTTTAGCCTAATCTAAGTTTATACTGTATAACTACAGAATTCATAACTCTTTTCCATTGTGCATTGGCTGTCAAAATAGATTCATATTGAAGAAAGCCTGGAGCACGGAGTTTACCTCTACAATGTCCATACTTCTTGGGAGCCTGCCAGCAGATGTAAATGTTGGGAATATCCACACAGAGATGATCTAATTGGTTAAGGATTACAATTTGTCTTGAAACCAATTCAACATATTATCCCGGCATGATAAGAAAAGCCTTGAAAGGCTGGGATTCACTCTCACACACAAGCTGGTCGTTCAGACACAAATAGGATGTTATTGGTATTATTAGGTTATTGCTGGATATTAGTTTATGATAACTTGTTGTTTTGCGAAAAGTTGCTTAACATATGATACACATCTGAATTTTCAGCTCAGAGAACATGTAAAAGATGACACATATGTACATTTAACAGAAATCTCCATCTTATGCCACTGTCAAGACAAACCATGGCATAATGTATTTACCACTTTAACCCCTTAAGGTCTGAGTCAATTTTCATTTTTAAACATCCTTTTTTTATCTTCCTCACATTCCAAAAGCCATAATTTTTCATTTTTCAAAATCACATGATGACCTATCATTTGCAGAACAAATTATACTTTCTCATGGTACTATTCAATATCCTGTGCTATTGGGAAACTAAAAAAAAAATAAGAAAAAGAAGAATGTGGAGGAATTGGGGGAAAAAACACATTTGCATCAATTTCTTAAAGGGTTTAATTTTTATGGCATTTTGTATGTGGTAAAAATGACATGTTACCTGTATTCTGTGGGTCAGTACGATTACATGTACAGAGCTGGGTATGGCGTCTTTCTATGGAGTGCATTGTAAATAGAGCTGTATGGATACATTTGATATACACGTAGGAGCTTTTCCAACATAGATGGCAAATGTAAGTCCAAAATGCAATGTAGACAGAACTTTAGTAGTGTATACAGACAATAGTTCCTTAAGTAGACAAATCATTCTATAGACTGACAGTGTACAGCCAGTGAAGAAGGCATTATGGGGGGAGGGAGGTGCATTCATTCTTAACCTATTTCAAACCTTTATGATTGTTCATATTATGACAGCATTGTTATTATTGACCACTTTCAAACCAATATTGAGAGAGAAATGTTATTGTACGTATGGTGAAAAGATTTTCCTTTATATTTTCTGGATCAATTCCTCACAGTTTTCTAGCTCTCTGCTTGCTTTCATTCATTCTGCAAATGAGTCCATGTGATATACAGTCCATGGTCATGTGATATACATACAGATGATAGCTCGTTATAGTCACAGCCTGGTAATCAGATGCCTGCCTGGTAACGAGCTGTGCCCCTGTGTGCCCATCACATGACCATGGACTGATTTTTCTCCACTGAACGTAAGCAGAATGAATCAATTCAAGCAGAGATCTAGAAAAAGTGAATAATTTGTACAGAGTGTATATTGGACAATTGCAGAACTTTTTATTATATAGGCACTAACAATTGTCTTATTAAAGAATCTGTGATGTGGGCATGGTAGTGGCTTTTGCTTTTTAATTTTTTTTCTACACTTTTTTTTGCTAAATGTTTAATTGCAATAATTAATTGCACGACTATCACAATACATCTAAAAGGTGCTGTTACACTGCATTAAATGCCGCCACTCATGTCTACGATTTACCGCTAATTAACAGCTGCAACTAGACTTGCAACCCGAAACAATGGTGAGACCGGGTACAGATTGGCAATTAGCAGTAAATCTCGGACATTACTTGCATCCACTAACACTCATGTAATAGCACCTATTGTCTATAGAGCTTAATGAACTAACAGAACACTCCTCATTGTCTTTTTATTTACATTGCAGTGGCGCTGGCATCCAGTGAACAGAATCCGCTAATCATCATTGTGATAGTGTCCATAGCAGGATTCATTGTGCTGCTGTCTATGGTAATAGGACTCATGATATGGAGGAGGTAAGACTCTTTGTTGGCGAATACTACTAATAGTCTACAAATTATCCATTGATTTACATTGGTTTACACATTACAGTTGTATGTGGGATTTGATTAATATCAACCACATACAGTACAACAATAATTATGTGGCAATACAGGTAGTTTCCAATTGATGATAATTGCCTCATATAGTTAACAGAATAAACTACACTGTAGGGCTGCTTTACCAATGTGTTATAAGGAGCTTATTACTGATGACAAAATACATATGTTAACATTTCTTGTCAAACTGGTCTCAGTATGGTCAGTATACTAGATTTTTACAAAACCATCTTGTATACAGTAAAGATTGAAGAACAATTTTTCTTCTTACAGAGGTTTCACACCCAGTTTATGTGGCACCTTTTCATGCAACTTTTTTTAGTAAGTGAATTCAAATGTAATGTAAAATATAAAATAAAGACATATATATATTTTCCTATAAATACTGCTCATATTATAATCATGTAAAATTCTTTCAGTGCTGAAACGAAGTGCTGTAAGAGAGAGTGCACACAAAGTTTTTTGGCGCTGATTTTGATGCTGAATCTGCCTCAAAATCAGCCTCCAAAAAAAAACCTCTCAACAGAACTCTATTGGCTTTTTTGGAGGCTGATTTTGAGGCGGATTCAGCATCAAAATCAGCGCCAAAAAACTCTGTGTGCACTGACCCTGAACAGCTCATGAATCATTATTGATTCTACTAGTTGTTTTTGGTCACTGTGGCAATGGCACCCGAGCACTCACATTTTAGGGAGCCTTCACACGGAGTAAACGCTTTGCTCATTCTGAACGTAAACTCGTTCAGCGTGAGCGGCGTTAAAACAGATCCCATTGATGTCTATGGGTGCCGACATATGCGTGTATCACATTGAAAGCACCCATAGAAGTCAATGGGATCAGGGGCCACACGGTGGCTCAGTGGTTAGCACTGTAGCCTTGCAGCACTGGAGTCCTGGTGTTCAGGTGTTCAAATCCCACCAAGGGCAAAAAAACATCTGCAAGGAGTTTGTATGTTCTCCCCGTGTTTGCATGGATTTCCATCCCATATTCCAAAAAAAGACATACTGATAGGGAAAAATGTACATTGTGAGCTCTATATGGGGCTCACAATCTACATTTAAAAAAAAAAAAAAAAGTCAATGGGATCTGTTTTAACGCTGCTCACTGTGAACGAGTTTTATGTTCAGAATGAGCGAGCATTTACTCCATGTGAAGGCTCCCTTGATGTGTATTAATTGGAAACTGTGGAATATACATGTGAGGTCTGGTCCTTATCAAGAAAATGCTTTATAAAACTTGCCTTGATAAGTTTCACAGTAGTGAAAAATACAAGCAGTAGATTCTCCATAGTAATAAAAAGGAAAATAAAAAGATATATATATATATATATATATATATATATATATATATATATATATATATACAAAATCTTTCTAAGAAATTTCTTAATATAGGTGGAAGATCCACCAGGGTCAGTGCTATGGTGCAGACATTGTCATTAAAATTAAGAATACCATACCAGGATTTAACCTGGAGGTGCAAAACATCTCAAGCATACCATAACAAGGGCCATTGGGGTACATGTATACATTTACTGATATGTATTAATAATTGTTAAGAGCACTGTTTGACACAATACTTTGAAACAACTTCATGTAAGACTTAAGAATAATGGAAAGAAAATAAAAAAGAAAACTAATGAATTAATTTGAAAATGAATCTAGGGGGAGAGGGGATAGGGATCACCCATCAAGATCAATTTGCAAATTCTAACCTGTGCTAGTAACTGGACTGAAGGCTACTCAGGGAAACTAGCACCTGGACAATTTTCATCAACCCCAATGAGGTTCTTCTATTAATTCCGTGCCACATGGTGACTCACTGGATTTTCAATGCCTGAATGTGGAAGGAAATTATATAGTTTTACTCTTTCGGGTAACCATGGCGACAACTATAACATAGAAATTTCCAAAAATAGAATCAATATAATGGCGCCAACTGGTACTAAAATGTCAAACATAAAGGCTGTGTGAGCTTTGTAGAAACATTTATCTGGATAAGTCTCTGATCATCCTTCAAGCTGACACAGAAACATTAAGTAAATTTTACTAATATAAGTGTGCCAGAATTCTGATGGAATTTGTCCAAAAAACTGGCAGAACGTACATGCAGTGTGCCAGATATATTATATGTTACACACACTTGTACATCAATAGATAAGGGGATTTCATGAAGGGAATATGGCCTAAAATGGGCCAAACTGAATGAAAATGTTAGTGAAAGAAATTGGTGTAAAGTTTAAAGTTTGCACCAAAATTTAGCACATGACATCAGTCACTGTGATAAATGTGACACGTCTAGTCTAAGCTGTCTACATTTAAGATAACTAATAATACATCTGCCCTACTATGTCTAGTCGGAGAGCTATATCCTAAATGTGAAGCTGTCTCAATATGCCAGTATGTGCCGATCTCTTATTACATCCAAAGAATTCCTTTTTTACTGTTATTTTCAGTGGCTGTCACTCAATCAAATCTAAAGGGTAAAATTCATTGCAAACCCTGCATGTTAATATATGTGACGTTACATGCAGATTTTACTGGGACATTCACTTTGTCAAGCTTATATAAACATATTCACTATCAATATCTTATATACAAGTCTATCTAAAAGTCAGTTATAACAAAGGATTCATTTTACACATCGTCTCTTTTTCTTATTCATTGCTTTTTGCTTCATTTGCAACCCGGTGATATAAATAACGTGTCTTACCTTATTATTCTTCACATTCCTCATATGGAATTTTAAGCAAACATTGTCCTCCCTTTCTCCAGGCAATGTGGCTACAGCAAGGCCAGTCAGGATGGAGATGAAGAACTCTACTTTCACTGTGAGTAAACTAGGAATAATTTCATTATATCAAATGTCTTCTCAAGTGTCTACAGAATGACCACAAATAAAACTAATATTTGTTTCCACTTCTTGTTAACACTTAATGATGGACAAAGTTCTGAAGATTAGTTTTGTGTTCGGACGAAGAGATCCTCCAGTTTGGCTCGGTCCTAACTTGTTTAGATAGAATCAAACTATCTTCAGACCCCAGAGTATAATAGGTGTAAGCCCAAGGGAGGTATAAGCCCAAGCATTTATACCTTTACTCACCTCTTTCGGGCTTCCTTGTGGTGCCCAGAACCTGCCAATTTCAGATGAGATTGTTTTCTTATGCATGTGGAGAAATTCTCACTCTCCTGGACAGGTGATGTTGGACGACAGAGGCTATGATTAGAGATGAGCAAACAGTGTTCTATCGAACTCATGTTCGATCGGATATTAGGCTGTTCGGCATGTTCGAATCGAATCGAACACCGCGTGGTAAAGTGCGCCATTACTCGATTCCCCTCCCACCTTCCCTGGCGCCTTTTTTGCTCCAATAACAGCGCAGGGTAGGTGGGACAGGAACTACGACACCGGTGACGTTGAGAAAAGTAGGCAAAACCCATTGGCTGCCGAAAACATGTGACCTCTAATTTAAAAGAACAGCGACGCCCAGCTTCGCGTCATTCTGAGCTTGCAATTCACCGGGGACGGAGGTTTCCGTCCAGTTAGCTAGGGGTTAGATTCTGGGTAGGCAGGGACAGGCTAGAATAGGAAGGAGAAGACAACCACAACAGCTCTTGTAAGAGCTAAATTCCAGGGAGAAGCTTGTCAGTGTAACGTGGCACTGACAGGCTCAATCGCCGCAACCCAGCTTTCCCAGGATCCTGAATGGAATACACTGTCAGTGTATTCCCGTATACCCGATATATACCCCCGATACCCGTTCCAACGGTGTGCCCCCCCACCTTCACCCCAGAAATACCCTGCAAGTCTCCTAGCAATAGAATTGGGGCTATATACACCTACTATTTTTGCTACTGCCATATGGTGCCATTGTCTCACTGGGAATTCAAAGAATATATTGGGCTTACATATAACTTCAATTCCAGGGAGAAGCTTGTCAGTGTAACGTGGCACTGACGGGCTCAATCGCCGCAACCCAGCTTTCCCAGGATCCTGAATGGAACACACTGACAGTGTATTCTCGTATACCCCATATATACACCCCAAATCCCCGTTCCAACGGTGTGCCCCCCCACCTTCACCTCAGAAATACCCTGCAAGTCCCCTAGCAATAGAATTGGGGCTATATACACCCACAATTTTTGCTACTGGTATATAGTGCCATTGTCTGACTGGGAATTCAAAGAATATATTGGGGTTATGTGCACCCACAATTTTTACTACTGGTATACAGTGCCATTGACTGGGAATTCAAAGAATATATGGGGGTTACGTGCACCCACAATTTTTGCTACTGCTATACAGTGCCATTGTCTGACTGGGAATTCAAAGAATATATGGGGGTTATGTGCACCCACAATTTTTGCTACTGCTATACAGTGCCATTGTCTCACTGGGAATTCAAAGAATATATTGGGGTTATGTGCACCCACAATTTTTACTACTGGTATACAGTGCCATTGTCTGACTGGGAATTCAAAGAATATATGGGGGTTATGTGCACCCACAATTTTTGCTACTGCTATACAGTGCCATTGTCTCACTGGGAATTCAAAGAATATATTGGGGTTATGTGCACCCACAGTTTTTACTACTGGTATACAGTGCCATTGTCTGACTGGGAATTCAAAGAATATATGGGGGTTATGTGCACCCACAATTTTTAATACTGGTATACAGTGCCATTGTCTGACTGGGAATTCAAAGAATATATTGGGGTTATGTGCACCCACAATTTTTACTACTGGTATACAGTGCCATTGTCTGACTGGGAATTCAAAGAATATATGGGGGTTACGTGCACCCACAATTTTTGCTACTGCTATACAGTGCCATTGTCTCACTGGGAATTCAAAGAATATATTGGGGTTATGTGCACCCACAATTTTTACTACTGGTACACAGTGCCATTGTCTGACTGGGAATTCAAAGAATATATGGGGGTTACGTGCACCCACAATTTTTGCTACTGCTATACAGTTCCATTGTCTCACTGGGAATTCAAAGAATATATGGGGGTTATGTGCACCCACAATTTTTACTACTGGTATATAGTGCTATTGTCTGACTGGGAATTCAAAGAATATATGGGGGTTACGTGCACCCACAATTTTTGCTACTGCTATACAGTGCCATTGTCTGACTGGGAATTCAAAGAATATATTAGGGTTATGTGCACCCACTATTTTTAATACTGGTATACAGTGCCATTGTCTGACTGGGAATTCAAAGAATATATGGGGGTTATGTGCACCCACAATTTTTGCTACTGCTATACAGTGCCATTGTCTCACTGGGAATTCAAAGAATATATGGGGGTTATGTGCACCCACAATTTTTACTACTGGTATACAGTGCCATTGTCTGACTGGGAATTCAAAGAATATATGGGGGTTACGTGCACCCACAATTTTTGCTACTGCTATACAGTGCCATTGTCTCACTGGGAATTCAAAGAATATATTGGGGTTATGTGCACCCACAATTTTTACTACTGGTATATAGTGCCATTGTCTGACTGGGAATTCAAAGAATATATGGGGGTTACGTGCACCCACAATTTTTGCTACTGCTATACAGTGCCATTGTCTGACTGGGAATTCAAAGAATATATTGGGGTTATGTGCACCCACTATTTTTAATACTGGTATACAGTGCCATTGTCTGACTGGGAATTCAAAGAATATATGGGGGTTATGTGCACCCACAATTTTTACTACTGGTATACAGTGCCATTGTCTGACTGGGAATTCAAAGAATATATGGGGGTTACGTGCACCCACAATTTTTGCTACTGCTATACAGTTCCATTGTCTCACTGGGAATTCAAAGAATATATGGGGGTTATGTGCACCCACAATTTTTACTACTGGTATATAGTGCCATTGTCTGACTGGGAATTCAAAGAATATATGGGGGTTACGTGCACCCACAATTTTTGCTACTGCTATACAGTGCCATTGTCTGACTGGGAATTCAAAGAATATATTGGGGTTATGTGCACCCACAATTTTTACTACTGGTATACAGTGCCATTGTCTGACTGGGAATTCAAAGAATATATGGGGGTTATGTGCACCCACAATTTTTGCTACTGCTATACAGTGCCATTGTCTCACTGGGAATTCAAAGAATATATTGGGGTTATGTGCACCCACAATTTTTACTACTGGTATATAGTGCCATTGTCTGACTGGGAATTCAAAGAATATATGGGGGTTATGTGCACCCACAATTTTTACTACTGGTATACAGTGCCATTGTCTGACTGGGAATTCAAAGAATATATGGGGGTTATGTGCACCCACAATTTTTGCTACTGCTATACAGTGCCATTGTCTCACTGGGAATTCAAAGAATATATTGGGGTTATGTGCACCCACAATTTTTACTACTGGTATACAGTGCCATTGTCTGACTGGAAATTCAAAGAATATATGGGGGTTATGTGCACCCACAATTTTTAATACTGGTATACAGTGCCATTGTCTCACTGGGAATTCAAAGAATATATTGGGAATACAAATACCCTCATTTCTTGCTACTGCCATATAGTGCCAGTGTCTGACTGGGAATTCAAAGAATATATTGGGGTTATGTGCACCCACAATTTTTACTACTGGTATACAGTGCCATTGTCTGACTGGGAATTCAAAGAATATATGGGGGTTACGTGCACCCACAATTTTTGCTACTGCTATACAGTGCCATTGTCTCACTGGGAATTCAAAGAATATATTGGGGTTATGTGCACCCACAATTTTTACTACTGGTATACAGTGCCATTGTCTGACTGGGAATTCAAAGAATATATGGGGGTTATGTGCACCCACAATTTTTGCTACTGCTATACAGTGCCATTGTCTCACTGGGAATTCAAAGAATATATTGGGGTTATGTGCACCCACAATTTTTACTACTGGTATACAGTGCCATTGTCTGACTGGGAATTCAAAGAATATATGGGGGTTATGTGCACCCACAATTTTTGCTACTGCTATACAGTTCCATTGTCTCACTGGGAATTCAAAGAATATATGGGGGTTATGTGCACCCACAATTTTTACTACTGGTATATAGTGCCATTGTCTGACTGGGAATTCAAAGAATATATGGGGGTTACGTGCACCCACAATTTTTGCTACTGCTATACAGTGCCATTGTCTCACTGGGAATTCAAAGAATATATTGGGAATACAAATACCCTCATTTCTTGCTACTGCCATATAGTGCCAGTGTCTGACTGGGAATTCAAAGAATATATTGGGGTTATGTGCACCCACAATTTTTACTACTGGTATACAGTGCCATTGTCTGACTGGGAATTCAAAGAATATATGGGGGTTACGTGCACCCACAATTTTTGCTACTGCTATACAGTGCCATTGTCTCACTGGGAATTCAAAGAATATATTGGGGTTATGTGCACCCACAATTTTTACTACTGGTATACAGTGCCATTGTCTGACTGGGAATTCAAAGAATATATGGGGGTTATGTGCACCCACAATTTTTGCTACTGCTATACAGTGCCATTGTCTCACTGGGAATTCAAAGAATATATTGGGGTTATGTGCACCCACAATTTTTACTACTGGTATACAGTGCCATTGTCTGACTGGGAATTCAAAGAATATATGGGGGTTATGTGCACCCACAATTTTTGCTACTGCTATACAGTTCCATTGTCTCACTGGGAATTCAAAGAATATATGGGGGTTATGTGCACCCACAATTTTTACTACTGGTATATAGTGCCATTGTCTGACTGGGAATTCAAAGAATATATGGGGGTTACGTGCACCCACAATTTTTGCTACTGCTATACAGTGCCATTGTCTGACTGGGAATTCAAAGAATATATTGGGGTTATGTGCACCCACTATTTTTAATACTGGTATACAGTGCCATTGTCTGACTGGGAATTCAAAGAATATATGGGGGTTATGTGCACCCACAATTTTTGCTACTGCTATACAGTGCCATTGTCTGACTGGGAATTCAAAGAATATATTGGGGTTACGTGCACCCACAATTTTTACTACTGGTATACAGTGCCATTGTCTGACTGGGAATTCAAAGAATATATGGGGGTTATGTGCACCCACAATTTTTACTACTGGTATACAGTGCCATTGTCTGACTGGGAATTCAAAGAATATATGGGGGTTATGTGCACCCACAATTTTTACTACTGGTATACAGTGCCATTGTCTGACTGGGAATTCAAAGAATATATGGGGGTTATGTGCACCCACAATTTTTGCTACTGCTATACAGTGCCATTGTCTCACTGGGAATTCAAAGAATTTATTGGGGTTATGTGCACCCACAATTTTTACTACTGGTATACAGTGCCATTGTCTGACTGGGAATTCAAAGAATATATGGGGGTTATGTGCACCCACAATTTTTGCTACTGCTATACAGTGCCATTGTCTGACTGGGAATTCAAAGAATATATTGGGGTTATGTGCACCCACTATTTTTAATACTGGTATACAGTGCCATTGTCTGACTGGGAATTCAAAGAATATATGGGGGTTATGTGCACCCACAATTTTTGCTACTGCTATACAGTGCCATTGTCTGACTGGGAATTCAAAGAATATATTGGGGTTACGTGCACCCACAATTTTTACTACTGGTATACAGTGCCATTGTCTGACTGGGAATTCAAAGAATATATGGGGGTTATGTGCACCCACAATTTTTACTACTGGTATACAGTGCCATTGTCTGACTGGGAATTCAAAGAATATATGGGGGTTATGTGCACCCACAATTTTTACTACTGGTATACAGTGCCATTGTCTGACTGGGAATTCAAAGAATATATGGGGGTTACGTGCACCCACAATTTTTGCTACTGCTATACAGTGCCATTGTCTCATTGGGAATTCAAAGAATATATTGGGGTTATGTGCACCCACAATTTTTACTACTGGTATACAGTGCCATTGTCTGACTGGGAATTCAAAGAATATATGGGGGTTATGTGCACCCACAATTTTTGCTACTGCTATACAGTGCCATTGTCTCACTGGGAATTCAAAGAATATATTGGGGTTATGTGCACCCACAATTTTTACTACTGGTATACAGTGCCATTGTCTGACTGGGAATTCAAAGAATATATGGGGGTTATGTGCACCCACAATTTTTGCTACTGCTATACAGTTCCATTGTCTCACTGGGAATTCAAAGAATATATGGGGGTTATGTGCACCCACAATTTTTACTACTGGTATATAGTGCCATTGTCTGACTGGGAATTCAAAGAATATATGGGGGTTACGTGCACCCACAATTTTTGCTACTGCTATACAGTGCCATTGTCTGACTGGGAATTCAAAGAATATATTGGGGTTATGTGCACCCACTATTTTTAATACTGGTATACAGTGCCATTGTCTGACTGGGAATTCAAAGAATATATGGGGGTTATGTGCACCCACAATTTTTGCTACTGCTATACAGTGCCATTGTCTGACTGGGAATTCAAAGAATATATTGGGGTTACGTGCACCCACAATTTTTACTACTGGTATACAGTGCCATTGTCTGACTGGGAATTCAAAGAATATATGGGGGTTATGTGCACCCACAATTTTTACTACTGGTATACAGTGCCATTGTCTGACTGGGAATTCAAAGAATATATGGGGGTTATGTGCACCCACAATTTTTGCTACTGCTATACAGTGCCATTGTCTCACTGGGAATTCAAAGAATATATTGGGGTTATGTGCACCCACAATTTTTACTACTGGTATACAGTGCCATTGTCTGACTGGGAATTCAAAGAATATATGGGGGTTATGTGCACCCACAATTTTTAATACTGGTATACAGTGCCATTGTCTCACTGGGAATTCAAAGAATATATTGGGAATACAAATACCCTCATTTCTTGCTACTGCCATATAGTGCCAGTGTCTGACTGGGAATTCAAAGAATATATTGGGGTTATGTGCACCCACAATTTTTACTACTGGTATACAGTGCCATTGTCTGACTGGGAATTCAAAGAATATATGGGGGTTACGTGCACCCACAATTTTTGCTACTGCTATACAGTGCCATTGTCTCACTGGGAATTCAAAGAATATATTGGGGTTATGTGCACCCACAATTTTTACTACTGGTATACAGTGCCATTGTCTGACTGGGAATTCAAAGAATATATGGGGGTTATGTGCACCCACAATTTTTGCTACTGCTATACAGTGCCATTGTCTCACTGGGAATTCAAAGAATATATTGGGGTTATGTGCACCCACAATTTTTACTACTGGTATACAGTGCCATTGTCTGACTGGGAATTCAAAGAATATATGGGGGTTATGTGCACCCACAATTTTTGCTACTGCTATACAGTTCCATTGTCTCACTGGGAATTCAAAGAATATATGGGGGTTATGTGCACCCACAATTTTTACTACTGGTATATAGTGCCATTGTCTGACTGGGAATTCAAAGAATATATGGGGGTTACGTGCACCCACAATTTTTGCTACTGCTATACAGTGCCATTGTCTGACTGGGAATTCAAAGAATATATTGGGGTTATGTGCACCCACTATTTTTAATACTGGTATACAGTGCCATTGTCTGACTGGGAATTCAAAGAATATATGGGGGTTATGTGCACCCACAATTTTTGCTACTGCTATACAGTGCCATTGTCTGACTGGGAATTCAAAGAATATATTGGGGTTACGTGCACCCACAATTTTTACTACTGGTATACAGTGCCATTGTCTGACTGGGAATTCAAAGAATATATGGGGGTTATGTGCACCCACAATTTTTACTACTGGTATACAGTGCCATTGTCTGACTGGGAATTCAAAGAATATATGGGGGTTATGTGCACCCACAATTTTTACTACTGGTATACAGTGCCATTGTCTGACTGGGAATTCAAAGAATATATGGGGGTTATGTGCACCCACAATTTTTGCTACTGCTATACAGTGCCATTGTCTCACTGGGAATTCAAAGAATTTATTGGGGTTATGTGCACCCACAATTTTTACTACTGGTATACAGTGCCATTGTCTGACTGGGAATTCAAAGAATATATGGGGGTTATGTGCACCCACAATTTTTGCTACTGCTATACAGTGCCATTGTCTGACTGGGAATTCAAAGAATATATTGGGGTTATGTGCACCCACTATTTTTAATACTGGTATACAGTGCCATTGTCTGACTGGGAATTCAAAGAATATATGGGGGTTATGTGCACCCACAATTTTTGCTACTGCTATACAGTGCCATTGTCTCACTGGGAATTCAAAGAATATATTGGGGTTATGTGCACCCACAATTTTTACTACTGGTATACAGTGCCATTGTCTGACTGGGAATTCAAAGAATATATGGGGGTTACGTGCACCCACAATTTTTGCTACTGCTATACAGTTCCATTGTCTCACTGGGAATTCAAAGAATATATGGGGGTTATGTGCACCCACAATTTTTACTACTGGTATATAGTGCCATTGTCTGACTGGGAATTCAAAGAATATATGGGGGTTATGTGCACCCACAATTTTTAATACTGGTATACAGTGCCATTGTCTGACTGGGAATTCAAAGAATATATTAGGGTTATGTGCACCCACTATTTTTAATACTGGTATACAGTGCCATTGTCTGACTGGGAATTCAAAGAATATATGGGGGTTATGTGCACCCACAATTTTTGCTACTGCTATACAGTGCCATTGTCTGACTGGGAATTCAAAGAATATATGGGGGTTATGTGCACCCACAATTTTTGCTACTGCTATACAGTGCCATTGTCTCACTGGGAATTCAAAGAATATATTGGGGTTATGTGCACCCACAATTTTTACTACTGGTATACAGTGCCATTGTCTGACTGGGAATTCAAAGAATATATGGGGGTTACGTGCACCCACAATTTTTGCTACTGGTATACAGTGCCATTGTCTCACTGGGAATTCCACAAATAATTTGGGGATTCATTCACCCTACATCTCAGGCTCTTGCCATATTCACCCAGGTTGTCAGTGCTGCACCAGCTCGTTCCCAGACAGCTCGGCCCGAAAAACACGTTACCTATATAGAGGATTTGGACAATGAAGACAACATGTTCTAAATCTAATGTCTGCACCTTCTCCAGAATTAAAATAAAGGCAGCGTTTAACTTTCAAATAGCACTGCACAAAGGAAGAGCTTATCAGCTTGTCTCATGACATGCTACTGAAAAGTTTCATTTGTGTATCTTAATGTAAATATAGTTGTATAAGCTTTTTGGGTTTTAGGCACTGCCAAGTTATTTATTACCACCCGCTCCCTTATAATGATGATGACGCCAAAGTCACTGTGGGTGTTCAGAGCTCACAGCTTTGGGTGACATTTGTCTTGCTCTCTGTCGGTACCAGCTGTCTTTTTGGATACCGTAAAGTTATGTTGACTTTATTAACAGCTATAGAAGCTTTAGCCAGGTTGTGACGGTGTGTAACCCTAACAACACTAAGTGGGATACACATTAATAGTCAGTCTATGTACGCTAAACGTATCACTGAAGTAATTTTTTTTCCCTCTCCCCTAATATAAGAAAGGAACAGACATTAGACCTAGACCGGGGTTCGAGGCTTGAAAAAATCCAGTATTATTTGTTCTTCATGATGTGAAATATGTGTTGAAAAGCAACCCAAGATGAAGTCAGCCATGTGTGCCAGTGTGTTACTTGGCATGCCTTTGCTGGCCCCAACTGTAAGGGTCACTCTCCATTTCCTCCATTTTCCACTCCCCTTCACACCATTTGTGGTGAAGCAATGGGATGCACTGAAGTGCACCCTCTAGCCTCGTGTGGGATAGGGACATCAGATGCCACTCCAACCCCCTCGTCTTCCTCCGCCAGCCAACGGTGCGAAGATGAGAGGAGTGTGCTCTGAATGTTTTCTGCCTAGCAGAGGCTAGTTCTCACTTACGAAAATGGCCCCACTTTGACCTGTATATCAGGCACAATGGTGTAGGTTTCAAAGAAACATGGCACCAACAAGTTGGAAAACATGGGCCATGCGTGGACCGTGTTTGAGTCTGGCAAGCTCCAGATCTGCTACCAGGTTCCAGCCATTATCACAGGCGCAAAAATGCCAGGCCCCAGGTGTAGCAGGGAAAAAAAAAATGCCATCTCAGCCAGGATGGCATCCCTGACCTCGGAGGCACTGTGCTGTCTGTCCCCCAAGCTGATCAGTTTCAGCACGGCCTGCTGACATCTCCCCATGCCAGTGTTACAGTGTTTTCCGCTAGTAGCTGGGGTGGAGGTTGCAGCTTCGTAGGGTTTCAGTCTACTCCTGCCATGAATTTTGGCCTGGGAGAGGAGATAGGCCACCCCAGTTTGCACCCGGGGAACAGACTCCACCACATTCACCCTGCCTGTCATTAAAGATAAGCACTGCAGCATCCCTGACCACAGGCGCTTGTCCATGTGTCGGTGGTCAAGTGGACCTTGCAGCAAAGCGCAGAGCTCTGGGCCCGACTGATGTTATGGGACACATGCAGGCGCAAGGCAGAGACAGCACACCAAGAGAAGTAGTAACGGCTAGGCCCAGCATAGGGAGGTGCCCCAGCTGCCATCTGCTGACGGAAGGCCTGGGTCTCCAGAAGCATAAACAAACACCAACATCTCCAGGGCCAGCAGTTTATCGATGAGGCTGTTACAGGCTTGGGCATGGGGGTGGGTTGTATTGTACTTCTGCCTGCAATGAAAAGCTTGGGAAATGTGGAGTGGCTGGGAAGAGGCGCATGATGGTGCAGGCCAAAAGGGCGCATGAGGGTGAACTCCCCAATGTGTCAGAGATAGGTGTGTAGGTGTCCTTGCATCATATACTTGCACCATATTTGGCTTTGGAAGTTAATTTTGTGCCAAAAAGTGGTTAAGACAGCGATCCCTCAGCTACTCCCGTTACACTGTCTATTGAAGTTACCATCTGTGGAAGTGGACCACCACTTGTAAGATCCCAAAGGAAGCAGGCAAGAGATGTGCAGTGCAGAAAAAAAGATGAGAAAATAAGTGTAGGCTGTAGAGCACAGAGGGATTGGAGAGGACAGAGCTGGTGTCGGCCAGGTATTCCCACAACATGCACCTATACTTGTCCCTCCTGGTGACACTAGGCCCCTGAGTGGCAGTAATTTGTCCAGGGGGGCCATTAACGTGTTCCAGACCTAGGAATAAGTCTTCCAACAGGGTAGAGTTTTGCATGCCTTTGCTTCTACCCACTGTTTTTGCTGCTTAGCTTCCCTCCACATCTACTCTGCTTTCACCCCTAAACATCACCCCAGTTTATGCCTTTGCTTCTACCCAGGTTTTTTGTTGATTTAGCTTCCCTCTACATCTACACTGCTTTAGCCCCTAGACATCACCCCTGTCCATGTGGGGTCGGTGGCCTCGTCATCCACCAACTCCTCTTCCAATTGCGCACTGCCCCCTTACTGCAAACCGCACATGACCACAGCTTGCCTTGATGGCAACTGTGTCTCATGATCCCCACTTAGGTCCAGACAAGTCGGTGGCGGGTCCAAAACCCCAAAATTGGAAGGAAATGGCAGATGCTGCAGTATTTCTAACACCTGTTCCTGGTGCTCGGGCCTGGTCTGTGTTGTACCCTGCACCCTGCTTAACGCATCTGCCATATCCGAAGTTGTGCTGAGCGCATGCTAATGTTTCGTGTCCAGTGCAATGGATGGGATGGGATTTCACATAAGTCTGCCACCCATGGCCACTCATGGTTGAGCAACTGAGGGAGTTGACTTTGACGAACCCGAGGGTTTTGGAGTTGGAACTACATCAAAGGTCTGTGCTGCTCACACACTCTGCTCAACACATGATATGTTTAGTGCCAGCAGTATGGAGACGTCGCACAACAGCCGTTGTTCCAGCAGGTACAGGCGTTGTAGGAGTGCATAGAGGCTAGCAGCGGCAACTATACACTTTAAAAACTATCCGCACAAGCGCCACACTTTCACCAGTAGCTCAGGAACATTGGGGTACCTTTTTCAAAAGATTAGCAGCAATGAGTTAAAAACGTGGCCCAGGCATGGAATATGTTGCAGGCTGCCAAGCTACAGAGCCAATCCCAGGTTACGGCCATTATCACACATGACAACATGCCTGGGCCCAGGTGCAGTGGCAAAAACCACATTGCCGTCTCATCGAGGATGGCATGACTCACTTTGTAGGCAGTGTGCTGTCTGGCCCCCAAGCTGATGAGCTTCAGCACGGCCCGCTGACGTCTCCCCACACCAGTGTTGCAGCGTTTCCAGCTCGTAGCTAGGGTCAATTTAACAGCGGAGGAGGGTGGTGTTTCAGCCCTCCTCCCAGGAATGTTGTGTGGGGAGACAAGTCAGGCCACCACATTTTGCGACCCGGTCCACGCCTCAACTACATTCAACCACTGTGCCCAAATTGAAAGGTAGCGTCCCTGTCCGCATGCACTTGTCCATTCGTAACTGGTCACATGGAACTTTAGGGCTAAGCGCTGAATTTAGGGACCGCCTCATGTTTGGGAGAAAGTGCTGGTGTGGACAGCACAGTGCGGTGGCGCAGTAGACACTCTGCCCAAAAAGGGCAGAGTGTCCCCCAGCCGGGATTCCAACATCTCCTGGGCCAGATTTCTTGAGATGAGGCCGTTGAAGCCTTGGGCATGTGGGTGGGTTGCGCTGTACTTTAGCATGAAATGAAAGGCTTGGGAGATGGGGAGTTGCTGGGAAGAGGCGCATGATGGCGCGGGCAAAAGGAGAAATGGCAGGAAAAGGTGAGGATAAGGGTGAACTCCCCAAAGTGTCAGAGGCAGATGTGGAGGTGTCCTGGCTCCTGGTCTGGACTGCAGCGCCAGCCCTGTCAACAGTGGAAGAGGCAGTGGCCGCCAGGCCAAACGACGATTATCCTGCGCTTGCTCTCACCCACTGAGCCCAGGGCTTGCCTTCCAAATGATGGCACCCGCAAGAGGTGGTGAGATTCCTCTCCGCAGATCTCCAAACCATCTTGGACTTGCAAATTGCACTAAATTTGTCATGTAACTGACATGTATATGATGAGTCTATCCATTGTCTGTTCATTTTGGTGAAAGTCAGCCTGTCAGCTGACAGACAGCTGTGCTTGTCAGTGATGATGTCACCGGCTGCTTGTACCCCCAGTTTTTGCTGCTTAGCTTGCCTCCACATCCACACTGCTTTTGCCCCTACACATCACCCCTATCCATGCCTGTGCCTCTAGCCATAAGTCTGCCACCCATGGAAACTCATGGTGCAGAAAGTGAGGGAGCTGACTCTGAGGAACCCTTGGGTTTTGTAGCTGGTACTCCATCAAAGGTCTCTGCTGCTCACACACCCTGCTGAACATACGGTATCTAGGGTTAGAGCGTGTGGTGACCTCGCACAACAGTAGGTGCTTCAGGCAGATGTAGGCCTTGCTGGAGTGTATTGCGGCTAGCTCCAGGTACTGTAGACTTGGGAAAGTGGGTGTCCAAGTGCCGCACTTTCACCCTTAGCTCAGCTAATTTGGGGTATGTTTTTAAAAATCATTGCACCACTACATTGAACATGTGGGCCAGGCATGGAACGTGTTGGAGGCTGGCAAGCTCCAGAGCCCTCCAACAAGCTAAAAAACCTGGCCCCAGGGGCAGCGGGGATAAACAAATTGCCATCTCATCCAGGATGGCATCCCTGACCTCAGAGGCAGTGTGCTGTCCGTCTCCCAAGCTGATGAGCTTCAGCCCAGCCTGCTGACGTCTCCCCACACCAGTGTTGCAGCGTTTTCAGCTCGTAGCTGGGGTCAATCTAACAGCGGAGGAGGAGGAGGAGGGTGGTGTTTCAGCCCTCCTCCCAGGAATGTTTTGTGGGGAAACAAGTCAGGAAAATTCTTGAAACGGGAGAGTTTTGCATCTTTGCCCTTGCTGCCTATGGACATCCCTTTGCCTCTAGCCACCATTTTCCCTGCTTTGCTTGCCTCCACATCCACACTGCTTTTGCCCCTAGACATCACCCCAGTCCATGCCTTAGCTTGTACCCCCAGTTTTTCCTGCTTAGCTTGCCTCCACATCCACACTGCTTTTGCCCCTAGACATCACCTCAGTCCATGCCTTAGCTTGTACACCAAGTTTTTCCTGCTTAGCTTGCCTCCACATCCACACTGCTTTTGCCCCTAGACATCATCCCTATCCATGCCTCTTCCCCTAGCCATAACTCTGCCACCCCTGGAAACTCATGGTGCAGAAACTTTGGTTGCTGACTTTGAGGAACCCTTGGGTTTTGTAGATGGAACTCCATCAAAGGTCTGTGCAGCTCACACACCCTGCTCAAGATATGGTATTGTAGGGTTTCAGCGTGTGTGAATGACGGACAACAGCCTGTGTTTGGACAGATGTAGGCCTTGCTAGAGTGTTTTTAGGCTAGCAGCGACTCCTGTGCACTTGCAAAAGTGGGCGCACAAGCGCCGCATTTTCAACAGTAGCTTCGGTACATTTGGGTATGTTTTTAAAAAACTTTGCACCACTAGGTTAGACGTGGGCCAAACATGGAACGTGTTGGAGGCTGGCAAGCTCCAGAGCCGCTACCAGGTTCCAGCCATTATCACAGGCGTAAAAATGCCAGGCCCCAGGTGTAGCAGGGAAAAAAAAATGCCATCTCAGCCAGGATGGCATCCCTGACCTCGGAGGCACTGTGCTGTCTGTCCCCCAAGCTGATGAGCTTCAGCACCGCCTGCTGTCGTCTCCCCACACCAGTGTTTTAGCGTTTGCCGCTAGTAGCTGTGGTGGAGGTTGCAGCGTCGTAGGGTTTCAGTCTACTCCTGCCATGAATTTTGGCCTGGGAGAGGAGATAGGCCACCCCAGTTTGCACCCGGGGAACAGACTCCACCACATTCACCCTGCCTGTCATTAAAGATAAGCACTGCAGCATCCCTGACCACAGGCGCTTGTCCAAGTGTCGGTGGTCAAGTGGACCTTGCAGCAAAGCGCGGAACTAAGGGCCCACCTGATGTTGAGTGACACGTGCTGGTGCAAGGCGGGGACGCCACACCGGGAGAAGTTGAGACGGCTAGGGACGGCATAGTGAGGTGCCACAGTTGCCATCAGGTCCGGGAAGGCGGGAGTTTCAACAAGCCGGAACGCCAACCTCTCCTGGGCCAGCAGTTTAGCGATGTTGGCGTTCTAGGCTTGCGTGGGTGGGTGGTTAGCGGTGTATTTCTGCCGGCGCTCCAATGTCTGAGAGATGGTGGGTTGTTGTAAAGAAGCGCCTGATGGTGCCTTTGATGGTGCAGGAGAAGGAGATAAGACAGAAACAGGGGAGGATGAGGGAGAAGTCAACAAAGTGGCGGAGGCAGATGAAGTGATGTCCTGGCTCGTCCTCTGGAGTGCATCGCCAGCACTGTGAGCAGAGGCAGTGGCATGAACGGCGGGCGACGTTTGTCCTGCCGTTGCTGCCTGCCACTGATTCCATTGCTTGGATTCCAAATGACGGTGCATTGAAGTGGTGGACAGGTTGCTCTTCTCAGGGCCCCTACTCGATTTCGAGAGGCAAATTGTGTAGACGACACTATATCTGTCCTCGGCGCATTCCTTGAAAAAACTCTACACCTTCAAGAAACGTGCCCTCAATGGGGGAGTTTTTCTGGGCTGGGTACAAAAGGGAACATCTTCGGACATTCCGGGTCTGGCCTGGCTTCGGCAAAGCAGCTGACCTCTGCCTCTGGACATGTCTCTGCCTCTAGCTACCCTTTTTGGTGCTGCACCTGCCTCAACATCCACACTACTTTCCCAGCTTGACATCTGCCTTGTCCAGGTGGGGTCGGTGTCCTCGTCGTCCACCACCTCCTCTTCCAACTCCTGTCTCGCCTCCTCCTCCTGCACAATGCGCATGTCAACTGGCTGCCCTGACAGCAACTGCGTCTCATCGTCGTCGATGAGGGTGGGTTGCTGGTCATCCACCACCAAATCGACCGGAGATGGAATGGAGGAGACTCTAGTGTTTGAGCATCTGGACACAGATACTCGTCTGTTAGGTCCGTGGAATCGCGAAATGGAGGGGCAGGTTGCGGTACAGTCAAAGGAAGGGAGAACAGCTCTGGGGAGCAGGGACAGTTGGGGTTATTGTTCTGGGAAGATTGGGAATTTTGGGTGGAAGGAGGACAAGACTGTTGGGTAAGAGGAGGTAGAGGCTGCCTGGCTGGTGGACAATGTGCTTTAAGCGTTATCCGACAGCCATTGCAAGACCTGTTCCTGGTTCTCGGGCCTACTAATCTTTGTACCATTCAGCCTAGTTAATGTGGAACTTTTGTGCAAAGCGCAGAACTTAGGGCCCGCCTGATGTTAAGGGACACACGCTGGTACAAGGCTCAACTCACCCTAAGTGCCAAAAACACTGCTGGTGCAAGGCTCTACTCATGCCAAGGGCCTCAATCTCTGCTGGTAGCTCAGCTTAAGGTCCTGTAACTTTGTTTGGAAGGGCTCATGTTAAGGGCTAGAAAAGTGAATTTTGGAAGGTCTTACCACATCACACACACACACACACACACACACTCAAAATGACAGTTAAAGGTGAGGGCTTTTGGAATTCCCATTGCCTATTCCATTTGTGGTTGTCATGGGGAACGTGATTTAAAGGGGTGGTTGTTACTGTTTGTTGAGCTTAAATTGGGGTTTGTGTCCATCCATTTGGGGAGTAAAGAAGGTTTCCAGGTATTTTCCCACTTTGATAGAGGTTTTTTTGAATGTGGAAAGTGTGTAGTTGTTAGGCAGTGATGTTGGGGTAATAGAGGGTCTTTGGTGTGTTAGATGCCCCCAGACATGCTTCCCCTGCTGTCCCAGTGTCATTCCAGAGGTGTTGGCATCATTTCCTGGGGTGTCATAGTGGACTTGGTGACCCTCCAGACACGGATTTGGGTTTCCCCCTTAACGAGTATCTGTTCCCCATAGACTATAATGGGGTTCGAAACCCGTTCGAACACATGAACATTGAGCGGCTGTTCGAATCGAATTTCGAACCTCGAACATTTTAGTGTTCGCTCATCTCTAGCTATGATCTTTTAGTTTCTAGGGAAGGAAAACTAGAGATGTCTGGCAGTCTTCTTCCCTTTACTGTTGGCTATACACACATGCTTGAGTGAACCTAGCATAGTTAGGAAAGGGGAGTTGGGAAGAATAGCTGTTAGATAGAAAGTGAAGGTGTATGGTCATCTGTCAGGGTAGCTATTGTGTGACAGACATGAAGGGCATGAAAGTCATTTAATACAGTTGAAACACTAACTTATGCTAGGTTTAGAAGCCTGCAATATCATATTTGTATTGTGACCCTATACCAAGAGATCTTTTCAGCATTTTTTAACTACTACTCATTCAAGAAAAAAAAAAAAAAGCAATGGGATGACATTGGTCTTCATAAGCAAGTAAGTGAGACAGAGAGGTATGTATTCCACTTGACAGCCTTTGAATTTTTTTCATAACACAAAAATAACATGTTTTTTTTTTTAGGGGGGGAGCAATGTTTAAAAAATTATTTAGTTTAGTTTAACTCTCCTAAAGCAGTACATTTAATTGTCTCTTCAGTGGTGGACAAAACATATGCTAGTATATCATAACTAGAGATACCTCGCCGCCATATTCGATGCGCTTAACCCCTTGGTGTTCGGCCGCTTACACGCATTCCTATGGCGGCGAGGTATTCGGTCGAATACTACTCGCTCATCTCTAATCATAACCTATTTGTTGTTTTCATGAATTTGAAGTAACCACTGCATTGTCTAAAATAATTCCAGTAATATAACTCTTTTCATTAAATAGGGATTTAATAAGAAATAAAGACCAAATAAATAAAATACTGCTTGGATTTAGTTGCGATGAGACCTTCTGTATTTGGAATGTAATGTATTCATGGAGTAAGCAGCTGCCTGCTCAGGCTTCCTTCCAAACAAAGTAAACTCAGTCAATCAGTGTGTGTTTAAGACACCTTGTGTTGTTAGAATTCTGTACAGTGTTCTTGTACTGTCAGCATTCTTCGCAGCTCGGCATGAAGCTTTGTCTTTGTGGGACATCTCTGGGTTATCAAGACACTATGATTTCAGACAGGGCTTGTCAAAGATAGGCCAGATATGAAAAGGGATGACTTGATTTGATTTTTGGCGTATGTCATGTCAGTTTGCCATCTTCTGCTCCCTGAAGCATTTCGCCAGCAGTCCTTGCCTTATTCCAGTTTAGGTGCACTGTCTTATTAGAGCTGCTTGTGATTCTCAAGTCCTCCCATTGTAAAGAGTGAAGTGTGGCTCTGTTTTTTGCCAGTAACAGATTAAAGAGAAGAGATGATTTAGACCAATTTCACTTCTACATAATAAACATGTTTAGTACATTTTACTGTATCACAGTGGGACTTTGATGATCTCCATAATGCAGCATGATAGAGCCATGATATTAGATTATGGTCTAGTTCTGTATGTGTACAAATTGAGCCTAAAGATACTTATTATGGTTACTAATAAGTAGTACATGACCAATACTTACGAACTACACATCCTGCATTTCTTACTGATCCTTATTTTTTGTTTGTAAAAATGTATTCAGCTTACCATTTATTCTTACTTTCTCTGCATCCTGCTACAATCCTCCACACACTGCAACACTTTCCTAAATATAATGATTGCTCATGAATATCCTGCCAAAACTACTTTAACATGAGCACAGAAACAGTCGTAAGGGGAAAAAAGCATGGGAAAGAAGTTAAAGCTTTCTTACCATAAATAATCTGCATATCTGAAAATTTTAGTGTTTTTTTTTTAGTGCGAATCTGTATGTAGTATCTAGTTAGATCTACAGTGTTGGCCAAAAGTATTGGCACCCCTGCAATTCTGTCAGATAATACTCATTTTCTTCCAAATAATGATTGCAAGCACAAATTCTTTGGTATTATTATCTTCATTTAATTTGTCTTCAATGGAAAACCGCAAAAAGAATTGTCAAAAAGCCAAATTGGATATAATTCCACAGCAAACATAAAAAAGGGGGTGGACAAAAGTATTAGCACTGTTTGAAAAATCATGTGATGCTTCTCTAATTTGTGTAATTAACAGCACCTGTTACTTACCTGAGGCACCTAACAGGTGGTGGCAATAACTAAATCACACTTGCAGCCAGTTGAAATTGAAAATTGACTCAACCTCTGTCCTGTGTCCTTATGTGTACCACATTGAACATGTAGAAAAGAAAGAAGACCAAAGAACTGTTTGAGGACTTGAGAAGCAAAATTGGGAGGAAGCATGAGCAATCTCAAGGCTACAAGTCCATCTCCAAAGACCTGAATGTTTCTGTGTCTACCGTGCGTAGTGTCATCAAGAAGTTTAAAGCCCATGGCACTGTGGCTAACCTCTCTAGATGTGGACGGAAAAGAAAAATTGACGACTGATTTCAACGCAAGATTGTGTGGATGGTGGACAAAGAACCTTGACTAACATCCAAACAAATTCAAGCTGCTCTGCAGTCTGAGGGTACAACAGTGTCAACCCGTACTATCCGTCGGCGTCTGAATGAAAAGAGACTGTATGATAGGATACCCAGGAAGACCCCACTTCTTACCCAGAGACATAAAAAAGCCAGGCTTGAGTTTGGCAAAACTTACCTGAGAAAGCCAAAAACGTTTTGGAAGAATGTTCTCTGGTCAGATGAGACAAAGGTAGAGCTTTTTGGGAAAAGGCATCAACATAGAGTTTACAGGGAAAAAAAAGAGGCCTTCGAAGAAAAGAACACGGTCCCTACAGTCAAACATGGCGGAGGTTCCCTGATGTTTTGGGGTTGCTTTGCTGCCTCTGGCACTGGACTGCTTGACCGTGTGCATGGTATTATGAAGTCTGAAGACTACCAACAAATTTTGCAGCATAATGTAGGGCCCAGTGTGAGAAAGCTGGGTCTCCCTCAGAGGTCATGGGTCTTCCAACAGGACAATGACCCAAAACACAATTCAAAAAGCACTAGAAAATGGTTTGACAGACAGCATTGGAGACTCCTAAAGTGGCCAGCAATGAGTCCAGACCTGAATCCCATAGAACACCTGTGGAGAGATCTCAAAATGGCAGTTTGGAGAAGGCACCCATCAAATCTCAGGGACCTGGAGCAGTTTGCCAAAGAAGAATGGTCTAAAATTCCAAATTCTAAAATGGTCTAAAATTCCAGCAGAGCATTGTAAGAAACTCATTGATGGTTACCGGAAGCGGTTGTTCGCAGTTATTTTGTCTAAAGGTTGTGCTACCAAGTATTAGGCTGAGGGTGCCAATACTTTTGTCTGGCCCATTTTTGGAGTTTTGTGTAAAATGATCAATGATTTGACTTTTTTTTTCTCTTTTGTGTTTTTTCATTGCAAGCAAAATAAATGAAAATATTAATACCAAAGAGTTTGTGCTTGTAATCATTTTCTGGAAGAACACAAGTATTATCTGACAGAATTGCAGGGGTGCCAATACTTTTGGCCAACACTGTACATAGCTAGATACAGATTGTGTGGGGGGTTATTGGGGGAACTGAGCTCTGGGTTTGCACTAAAGTCATGGAACTGAGATTTACAGCCCTCATACAGTTACGTTGAATGAAAATAAGTTATTAGATTTTGATATGGGATGAAGGAAAAAACACAAAAAATGGCTTGGTCATTAAGCCCTAGAATAGACTGGTCACTACAGAGTTAAGATCCTTGTGATTTGTATGAAGGACAGTGAAATTGAGTAACTCTTAGGATGGGACAGGAATCGATAAATATAACTAGTTGAATTTTATAAAATGCAATAATGTTCTTTAACCAATAGGTACCTCCATAAGTATAAGGGCAGAGGTTGCATCGACAGTCAAACCTTGGTATTAATAGGGCGGTATCTGATTCTAGTTAATACAGTTACTACAGTAGCTGAGTAGAGCTAAATACAAGAAACATTTATGAACATTAGGAATAGGAATATTTGTGATCTTCTTTAGCGGTGAGTTGGTAAAAGTAATATCCCTTTCTTACAGAATCCATGCTTCCTGCCAGTCTGTTGAAGGACATTACATAGAGTACTTAGAGAATTAGAAATTACAGAGTACAGGAGGGAGCTCTTAGCTGAATAACAAGATTATATACCATTTTAAACATCTTAAGTTCTTAAAATGTATTAGAACTTAAACAAATCCTCATTTCTTAAAGTCTAGGGTAAGATATTTTCCGGCACTGCAAGACTAGACATTGAGAATACCTAAGCAGGAGAGTACATCTGCATTCAGTTCTGTAAGGCGGCTTTAATTACAATAGGTCTCCATCGCTCTACAGCTGCCATTCCATCAACATATTAGGTCATTGACAAGATGATAGAGGACAAAACGTATCTGTCTCCCTATTGCCTCTTCATCTACACCATGGGTGAAGCTGCTTAATAGATTTGTGCCTGATTTTTTTGCTGTAGAAAAGTTGCAATTTTGAATCGCTCCATATTTGGCCAATGATTTTCAGCTTTTCTCTCTTCCCAACACTTTTGTGGCTTAGAAAGGTATGACGCAGTATTCCAGCAGTGTGCCAAATTTTGGTGCATTTTTCTAACCTAAACTAAGCCAAATAACAGGATTGTAAATAATTTGACAAATATAATTTTAAATTTGGCTCATTTTAAGACTATTTAGTTTACCTTTGCACCAACGTTTAGGACAGAACCCCACGTTGCGAAAAAAAAAAACCTGTGTTTTACAGTACCTACAAAGTGGATGGGAATTTTGGCTAATCCCATGCACACATTACAGAAACCAGTGATTTAATGTAAATTGCCGGATGTCAATTACATCTACGAAAATGCTGGCGTTTTCTGTATAGGTATAATATTTCTATGTGTTTTCGCTGCAGCTGTTTCCTCAGTGTTTTTCAGCTGTGGCTCGCTATGTGGAGCCTTAGTTTTAGACGGTATTAGTGAATCTGCCTCGATGTGTGAACGCTCTGGGGAGGGATTTATCAAGAGCAGGAAACTAAACGCTTGTGATTACAGAGGATTTGCCTGATTCATGACAATACACAGGTCTTGTCAGAATCAGGCACAACTTGGAGCAACACGGTGGCTTAGTGGTTAGTACTGCAGCCTTGCAGCACTGTAGTTCTGCGTTCGAATCCCACCAGGAACAACAAGGAGTTTGTATGTTCTCTCTGTGTTTGTGTGGATTTCGTCCCATTCTATAAACACATACTGATAGGACAAAAAACTGTACATTGTGATCCCTATATAGGGGCTCACAATCTACATTTAAAAGAGAATCAGGTACAACCTCTGTTTTGCTGTGAGCCTACACTAAAATCTAAACCAGATCATAACTGGCATAGATTTTAAGGGGTTGTCCGGGATAAAAAAAAAATAAAAAATTAACATTAAGCTAAACACCCCCCTTCCTCCCCCACAAAAAAATTATCTACTTTATAAATTACTTTCATTAGCAAAACTTCAGATTTACCAATCTTCATAGTATCATGTGATGATCTGTTTCGCCGCTTCCAGAGATGGGGGTCACATACTATATCCCCCCTTCTCTCTTCGCCTATCCTCCGATCCCCACCCCTCCCCGTCATATTTACCTTCCTTCCGGCCTCCTCCTGTCAGGTGGCATCATCAGTGACGCGTGCACAGTAATTCTTCAACTCGGACATGTGCAATAGACTTCCTGAGTGATTGTGAGCTATTGCGCGTGTGTGAGCTACCTGGTGATGCCACGAAAATGGCTGCTGGTGGTGAAGTAGGCAGGCTAGCTAGGAAAAAAGGGAGGGTAAGTGTTGTAAGGTAGGGGGACAGTGAGTGTGAGAGGGAGGTGTAGTGAATGGAGATCTAGTATTATATCTATGACTGCTGACGTTGTAGTGGGTGGGCTACCTAAGGAAACAGGGAGGAGGGAGTGCGTGAGAAAGCGTGGGGGTCAGTCAGTGTAAGAGGGAAGAGTATCCTGAAACTTGTAGGAAATGCAGAAGATGAAATTATTGATGTAAAGAAATGTAGAGGATGCAATGAGCTCACTGAGAATACCAGAAATCACTCAAAACACTGCTAAAGGTATTTGGTGGCATTTATTAACCCATTAACAGACCTTTTTTTTAAAAAAAAAAAAAAAAAAAAAAGAATTTTTGCCCGGAAAACCCAGAAACCAGAAAACTACCCAGAGCATACCCTCACTACACCCTCTTTTTAAAAAGTGGCAAGAGAGGCATTATAGCATATGTTACAGGTGGTGCAGAGGCTTTATAAATCTGACCCTATAGCTCTGCTCATCTGAAAATACATGCCCCATGGAACAAGCTATTAAAGCTCCCTTGCATACTGTTTGGAATGGCAGGTTGCAGTCTTTGGTTCTCTGATCTTAAGTTCACATTGCATTTGAACACTTTGCTTAGCATACTGTACATGTCGATAAATGTTCAGAACCTACAGTGTATGTCTAATACACTGCCTGACCAAACAAAAAGTCGTGAGTGTTAATATTTAGTTGGGCCACCATGAGCACGAATAACAGCACGCATCCGTCTCGGCATGGAGTCTATAATGTTCTGTAGTGTAGACTCAGGGATTTTGATCCAGTTCTCGAGTATCGAGGGTGCCCAGGTTACGCAGATTCATTGGGGGTGGTGAGTGACAACACAGGTTCCTTTCCAGCACATTCCAGTGTTTCGTGTGCTTCTCATCGCACCCATACATGACCATCACTCTGGAACAATGTGAAACGTGATTCATCTGACCACATGACCTTTCTCCACTGCTCTAGGGTCCAATCCTTGTGGTATCTTGCAAATGACAGGCGCCGACGTCTGTTGGTCTCTGTCACCAATGGCTTTCGTGTGGCCACACAACTGTTGAGACCCATTCCTTTGAGTTCTCGTCGCATTGTTTGCTCGAAATGTGTTGCTCCATCGAGTTGAACATCTATGTGAGCTCAAAGGTGGTTTTCCGGCGGTTAATAATGCCAACATAGAATGTGATTCAGATAATAAAAATGGACTGTGTGAGTTACCATAGAGTTTCCAAGGAAGAATGCGGAGCTAACTTAAACCTATGATACTCACACTCTTGTTTAAGAGTAGGTGACTGCATGGGAGTTCAGCTGTGTCGCCCCAGCTCTATGAATTTCTCAACTCTTAGTCATGCTGCCCATCTAGTAGTATAGTCACAACAAAGTTTTACCAATGCTCCTTCTGTGTTTCGGTCGGCTGTTCTAGATGATACATATCTGTTGATACACTGTTATTTTTTATTTGTAAATTGTGAGCCCCATATAGGGATCACCATGTAGTTTTTTTCCTATTGATATGTCTTTGTAGAATGGGAGGAAATCCACGCAAACACGGGGAGAACATACAAACTCCTTGCAAATGTTGTTCCTGTTCCTCCAGTGCTGCAAGGCTGCAATGCTAACCATTGAGCCACCATGTCGCCCCTATATCTGTTGATAAACTTTTCTTAGATATCAAGTTTATAAAATTATAACTTTGGAAATATTCAGAGCAACTGATAAAGTAAATGAAACCTGTTGATTAAAGAAACCATGACACATGAAAATACCAAATACCAAGCACATCAAAGATCTGAGCCATTCTTTCATATACAAAGACATGTTATGAATTTCTGATGGACTCTAAAGGGAGCTAAATTCTTTCCTGCTTATTAAAAATCTGCATACGTGGATCTGAGCAGTTTTCGCTCCCCTGAGGTCAGTTTCAACAACTGGTATAGAAATCACTGTACACAAAATTAACATTCAGTCCTCGTCATGGCTCTGCTAATCATGAGCTGTTAGTGTATGTCTATAGCTGGCGATAGACAGGGGACATGCATTTGTTTCACTTAATTGCAGGTTTCGGATGGATGAGCCGATCTAAAATGAGTTTCACCTGAATGTACGGAGCTGGTCATGCACAGCAAACTATAATCACGCCGATATTTTTGCTATCACACGGGATAAATTGCGTATGGAAACTAGGCAGCTTCGGAGTCCACATTACATTTCTGCCATTTTCTACATGTTGTTTTGTAAGCCATGGTCAGCTAGCAGTTATTCGGAACATATGCATTTATTCTTCTAGAATCGTGCAGTAACATGTTCCCATTTAGTGCTTACATGAGCCCATATGTATTGTTGCATATATTTCCCAGAGCACAGTTTGCTTCTGGACAGTACTTTTTTTTTTTTTTTTTGCATGTATTTATTAGAGATGAGCAAGTAGTACTCGATCGAGTAGGTGTTCGATCGAATACTACGGTATTCGAAATACTCATACTCGATCAAATACTACTAGCTGTTCGAAGTTAAGATTCGATGCAGAACCAGCGTTGATTGGCAGAATGCTATACATTGCCAATCAACGCTGGTTTTTCTCTTATCTTTAGAAGTCTTCTCCCTGCGCAGCGTCCCCGTGTCCTCTTCTGGCTCTGCATTCACTCTGCTTAGGCATCGGGCCTGGGCAGAGCCAACTGCGCATGTCCGTGCGGGCGCGGGCATGTGCAGTCAGATCTGCCTAGGCCCGATGCCTAGCAGAGTGAATTCAAGGCTGGAAGAGGACGCGGGGACGCTGCACAGAGAAAAGAATCCAGCCCGACCCTCACTCATGGACTTGGTAAGTAGAATTTGATCAAATGTTGCGTACCCCTGAAACCGAGCATTTCCCCCCATAGACTATAATGGGGTTCAAAACCCGTTCGAACACTCGAAAAGTGTGCGGCTGTTCGAATCGGATTTCGAACCTCGAACATTTTAGTGTTCGCTCATCTCTAGTATTTATATTTGCTACCTCATGCTTGCCAACCAACCATATGCTATATCAGTGGTTCTTAACCAGGGTTCGATCGAACCCTAGGCCATATGCAAGGTTCATTTTGTGTGCCAGTAAAAAAAACATATACCTACTGTATGTCTTGAATTTGGAAATAAATCATTTGATTTATCACTAAAGAAGGGTTCGGTGATTGTGCATATGAAACTGGTGGGTTCGGTACCTCAAACAAGGTTAAGAACCACTGTGCTATATACTTAATGGGGTCAGCAAATAACACTGCAATGACCAGTGCACAAAATAGTACAAGACAGTTTACCAAAGAGAAGTCAAGAATAGTTTATTACTGTCATTGCTTTCCCAATCTCCATATATACAATGTTCAATACATTACAGCTATAAAAGTCACTATACTAAAGCTTCCTCCTGGTCCAGATGCCACATGACTGACAAGTGCTGGGGAGATGCTGAAGTTGCTGAGACCTCCTGGACACAGATTAGCTCTGCAGTGAATGTGAGGCTGTATTATTCCTGTAATTGCTTCTAACAGCCCCAATTAAATGTAATAATAATAATAATAATAATAATAATAATAATCATAATCATCATAATCATCATAATCATCATAATTCAGATATAAAATGTCTATTATGACCTGGGTGCAATGTGTACAAAACTATCCAAGACAAAGAAAAAATGAAACAACTTAAATATAAAAGATCGCTACCACACTCACATCATAGATCCTAGCCAAACCCCTGGTGACACAAACATATGTGTCACCTATATAAAAATAACTGTAATGGAGAGGGAAAAAATAGATTAATATTCACTTTACTAATCTCCCACCACTCCTGTGCCATCACTGACCCCCCTGGTCCCTAAATCCTGACATTTCAAAACAGATAAGTGACTGCAACAGTTAACCACAGGAGGGAGTGGATTCCACCATAGCCAGTAGTCACAAGTTCATGTAGAAGGATTGTTACTGGAGGCCAAGATACAGAAATTATTGGGTGGGTCTAGGATTTGTGAAAATGGCAGTGAGGGGTTATTGAAGGAAATCTAAATCTTCTTCCAAGCATATTTAACTGTCGCCACCATGTTACAGAGCATGTCATTATAAGTATTTGCATGAGTTATTATTATTATTATTATTATTATTATTATTATTAATAATAATAATAATAATAATAATAATAATAATAATAGTTTCTCTTCCCTGCTGTTTAAAGTAAATCTAGGTTTTAGAGCTACCTCTAGGGGGAGCTCAGGAGCTTCCTGTATGTGGTGTTTGTATATTTGGTTTAATGTACAAACAGTTAGCAATGAACTAGCTCCTCCTAGTGGTAGCTGCACAAGCACTTATTTTTTATCATGGCTAATTTGATGCAAATAGTTAAGAAATAAATGTTAAGAAAACAATCAACAAAAAATTTCAGGAGTAACAAATATTCACTTTATCCAAACAATGATTTGAATTGATTTGAAATAATTGTTTTTCTTTGTCAATGTTGATAATTAAGATAGTCATTCTTACTGCAACAGTTCAATGGTAACAAAAGAACATGACATTTCACAATGTAAGAAGTCATTTGCGTACCTTACAATACTCCTGTATTTTTCTTTTAGTCAAAATACCCACAAGAAGAACATACATTGATCCAGACACATGTGAAGATCCCATGCAAGCTGTCCATTTGTTTGCAAAAGAATTAGATAATTCCAGCATAAAAATTGAACGAATACTTGGCACAGGTATGTATAGAGCATGTCACTGTTTGTCTTATCACCTGTCAATGTGCAACTATTGTATAAGGTTGTCCTGACCATTAAGGTTGTGTTCCAAAAGGATGTACATGCATCCGATTCCCCATTGTAGACTTGCTGGCAGCCAATTCACTGTGATTTCCAATTGCAGCAAAGTGGACGACATCTAACCAAATCTCATCCATATGCTGTGAAAAATATTCAGAAGACTAATGATACTTATTTCTTTTCTACTGGATCGGTCTTTTTTGCTGTGATTAAACTATGCATCCCCATACACAGAATTATAAACAAGTTATGGGTGTCAGAATATGGTGAATTAAAGAAAAAAAAATGTTTTGCAAAGTTTAAGATCTTTAAATAAATAAATAATCCTACTAATATTATAAATGTGAAAGTTTGTGGGTTTGTGTATTTGGATGTTTGTTACTCGATCATGCAAAAAACGACTGAACGGATTTGAATGAATTTTGGCACATAGATAGTTTATACCCTCAATTAACACAGATGATACTTTTTATCCTGGTATATGACATGGCTTCACACCTGTTATGAATTTATATTCATATACTATACTAAACTACTCTTGCCAGCATCTAATTGTAGGTTGCTGATAAAGCCTGGTCTGTTATTTATCGATGTAAACAGACAGTTAACTCTGAGTCCATTGTCAACAAGTATTTGCATATTATCTGATCTGCTCCAGTGCTCAGACACTGACAAGGGAAAACCGCTTTAATCCAAATTGTCAGTTTGACAGTTTTAAACATGCCAAGAAAAAGAAAATATAATTTGCCACAACATTATAAAGCAATGAGAGCTATGAAGGTAGCCAGAAGTCAACAGAATTCTCCTCAAACAGAGCTGAGGAGAATTGAGCAAGCTAGGCGCCAAGCGGCTCTTACAGCAGCCGAAACACTGATACAGGTGGATCATTGAAGCCAACAATACGCTCATTATATGACGTCCCAGTGAGTTGCTGAGATACCAGAATAATCCCAGGCACGGTGTGAGGAACAAGTTCAGCGGCAGGACAGATTGAGAGCTGCCGAAATGCTGGAGCAGGCAGATCATCGACGGCAGCAATTTGCTGAATAAAGGCAGATCATGGACACCAAAAATACAAAGATTAAGTCGTGGGCAGAGACTAGTACTATATAAAGTTGGTACCAACTCATAGAATCAAGTGACGGGGATAAAGGGGTGGCATCATTATAGAAACATTACAGGGTCTACTCTCCCAACTATCTGACTGTGGACAGTGACATTCAAAGAGGAGATGCCCCAGTAAAGACCTTAACTCTCTGTCTACAGGATAGGGGATCAGCGGCACATCTATGAGTGTGACCACTAGGTCTGAAGGTAATCTGGTAATTCCCTCTGTATATCCCCAGTGAATCAACCACTCATGAACTTACATGGTCAGTGCTCCATTAACTTGGAATTACAAATTACAGTCCCAGAAACCCCACAGCAGTGAAGCGAGAGGGAAGGGAGGATTCAGGGCAACGTTCAGCCCTCTGCTTTCCTCATTGCTGGGGAGCAAGCGGGTGGATCCTTAGTGATGTGACACTTATCCCTTATCCTGTGGATATCCTGGGAGTAGGTGTCTGTAATGGGACAACCCATTCAAGAAAGTTGCTATCCCCCGTCAAATGGCTGGAAGTAGGGGGTTCACAGTTTGATAATATCTGATCTATACTTTTCTGTATAATGGAACCTTTATTCAAAAGTGTCCACATTTTCACTGGTAAAAAGAACATGAAGTGGGGCTTAACTAGATGTTTCTCTATGGATTCCATGCGTCAGAAAGGAAATGTCACAATCATTTTGAGATCCGCTTCCTTCCAAATTGCACAATGAAATTGTAAATTGAGTATGACATTTTTAAAATTTGCCGGAAAGCAGTAGCCAACGCTATTTCAGTTGAGATGTCTCTTATCTGTCATTTCTGAAGTTTTCTAACCTACAATGACCACAAGGTCCACAGCACGTCTATGAAGCAAAGCAATGCTGAATAAATACCTTTCTTAAATTTGACAGAAAAGAATAAGTCAATTCTCTAGGTACAGCACTCTGCCGCTGAATACATAACACCTCTTGAAGAGGGTGATTCAGTTCTGAAGATGTCTGATGCTATAGAGAATTGGCAGTCTTTTTTCAGTTTATATTCTCATTTACCTGCAGCAAGGATAGCATTAAATGATGCTGCTGATCTCTCTGCAAGGCATCACAAGCTAACATCTGTTCTGAGAGGCTTTGCAGAAAACTGTCTGGAAATATGCTAAGTTACTAAATGATTTATTGATTTTCATCCGCTTTGCCGCTGAAGACTTTAAAGCAAATTAATTCTATTCTTACAACCCTGAAGCTTTAATCACTTGAGCACGCCTAAACTTCAAGCTCGCTTCTTCAGGCTTTTTATTTTTTTAAGAGAAGTTCACCATGAGGTTATATTTTTTTTTGCCTTAATGACAAGATAGCAAGATATGAAAAAGTTAACTCATTCAAGGCCCTAGGATTGAGAAAGCACAGGATATGTGGCAGATTTGTATGTTAGACTTGAATGACGTAATGTAAAATACAGTAAGATATCATTCTTACAGATCTAAAGAGGTTGCCAATTTTAGATAATGAAAAAAAAAATATTACTACTATTAAAAGTTATTACTACCTATTACTGTATGCTCCCGTACTAATATTTTTATAAGTAAGCACGCCATTGGTGATGCGTTCTGGGCTCTCTAAAGCACTCGCTTCTCTGGGTTATATTGTCCAGGAGAACACATTACTAAGAGCAGAATTGAGAGCATGTGGAGCAGATAACTGCAAGTGGCTGAAAGCACTTCAATGTTAGGACCACATTTGGGGTTGCTGCAGTGGCATGTGATGGATTAAGAGTTCACCTTCTCGCTCATACTGCTGCTAAAAACCATCTACCAAAGTAAGTTTGAACAGGTAACCAGGCCCCCTGTTTAGCACTGTGAACAGGTTTGCCAGGTGAAAATTGCTAAGAGACTCCTGTTAGGTGAGTAGCAACTATTGTATTTTTTTAATCACTACAATCATGGATTTCTGAGAGACTCTAGAAAGTTGTAACTACTATTCCGATAGGGTAACATGATAATCACGTAAAGTGTTTGTTAGCCCAGAGCACCACGTCGCAAAAATGCAGCAGCAAAAAATACTGCATTTTACAGAACCTTCAAAGTGGATGGTATTCTGGCTAATCCCATCCACAGATTACAGGAAAAAATCTGCTGTGGAAAAGCTGGGTTTTCAAAAATGATCAAGTTTTTGAAAATGACAGCATGTCAAGTATACCTGCCACTCTTTATGTATACAGTCCTATGAAAAAGTTTGGGCACCCCTATTAATCTTAATCATTTTTAGTTCTAAATATTTTGGTGTTTGCAGCAGCCATTTCAGTTTGCTATATCTAATAACTGATGGACACAGTAATATTTCAGGATTGAAATGAGGTTTATTGTACTAACAGAAAATGTGCAATATGCATTAAACCAAAATTTGACTGGTGCAAAAGTATGGGCACCTCAACAGAAAAGTGACATTAATATTTAGTAGATCCTCCTTTTGCAAAGATAACAGCCTCTAGTCACTTCCTGTAGCTCTTAATCAGTTCCTGGATCCTGGATAAAGGTATTTTGGACAAACAATTCAAGTTCAGTTAAGTTAGATGGTCGCCGAGCATGGACAGCCCGCTTCAAATCATCATACAGATGTTCAATGATATTCAGGTCTGGGGACTGGGATGGCCATTCCAGAACATTGTAATTGTTCCTCTGCATGAATGCAGAGTCGATTTGGAGCGGTGTTTTGGATCATTGTCTTGCTGAAATATCCATCCCCGGCGTAACTTCAACTTCGTCACTGATTCTTGAACATTATTCTCAAGAATCTGCTGATACTGAGTGGAATCCATGCGACCCTCAACTTTAACAAGATTCCTGGTGCCGACATTGGCCACACAGCCCCAAAGCATGATGGAACCTCCACCAAATTTACAGTGGGTAGCATGTGTTTTTCTTGGAATGCTGTTTTTTTGGACGCCATGCATAACACCTTTTTGTATGACCAAAAAACTCAATCTTTGTTTCATCAGTCCACAGGACCTTCTTCCAAAATGAAGCTGGCTTGTCAAAATGTGCATTTGCATACCTCAGGTGACTCTGTTTGTGGCGTGCTTGCAGAAACAGCTTCTTTCTCATCACTCTCTACTACAGCTTCTGATTGTGCAAAGTGCGCTCTATTGTTGACTGATGCACAGTGACACCATCTGCAGCAAGATGATGCTGCAGCTCTTTGGAGGTGGTCTGTGGATTGTCCTTGACTGTTCTCACCATTCTTCTTCCCTGCCTTTCTGATATTTTTCTTGGCCTGCCACTTCTGGGCTTAACAAGAACTGTCCCTGTGGTCTTCCATTTCCTTACTATGTTCCTCACAGTGGAAACTGACAGGTTAAATCTCTGAGACAACTTTTTGTATCCTTCCCCTGAACAACTATGTTGAACAATCTTTGTTTTCAGATCATTTGAGAGTTGTTTTGAGTAGCCCATGATGCCACTCTTCAGAGGAGATTCAAATAGGAGAACAACTTTCAATTGGCCACCTTAAATATCTTTTCTCATGATTGGATACACCTGGCTATGAAGTTCAAAGCTCAGTGAGGTTACAAAACCAATTTTGTGCTTCAGTAAGTCAGTAAAAAGTAGTTAGGAGTATTCAAATCAATAAAATGATAAGGGTGCCCATACTTTTGCACTGGTCAAATTTTGGTTTAATGCATATTGCACATTTTCTGTTAGTACAATAAACCTCATTTCAATCCTGAAATATTACTGTGTCCATCAGTTATTAGATATATCAAACTGAAATGGCTGTTGCAAACACCAACATTTTTAGAACTAAAAATGATTAAGATTAATAGGGGTGCCCAAACTTTTTCATAGGACTGTAGGTTTAATAGGAGCAGAAAGACCACAGAGGAAAACTGCACAATTCCATTGAGGGAAAAATATGCAAATCTGTTATCCAGGATGTAATTAGGAGAGCAGTGCCTCTGTTTGCTGCCCTCTAGGGACAGCCCCATTAACATCATGCATGACTTTTTAATAAGCCTAATAACATAATGCGGGGATTATTGCCAAACTAGTATTTCTATTCCAAAAGGAACAGCTGCAGACAGTGCTGTTTCAACCTGTTGGATCTCTTCAGTACAGCGTAGGGATACTAGTTTGGCAGAGTGAGAGACTATAGACCAGGATCAGGGGATAATAACACTCCTCAGGGAGAGTGTGCACTTTGACAGGCGAATGGAGACTTACAAGCTATGATGTTAAGGGGGATGCCCCTAGAGGGCACCAAACAGAGGCATTGTTCTCCTAATTACATCCTGGAGACCAGATTTGCATATTTTTCCCATAATCCTCCAGTGGAGCAAAAATGGCTTGTAAGTCTCCATTAACCTGTGAGGGTGCACATGCTCCCTAAGTAGTGTTATTATCCCCTGATCCAATTCCTTTGAAAAACACTACAGAAAAAAATGCAATGCTTTTCTGGTGCAGTTTTCTAGCTGTTCTTTGCTACGTGATGCCTTAGCTTTACTCCATTTGTTAAAGTGTGGAATTGCTCCAATGAAATAAAAATATTTAAATGTTATCATACTTATATTCGTTGACGGTGGCACAATATGGCTATTATACAACAAGCATAGTGGCCAAAACCCCTCCCATCCTTGGTGAACCATTAGCTGCACAATTTTGTTTAAAGCAAGTATATTAATATTAGATGTATGTGGTTGCCAAATGGAGACCATTTTGTGTGCTATCACCTGAAATCCAGAGTCCATTATTACTACTCATAGATATTTTAAAATGACAGTCAATGTTAGTTGGTGTTAGCACATGATCCTAGTATAGTAAATCTATCTATCTATATATCTATTTATTTATCTATCTATCTGTAGATATCTATAATCTATATCTATTTATAATCTATCTATCTATCTATCTATCTATCTATCTATCTATCTATCTATCTATCTATCTATCTATCATCTATCTATCTCCTGTATCTATCCATCTATCTATCTATCTATCTATCTATCTATCTATCTATCTATCTATCTATCTATCTATCTATCTATCTATCTATCTATCTATCTATCTATCTATCATCTATCTCCTATCATCTATCTATCTCCTATCTATCCATCCATCCATCCATCCATCCATCCATCCATCCATCCATCTATTCATCTCAATGACATTATTTACTGGAATATTTCTAGGCTGCTATTCACATACTACAGTACTTCTGATGCAGATTATTATTGTCAATGCAAGGTTCTAACCATGCCCCTAAGCATTTGACTAGGTCAGCTTTCATGAAATCCATTTCTAAGTATGTTTCCCGGCTCACTGTTTTTTAGGCAATACTCTTAATGCATATTCATTACAATGCATCATTTATATACATCATTTAAACAAGAGAGGACAGCTTCATATTCCAACAGCAATAACAAGCAATTCACATACTCACTAGCTATATAATTATAAAAAGCGTCTTATATTATTTAAAGTCACCAAGTAAATTAACAGTTAAAGTGCTCTAAAGGCATCAAAGTGAATAAGTGATATTCAGTGTTCTAACAAGAGGCAGACAAATTCATAGAATATTAAATCTGATGGAAAGGAGAGCAATTCCCACAAAGAGATCCTGCTGAGTTAATGGCTTCACTTCAATTAAAGGGTAGAGATGAGCGAACACTAAAATGTTCGAGGTTCGAAATTCGATTCGAACAGCCGCTCACTGTTCGAGTGTTCGAATGGGTTTCGAACCCCATTATAGTCTATGGGGAACATAAACTCGTTAAGGGGGAAACCCAAATTCGTGTCTGGAGGGTCACCAAGTCCACTATGACACCCCAGGAAATGATACCAACACCCTGGAATGACACTGGGACAGCAGGGGAAGCATGTCTGGGGGCATAAAAGTCACTTTATTTCATGGAAATCCCTGTCAGTTTGCGATTTTCGCAAGCTAACTTTTCCCCATAGAAATGCATTGGCCAGTGCTGATTGGCCAGAGTACGGAACTCGACCAATCAGCGCTGGCTCTGCTGGAGGAGACGGAGTCTAAGATCGCTCCACACCAGTCTCCATTCAGGTCCGACCTTAGACTCCGCCTCCTCCGGCAGAGTCAGCGCTGATTGGCCGAATTCCGTACTCTGGCCAATCAGCACTGGCTAATACATTGTATTGGCGTGATGAAGCAGTGCTGAATGTGCAGACACACACATTCAGCACTGCTTCATCACGCCAATACAATGCATTAGCCAGTGCTGATTGGCCAGAGTACGGAATTCGGCCAATCAGCGCTGGCTCTGCTGGAGGAGGTGGAGTCTAAGGTCGGACCTGAATGGAGACTGGTGTGGAGCGATCTTAGACTCCGCCTCCTCCAGCAGAGCCAGCGCTGATTGGCCGAATTCCGTACTCTGGCCAATCAGCGCTGGCCAATGCATTCTATTAGCCCGATGAAGTAGAGCTGAATGTGTGTGCTTAGCACACACATTCAGCTCTACTTCATCGGGCTAATAGAATGCATTGGCCAATCAGCGCTGGCCAATGCATTCTATTAGCTTGATGAAGCAGAGTGTGCACAAGGGTTCAAGCGCACCCTCGGCTCTGATGTAGCAGAGCCGAGGGTGCACAAGGGTTCAAGTGCACCCTCGGCTCTCCTACATCAGAGCCGAGGGTGCGCTTGAACCCTTGTGCAGCCTCGGCTCTGCTACATCAGAGCCGAGGGTGCGCTTGAACCCTTGTGCACACTCTGCTTCATCAAGCTAATAGAATGCATTGGCCAGCACTGATTGGCCAGAGTACGGAATTCGGCCAATCAGCGCTGGCCAATGCATCCCTATGGGAAAAAGTTTATCTCACAAAAATCATAATTACACACCCGATAGAGCCCCAAAAAGTTATTTTTAATAACATTCCCCCCTAAATAAAGGTTATCCCTAGCTATCCCTGCCTGTACAGCTATCCCTGTCTCATAGTCACAAAGTTCACATTCTCATATGACCCGGATTTGAAATCCACTATTCGTCTAAAATGGAGGTCACCTGATTTCGGCAGCCAATGACTTTTTCCAATTTTTTTCAATGCCCCCGGTGTCGTAGTTCCTGTCCCACCTCCCCTGCGCTGTTATTGGTGCAAAAAAGGCGCCAGGGAAGGTGGGAGGGGAATCGAATTTTGGCGCACTTTACCACGCGGTGTTCGATTCGATTCGAACATGGCGAACACCCTGATATCCGATCGAACATGTGTTCGATAGAACACTGTTCGCTCATCTCTATTAAAGGGGTCTTGGAGTCATGTATAGCAGTAGTACTGGGATACATGCAATCTCCCATCAAGGGACCTGTGCTGTGTGTGAATGAAAGAATTAAACATGTTTATTGTTAAAAATCTTCAAAGTCAGGTTGTGCAAGAAAAGCACTCAATATGGCCAGGTACAAAGAATTACTAAAAGCTATAGTCTCCTCCATTAGCACAACCACCTCTGATGTTACTATTTTCCATGAGAAACAAAGAAATCATACAGAAAAAAAATCCTGTTGGATTCTTGCTTTTCCCAGTGTAAACCTTGCAAAGACACATTACCATTAGATTGTAGACAAATCTCCTTGCAATTGCCCAAACCACCAGCCTAGAACTATTGTTTGCAGTTGCTTTTAAATCAGGATATTGCGCAAGTGGACTGGATGAGCCCTTCATGGTGAATGCAGGAATAGACTCAGAGACGCAGGTTGCATGTGAAAACAGGATGAAACTTAATGATAATGGAAACCAGGACAGTTTCCAGTAAAACATGTAGGTGCAGATCTTGATGGCAGTTCTGAATATCGATAAACAGGGTGATGGTTAGAGCATTGTACGCCTGATTAATCATATATTATGCTAGTAACCCCAGGTTCTCAAACTTTCTTGGCACCTAAATGTTGGCCCCCCTTCCCTGGGGACCGCCCTTAAAAGGAAACAGTTACAGTTACATATAAACACTATAAACTTTAGGCACATGTCCCCTGGATTGCTGCACTAGCTACTAGAGATGAGTGACTTTTTCAAAAATTCAATTCAGTTGCTTCATGCTAAAAAAAAAGAGCTATTTCCTGGCTGCAGAAAGCTGGTACAGTGGTGTAGAAGACTGTGTCTTGCAGTAACACTGTGTTAGTGAAACAATACTGTGAGTCAGTATGACACGCACACAACAGGCGTCACTCTCAGAACCACTGCACAATTCACTTATTTGGCCAGTTACAGGGCCAAAACTGACCAACTAACTCAAGTATGAACTCAGCCTTACAGGTTGATGTTAGTGCCAGGTATATAGAACCGTGCAGAGGCCCAAGATCCTATTGTAGCATGAAAGAGCACACTCCCTTTACACCATTGTCTGCTGATTCCACATAGATGTGTACAGAACCTGTTCTAATAAGTGGAGAGGGTGTCAGCAGTAAACTTGTGTTGACATCACTGATTATTTTCCCTTCCTCTGATCCGTCAGAACAAGAACCCCCAAAAAACTGGATCCTGTCTTTTGAGCATCCACCTTCACTTGGTCAGGATTTGGTCAGTAATCCATCAATATTGCTGATGCCCCTCCCCCCAAAAAAAAATAAAAAATAAAAAAATAAAAATAAATAGGAGTGGATCCAAAACAGAGAAGACACATGAATGGAATATTTGCATGTCTTCTGTGTTTTATACCCACTCCTGCTTTTCGCTACCAAATCATAAGACAATTCTGATGGGACCATACAGGGCTTGCAGCTGCTGCACAGACGATTGTGGCTGTAAGAAGGCGCATGTGGCATTAGGCAGATGGCAGCATCAGAATAGTAGCTAAGACAGGTAACCAGAATTTCTCTTCTGTCAAAGATTGGGTGAGGCAGCATGGATGATTTAATCTGATGCATCAGGCATTGGTGGGTGGAAATCCTGGCTTATCCACGATTGTTTCATCTTGACAAAGGTCACTCTCTCCACATTATGGGTGGACAGGCATGTTCTCCTTGGGGTAGCTTTGGCCCTCTCCACACTAAACATCTGCTCTGATGCCACACTACTGGCCGAGAAAAGGCGTTATAACAGATAACTGCAAAGATTAATGGATAACAATCCTTTTTTCTGCCACTAATGCATGGCAAGAATGCCCGTAATTTTCTCCCTTCAACACACAACGGCAAACAAGCCACTTATTTTTTCCTCACTAATAAACACCAAGATAATAACATCTCTCCCTGCACTAAATACACTCTAAAATGCCTGAATCCAAGATGGTGGAGGGTATTTATAGGGTTGTGACATCACAAGGCTCGCTGGTTGCTGATTGGCTGCATGCATGGCATTGTGGGTGATCCTGCGTTCCCAGAGTTCCAATCCTTACCCCATGCCCTAAAATGTGCAGCAGCCATTTCAGGAAAAATTGTGATTTGTTACCACGAAGCGTGAGGAAATCCAGATTGGATTCAATTCAAATATTTCCTTAAATTCGGATCGAATTCCACTTCATCAGCTTCAACTTGCTCGTCTCTACTTGCTACATTGGTGATTGGACGAGACACTGTACTTAGTTGTCTCTGCTTTCATTATCCTTAGTAATCGAGTTATCAGTGGTCTTATAAGGCAGATAAGAGAGTGAGGGCAAACCACATAGGATGAATATAGAGAGGGAAGTACATGGGAAGGTGAATCACATATGTTGTGCAGAAAGAGAAGAAAACTCACAGAAGACTCCAAAGGAAATAAAATCACACACTCCTTAGCCATAGTGTCTGCCGATAGAATGGAGTAGAGATGTCTTATGTGTTGTTCAAGAAGAAATGAGTAGAGAAATGAAGCTATGCTTTTACAACAGAGCTGCAACAGTGTGACAGTATCCTGAATACACAGATATTAAATTTAACATGCATTGTCCACATGAGAATGTCCACATGAGAAGCATCTGATACCAAGAGCAGATTGCAAATCACATATTAATGTGGTCTACAAATAAAATAGAAGGAATGACAATAGCAATCCGAAACATAAGGCAAATCTTTTACACAGTACTTACTAACTGATAACGTACTGAGTGTTAAAATTATTCTTTTCTATGTTAAAGGTTGCCATATTTTGTAATACAGTATGTTGTTACTAGGGTTGAGCGATGTTCGGAAAAGATCGGATTCCAATCGGCGATCGAGAAAATTTCACGATCGCGATCGAAATTCCGAACACAATCTATTCAGGTGGGATCGAGATCGAGGATTTTTTCCCCACTATTTCCCCTTAGCCTTCACACTGAATATATAGTGTATACTTAGTGTGAAGGCTCCGCTGCGGTTCCATAGGAATGAATGGAAGCAGCTGGCACACAGCCTATACCCCCTGCGCACTGGCTGCCTCCATTCATTCTAAAGGGAGACTAAATTAACATGTCTCGCAGCTACTTACGTCCAGAGATGGCTGCTCTGCTGCTCCGGTGTTCTTCTTGCTGCCACTCCACGCTGCAGTCTTCTTTGCCTCACTGCCCCGTCTCCCAGGTTAGTGTTTAAGGAGCTAGGAAGGCGGGGCTTGTGGCTTAGGAGAGCGTGGGCAGGTACAGGGCGGGGAGATGTGATGTCTCCACTCCCAGTACCCGCCCACACTCTCCTAACCCACCCACACTCTCCTAATCTGGAAGGTAGGGGGCAGCGAGGCAAGAAGACTGCAGCGTGGAGTGGCAGCGAGGCGAAGAAGAACACCGGAGCAGTGGAGCAGCCATCTCTGGAGGTAAGTGGACACCAGGGGGGACTAAGTAGCCAGAGGATTAAAAAAAAAAATCCTCTGGCTACTTAGTGATTCACTACACAGCGTGGATTCTAACAATTAAAGCGTTCAATTGTTAGATTCCATGCTGTATAGTGAATAGGATTGCTTTTAAAATCCGATCTCCAATTAATAAAAAAAATCCCATTGACTTGCATTAGGATCGGCATTGGGATCGAGATCGGGTTCGAATGAAAAATGATCGAAAATGAATTTTAAAATCGATCCTGAAAAGTCAAGATTGGCTCAACCCTAGTTGTTGCTAGTTGTTACTTGTCAATGCACTGTAGACAAAGAATGTTATAATGCTAAACTACTAAACAGTATGTATAGCTTATGTGCTTAACTTTACAGTATCACATAATAGAGACTACAGTTTTTCTTAGTGCAAAACTGGTCACAGAGAATAGGTGTCATTTCATTCCTCTGATAATACTCTGTTTAATGACCTCCAACACCACACTTTATACACTGTGCTAGCACCAGCAACAGGAGATTAAAGTATTCATGAGATGCATCATTTACATCTCATCTCCATCTTCTACTGCCAGTCATAGCCAGTAAGGTAGTGTACTTGATGCATCAGTAAACACATATATACACTTAGCATATCTAACTGAAATGGTACCGTCAGATATGGCATATACAACTGTGTCAGTCCTTACCTTTTCTTTTGGTTCCACATATCTTGGGATGTGTGGTACCAGATGATCTGCTTTTTCATAAATATATGATTTAATAATATTAAAGTATTGAACAGCAGCCCTTTAACAAGAATTTTTTTTACCACCTCCAACAAGTCCAAAGTTACAACTGCACTGGGATCAGTAAAGCAGCACCTATTAACTAGATGCTAAGAACTTGAATTGGTGGAGGTGGTGAAAGGTCCTCTTTAAGGATTTTTCTAGCTTGTCACAATATTGTATTGACTTTGTTTCCTGAGAAATTGGAGTACTACACACAAACAGAGAAAGGATCTCCATACGAAAATGATCATATTTATTCTTAGAGACAATTAAAAGGAAAAAATTTTTGAAAATTTAAAGAACAAATTTTTTTTAAAATCATCTTAGTAGTGACAGTCTATTGTTTTGATTTGTTTCCAATGATACGACCATGAATGCAGGAGGTTTCTATGGTCTGACGGTTGTCAGAAATGCAGCCATGATTTCCTTATTTTGGACAGATTGTACGACAATGCATGCATGAACAGATGACCCAGCCACAATAAGAAAATCATCTTTTTAAATGGGGCCAGTTCACTGTCCTTCAGACAACTGGAGATCCAAAATCTAGTTTAAAAAATACTATGACCCAATCCATCCCCATACAGTATTAATTGCTCCACAGTAGCCCCCCTCTCCACACAATATTAAATGCTTCACAGTAGCCTCCCTCCTCACGCAGTATTAACTACTCCACAGTATCCCCCTCCCTACACAGTATTAAATGTTCCACAGTGGCCCCCTCCCCACACAATATTAAGTGCTCCACAGTAGCCCACACACACACAGTAACCCATCACACACACATACACAGTATACACACACACTTACACTTACCTGAAGTCCTATGAAAAGCCGCTGGGCGTCCTACTCCTTCAGACTGCAGGCACTGATGACTTACATCATCGGGCAGTGGTCACACTCTGCAGTCAGTGTAGGCCACGGTCGCTGTATGCACATACAGCTGAAAGAAAGGATCACTCATTAATGGGGACATCCTGTACCAGATTCTCTGTTGGTGAGCAATCTAGGCAACGGCGCACGTGCCAGCAGAGAGGGCTCTGCATGCCCTCTCTGACATGCATGCCATAGGTTTGCCATCACGGCCCTAGGACGTCATTATAGGTGCGCTTCTGCCAGCAGGCTGGAAAAATGTCCTCGGCGGGCCGCATGTGGACCGTAGTTTGAGGACCCCTGCTTTATATTATAGAAAGTTCCAGCATTTGTTGTTGTATCCATTGGAAACCAATCAAGGCAACAGTGCAGTCAGCACTAAAATGATTAGAGAAAAACTTTAAAACTTTTTTTTTTAATTTTACTTAGATTAAAATTTTTATTTTATCATTTAAGTTTGCAAAATTTTTTAACCTTTAATTGACTACAAATATAAATATGTTATAGTTTATAGACACACCTGTAACATAAGGTCAAGTAAATGGTTTCAATTTTGTATCTGTTCCTGTTAAAGCGGGGGGGGGGGGGGGGGGAGTCACAAAAATCCACAAAGTTTCATTGTGAAAATATATAATGCCTAAATGGATCTTCAGAAATTAAATTATGATAGATAAAATAATACTATTAGATATAATGTTAGTACAGAAAATCCATTATGCCTACTTCTTTATGATTATATAACACATGTATGTAAAGATGTAGCTAAATTTAATATGACCCTTAATGTGTTAAATAAATAGTTGCAGCTATTTTCATCTTGTTTTTTCAATGATTTTCTGGCTTTTTTTTAAAATTTTTAGACACTTGCATGGGTACGTAGAGGTGGCAGTGGCTGCAGCTAGAAGCCAAAGGGGTTAAGGGGCCCAAAGGTCATGCTCATCACACTAGGAATGGATAAACGTTTTTGATCTCCTTTCTGATTTCCTCTGATAGCTGACAGTCTGTATATTGAAATGTATCACCCCTGCACAATGAGGAGCTGGAGGGAGAAGATTTATGATAAATAGCCTTTCACATTCAGAAAAGAGAACATGAACTATTTCATGGCAAAAATATCAGTTGGTCAGCAGCATATAGTCAAGGAGAAACTCTGTGGGGAAGGCTGTGGAATAAAAGCTGGCACAATTACTGGGGGGGGGGGGGCATCGACAGTGGATGGGAATGATGAGAAGCTTGTGTGCGCAGGCATGTTGTGAATGAGTCTTCATGGTGATCTAGGCCAAGATAGAGAAGAAAAGGGAAAGGCAAATGCTGCATAAATGTATGTAAGGGACACAGCCAGCAGGTATGAGGAGAAGTTTAGCAGGAGGACCCAAGTCGGGCTTTGTATTACGCCTGGTTCACATCTGTGTTTGGTAATCCATTCGGGAAGTCTGCATGAGGAACCCCCAAATGGACAACCAAACACATTGGCAAGCGGAGAGCTTATGAGAGCACGTGGACCCCATAGACTATAATGGGGTCTTTGTACTTTCTGCGCGGTGTCCGCACAGAACATGCGGACAGAAAAGTACTTTTTGATCTACTTTCATGTCCGCATAACTTGTGCGGGCAGCGCGTGGAAAGCACACGGACCCCATAGACTATAGTGCTTTCACTGCACATCGCTGGCCAATGCGTTCAGTAGTCCATTCGGGGGGGGGTCCACAATGCATCAAGGAATCAGCTTCAAGCTAACAAAGACTACTTCTGTAAATGCTCTAATTAACTAAGTATCGCAATTGTCTTGTTATATGACCATTTACAATAGCATTATTTTCATTAGAACACTTTAAGTGCATTAGTACAGTGTATTAGAATCATCACGACTAATGAGTTTAGCAATCAATACAACATCTTAATGTTAATCATTGCTACTTAGTACATTTCCCTTTCACTTTTCCTTAATTATAGCACATTAATTAAATTGTCATTACACAAAAGTATATATTTTATGAGTTATAGAGGATAATTTCTGGTAATTTGGGCTTTATGATAGCTTGAGATTTTAACAACAATGCAGTAAAAAGCAAAGCATTGCTTAATATTGTTTGGCTAAATAGAAAACAAGCTTTCATTAGTCATTGGCCTTGTGCTTGAATAATTGATAATATTACAATAAGGTTTTCTTCTAAAGGAATATTCACAGGGTGATGTAGAAATGGCAGCAAATTGCCATAGCTTTTGCAGAATCTTGGCAAAAACAAGTGTTTTAACCACATCTTGTGAATGTGCTCTAAACCAACCTGTGAGCAAATTAATAAAAGCAACTCACAAATATTTACATTTTTTGTCCTTACTGATTTCTTTATTCTACTTTCACTGAAATATTGGCCTAGATTTACTAGGTTATGACTAGATACTGGTGTAAACATGGCCATATTAGGCACATATCTGGTGCAATGTGGCACAACTTTGATGATCTTCAGCTAACATTTTTCCATATAGAAGGGAGGGGGGAGGGGAAGTTCAGGTTCAACTTGCAGGTATTTAACAAAAAATGTATCCAAACTCATGTTCCTGAAGACAGCCAATACACGGAAAATCTTCACGGCCCGAAGACATGTATCCAGGAAAATTTGCATTGCAAAAGTCCAGCAAAGACTTCTTCCATAAAATTTAACTTTTAATAAAGATGCAATTAAAGATCATAAAATTCTTCAGCAAGCATTTTTACATAGATAGAATTATGCAGTGAGCCACATGGGTGACTAGCTAGCTTACCCGTTTCAGAATAAAGATTCCTTAGTCGTAGCTACAACTAAGGAATCTTTATTCAGAAACGCGTAAGCTAGCTAATCACCCATGTGGCTCACATTTTTCCAACTTGCTTCCAAGTACTGTCTTTTCAGCTACATTGTTCGGATGTTTCATTAGGATTCAATTCTGATACTGTAGTTTGCTGGGTTTTTTTTGTTTGTTTTTTTAATGGCACACAGTTAATGATTGCAATGCAATATTTAAAAAGCAATAAATTAGAGTAACCCTGGACTATCTTATGTAAAGTGCCCAATCACACTCATTGGCTATACTGTGTCTGGTGCAATCTCCTTGCTCCTGAAATGTATCACAATTATTAATAAAACTAAAAATTGGGATGCATTTCTGGCACATACTAGTATGAGCACTCTTGCAGCACAAAAGAGTCCTTGCATTAGGAAAAGTTACTCATGGCCATTAACCTACTTTTGAATGTCCACAAGTAATCTTGGCCCACATACAGACTTCACTACTGTGTGGAGACTCTGTGTGGGGGTCAAGAAAGAGCTCAGGGTGTTGTTAGGGGCAGTGAAAGGGAGAAATCCCAGTAATTCAAAGTATTTGCTGTGCTAGCACAATATTTTACACCAGCAGTGCAACTTCTTTGAGCATTAAAGCTGTATCTATTTTCTTCTATTTCATACTATATTTAAAGATTTATGCTGCTTGCTCATGATTAGGGTTGAGCCGATCTTGACTTTTCAGGATCGATTTTAAAATCTGATTTCCAATCATTTTTCATTTGAACCCGATCTCGATCCCAATTCCGATCCCAATGCAAGTCAATGGAATTTTTTTTATTAATCGGAGATCGGATTTTAAAAGCAATCCTATTCACTATACAGCATGGAATCTAACAATTGAACACTTTAATTGTTAGAATCCACGCCATGTAGTGAATCACTAAGTAGCCAGAGGATTTTTTTTTTAATCCTAAGGCTACTTATCCCCCCCCCCCCCCCCCTGGTTTCCACTTACCTCCAGAGATGGCTGCTCCGGTGTTGTTCCTCGCCTCGCTGCCACTCTACACTGCAGTCTTCTTGCCTCGCTGCCCCCTGCCTCCCAGGTTAGGAGAGTGTGGGCGGGTACTGGGAGGGGAGACGTCACGTCTCTGCACCCTGTACCCGCCCACACTCTCCTAAGCCACAAGCCCTGCCTTCCTAGCTCTTTAAACACTAACCTGGGAGGCGGGGCAGTGAGGCAAGAAGACTGCAGCGTGGAGCGGCAGCGAGGCAAAGAAGAACACCGGAGCAGCGGAGCAGCCATCTCTCGAGGTAAGTAGCTACTAGAGATGTTAGTTTAGTCTCCCATTAGAATGAATGGAGACAGCCGGCGCACAGGGGGTTAAGGCTGTGTGCCGGCTGCTTCCATTCATTCCTATGGAACTGCAGCGGAGCCTTCATACTGAGTATACACTATATACTGAGTATTCACTCAGTGTGAAGGCTAAGCAAAGCATTGTGGGAAATTGTACCGATCTCGATCCCACTGTGAAAGATAGTGTTCGGAATTCTGATCGCGATCGCAAAATTTTCTCGATCGGCGATCGGAATCCGATCTTTTCCGAACACGATCTCTCAACCCTACTCATGATTTATAATTAATTAATTCATGATTTATAATGCATTTGTGCCTATTTTGAAGACTTTTGTGCAATTCTCATCACTTTGCATTTTAATGCAGGAAAATGGGCATGGTTTATTTGTATCAACATTTTACAATGCAGTTATAAACTGTCTTTAAAAAAAAAAAAAAAAAAAAATCTTCTAATTGGGCAAACCTATGTATATATACAGCCAAAGAATTTACTGAATATTTTACTTGGAGTGTTGGGCACTTTATCCGCACAATCTCTAGATAGACAGGAAAAATACAGATATATAGGTATATTGATCCATGACTTTCTCTGTGACTGCACGTATTAGTGTGTGCAGAGACTATAAAGACATCAGAACACAAGGTTAAGTTAGTGGGCCTCGCAGTTGGTGAGGAAATCAGATAACTGTGATAGAATGAAAGAAGATGATAGTGACAAGTGTTTAGTGTCAGTAAGGACACTGGAGCCATCAACAGATTTGTTCAGGTCAGCAAGCATGACTGCATGAATTTTACTGAAAAGAGAAGTACTTGAGAACTGGAGCAGATCTAAATATGTAAGTCTTTCATTCTAATAATATATGTGCGATGTTTGTTTTCTGCTGTAATTCCAAAACATTAGGTATTAATACATAAGCATTTATGTAAAATTTGTGGGGGGGTTTGTGTTTACATTCATCAGGAATGTAAACCTATTTCCAAAAACGTAGAGGCACCTAAACTTCCTTTGGTGTCACCCAATCATTCTTATCAATGAAAAATACTGACACGGACATATGATAGAGGGATATTTTTAAATATAACCTAGCCCTACAAGATATAACCTTGCCAAGGAAGAAACACGTGGTTGAGGCTTGTGGTTGTGAAATGATCTTTCAGTTTTGACTGGCACAGGTCCACACAGATTACCCTCATCTATGTGTGGGCACCTGTCATGTACGGGCCACCCTAAAATGTGACGTGAGAGCAACTGTCAATTCACTTCACTCTTGCACTCATCCTTCACTTAGACTGCAAGTTGAGCATAAATCTCACCCCAACACAGTCCACGCAAGAAAGATACACACTGCAACAACTTATTGTATGCAGAATCAAGTACCAATAGAAATCTTAGACACACACTGTGCCTATGAGTCATGGCAAACCGTGCCGAACAAGTCGAGTCTCCTCCCATTTAGACATATACTTATGAGTTGGAGAAGAGCATTCTTCTGGAGAAGATAGGAGTCTATGTATATATTGGTTATAAGGTCCTTAGTAGAAGTGCCCAATCGGCAAAGTTTTTTGAAAGCTGTGGGGTGGGACGTTCCCTTATTTAAAAAAGAACGTCATTACAGTGTTTTGCTAATTGAAGGTATTTTTGGGGGATCCCAGCTATAGGACCCTCCAGCTGGATGTATAGTTCACACATTAAGCCTCAGCAATAACCTCCTCCAGCTATTACACGCTAGCGGATAGTTTACACATGGTTGCATCCTATAACAGATCACTCCTCCTTGTCATTTCAGTCCTGACACTAACCTCTATATACTCATCACATTTTGATATCAAGACAAATTCTACAAATATAATTCAGATACAGATCAACCAAAAATGCACAATGGAGAATTGATGTCTATTTCCATAACAGAAATAGCAGAGATCATCGAATCTATCACACAATACTGTTTGAAGAAGACGTATAACAAAAGTATTTTATTTAAAGAGGGCCTTTCATGTCTTGTACAATGTGACATTGTATATACTGATGCAAAGCTAACAGTGCACTGAATTAGATTTGCAGGTATGTGCCCCAGTGCCAGAGATATTGGTATTAGTTTAAGCCAACAATATTACGGCAATATCAGAGGGTCGATTGCTCCAAATGTGTGTCACCATATCATCCCTCTATTCCAGAAAACTGGCATAGAACAATTGATGACTTCCCCCGTTCTCTTAAATTTTGACAAATTCTTATAATGTTTCTGATATAGTTGCAAAGGACCATAAGAATATTTTTTTAATGAATATACAATTACAAATTATATTGTGACGGGAAAGTCACTTTTTCTAGATAAACAACTGACATCTAATCTTGAGGTTTTTTTTCAGGAGAATATGGTGAGATATGCAAGGGTTGTCTGAAACTTCCAAGCAAAAGAGAGCTACCTGTCGCCATACAGACCCTGAGAGCAGGCTGTTCAGAAAAACAGAAGCGCTCATTTCTGGCAGAGGCGAGCATCATGGGACAGTTTGATCATCCGAACATCATACGCCTTGAAGGAGTGATCACCAGAGGTAAGAATTACATGATTTGAGGACGGGTTCCGTTTGGTCTTTTGCCAGGACAGGTTCCCCTGAATTACAGGCTTTATTCTGTTTCCCATTTCATTCTGTTTTCTACTTGTGTTACCTTGTCCTATTGAGCTAACATCTGGCAAGCTTTCCTGTTTGCACCTTATAAACTTTATATGTCTCATTATGTATTCTTTATGTCAAATCATTTCCTTTACTTGCTCCATTTTCATCAAATAGCTCATCCTGATATCTCCCCTGAGTCTATCATCCTTTAGTTTCATAGTATAACCTTTAAGTTTATTAGGTCCCACCCTTTTCATCTCAGCTTTATTATCTCTATATATTTGACATTCATAAAAATATCCTTCTACTTTATAGGCAATACAATGATGACGGTTATGGAGTATATGGGCAATGGCGTGCTGGATTCATTTTTGAGGGTATGTACTATATATTTGCAAGTCAATCTAAAAATATGTATTTTGTATTGTGACATTAATAAATTCTATATGGCTTTATTTTCATAAAACCATATAGAATTTGGATACATAACGTAAGAACTTGGTTACATAAGGTAAATCCCATATCTAATGATCCTGGAAATAACAAGCAACTGTGTAGCCCCATAGCAAAACTTGTAGTGAGGCCTCATTCTACTATGACTACCTTAAACAGCAAGGTTAGAACTTGAAAGTGTACAATTATTTTGGCCCCTTTTACACATAGGGATAAGGCACACAGTGATTTTAGAGTACAGATAATGCACTCAGTGATATCACAGTACTGGGACATTGTACACAATAATGTCAGAGTACAATGATACTGCACATAGTGATGTCACAATACAAGGATAAAGCACATAATGATGTTGCGGTAACTTTATCATGTCACAGAAAAGTAACGGTGCATTCAGCTTTCAATATTTCTTTTCATCATCCATAGTTATCAGTAGAGATAAGCGAACAGTAAAATGTTTGAGATTCGATATTCGTTTCGAGTAGCCCCTCAATATTTGACTACTCGAATCGAATATCGAACCCTATTATCCTCTATGGGGGGAAAATGCTCGCTTCAGGCAACATTCAATCAAATTATACTTACCAAGTCCACGAGAAAGGGTCGGGCTGGATCCTCCATGCAGTCTTCTCCTTGCAGCGTCCCCGCGGCATTTTCCGGCTCTGAATTCACTCTGCCAGGCATCGGGCCTGGGCAGAGCTGACTGTGCATGCCCGCACTACAAGCGGGCATGCGCAGTCGGCTCTGTCCAGGCCCAATGCCCGGCAGAGTGAATTCAGAGCCGGAAGACACCCCGGGGAAGCTGCACGGAGAAGACTTCTAAAGGTAGGAGAAGAACCAGCGTTGATTGGCCGACTGTATAGCATTCGGACAATCAATGCTGGTTCTGCATTGAACTTTTCCATTCGAATAGCGAGTGGTACTCGATCGAGTACGAGTATTTCAAATACCGTAGTATTCAATCGAATACCTACTTGATCGAATACTACTCGCTCATCTCTAGTTATCAGTAGTTGCAGACTAGGTCTAAGTGGAAATGGGCCCCGTTATTTGTCGAGCCCCATAGCAGCTTCTATGTCTGAGTAGACCTATTGGATATATGAGTATGGCTTCCAGTTTAGGCAGCCTTGCTGCTGTGGTGCTTAGCCCACTGACAGTACATGACTTACACTTGACATACCGCACCATCCAATGTATTAGGAGGATAGACTAATGTAACAGGATACATGGTTTTATATTTTGATAAGAGGTCTCACATACAGATGTGTCCATACTGTTTAAGGACTTCAATTTCTCCTTAACCAAATCAACACAATATTAGGACATACCAACAAAATTCACTCTTCACAATGCATGACCACACACAGACCCAATCGGATATAGTAGTTTAGTGTAATGCACTTACCTGGACATGTACTGTAATCCAGAACCAAATCCATCCCCCATATATAAATGCATTCCAGAGCCCTGTGTTTTGTATGGCTACCTGACGTATGGTAGACAGCCATACTCAGTAGTGCTTAGACCTTATATCTACAATACTTTCATTGATAAAAGAGACTAGAGACTTATTTTAGAAAACTTTATTGTTTGTAAGTGTGAAGTATCCAAGGGATTAGCATAACAATATTGAGAAATAGAATTTTAAAACCATTGTATATCTCTATATTAATATAACAATATTCTTTCTACAATGAAAAGTACATTATATATTGTAAAAAAAAATATCTATGATCTATGGTTTTTAATCTTATTTTCTACCACATAGCTTTTTCTTTTAATCCATGTATAATACAAGCAGTAAATGAATGCTAACATCTTTTATCAATTTATGACTGTTATCTGAGTAAAATACATCAAGGACAGTTGTCCACTCGGAATCCGGCAGCTTTTAAGATGGATATTTGTGTGCCGCTTCAGTTTATTGCATTATTCCATTTAAGATAGGAAATTAAAATTCCCTCCCCTTCAGCACTTACACAGAACATGAAAACGATGTTCCACAATAGCACAATTATGCCTGGAAAAACATAAAAGGTGCAAAGAAAATAGAAGGTTGGAGGTGGGAAAACAAAGCAAAACATCAGAGAATTTGTATGAGCTGATTATGGCAAAATATGGAAAGCTTTTACGAGACAACCCAAATTAGCATATAAGCTTCAGGGTGCACCATTGTGAATGAGACACATTTATATCAGTGGAATTCTGTCTATAGAATCCTGTTTATATCAATGGAATTCTGTCTATAGAGTCCTGTTATAGTTATGTTCGGAGGACTTACAAAACACAAAATGAATGTACACTCTGTATTTTAGGTAAGGTTTTTGCATTTTGTCTTAAATAACATCTTCTACATATACTATACTCACAAAAATACCCGAGCACCCTTCTTAGTCATTGAATGTTAGTGTTTTATTCATTCCCCTAGGTCATTCTAAAGACCTCACTGAATTCTATGTGGTATTGTAATAGTATTCCACTGCTACAATAAGTCAGTTCATGAAATGCTCCACTCCTAGATATTCCATGATCAATTGTGAGGAATGGTGTTATTGAAAAGGGAAAGAGTCTAGGAACCTCAGCATCTCAGTCATAAAGTGGCAGACCACTAAAACTTACAGAGTGGGGTTGGTGAGCACAGAGGTGCATAATACATTAAAAGTAGCAAATGCCCAGCAGAGTGCTATAATTCCTCTTACATTAATGCAAAAAACTGTATTCTGGGAGCTTCATGGCTTAGGTTTCCATGGCTGAGCATCTACATTAAAGCCTTATATCAACAAGTACAAGATGAAGTTCCATATATGGTAATGTAAAGCACTTTGGCATAGGACTCTAGAAGTGGAACTTGAATGTGGGTATCAGAAATAAAACCACCCAGTTCCTGAGCCTGCACCATTTCAACGATTCATACATTATGACTAGAGATGAGCAATTCAAGGCTGACAAAGTGGAATTCGATCTGAATTTCAGGAAATATTCGATTCTAATGGAATTCAGGTTTCCTCAGGCTTCGTGGTAACAAATCACATTTTTTCTAAAATGGCTACTGCACGTTAGGACATGGGGCAAGGAAATCTGGGAATGCAGTGTCACTCACAATGCCATGCATGCAGCCAATCAGCAACCAGCGAGCCTTGTGATGTCACAGCCCTTTAACCCCTTCCCTATCGCCCACAGCGTCTGTCAGTTACAGCTAACACTCTGCTCCATAACCCTCGGTTGGAGCACAGCTCGGTTTTAACCTTTGGATGTTGCAGTCAAACATAACCACATCATCCAATGGGTTCTGCCATGCTACATGTCTCCCTTGGCACACCCTGCGGTGAGATCAGGAGGTGCCGACATACATCTTCTGCAGCCCGGGGTCTGGCTAATCACCCTGGGCTTCTAGTATCCCCCAGTACCTGGTTGATCCTGCCCAGAAGTGAGGAAGTCAGCCTGTGTTTGCATAGGCTGACTTCCTCTATAGACTGCAATATACTGTACGTGTATTGCAGTATATACGTAGTGCTGAACCAGTGATCAGTGCATCACTGGTTCAAGTTCCCTAGTGGGACATCTCAAAAAACCACTGCAAGTCACAGTTTTCTACATCACTATATATGCTCTCTGTAGCCAGGAAATAGTTGTTTTTTTAATGTGATTCGCTGTTAATTAATTTGGATGGAGTAGGAAAATTTGGCGAAGTTGCCGAATCAAATTTTTGAAAAATTCTCTAATCTATAATTATGAGATACAGGTACCTCAAATGTCAGGAAAGGGATTAAAACTCTAGGACAAGACAATCTAAATTATACCTCAGAGAGAACTATCTGCAGCAATCTATGAGCAACAGGAACATGTGCATATTTCAGTATATTAACATCATCCATGCACAAAACAAAGGTCATACAATACCTTGCCAGGTTTTGTTGGTAGGAATTTGACTGACTTTCATAAGATTTTTTTTAGAATAAAATAATTTTTTGATCTCTTGACTTTGATATATCAAAATAATATGACACTTTGGAGAGTATGGGTGCTTAGAGAGGAACCTATCCCAATTTGTACAAGAATGAGTGACCCCAGCACTCCAATGTTATTTTGCACTTCAGAATAGGTTTATTAAAAAGCAATCCATATGACTTAGTCTCTGACGTTTGGGTCCTACCTAGACCTTTATCAGACTTTCAGATCACTGAATATAAGAGGAGGAAATCATGCAGAGCCAAGCAGCATGGCACTATATCCCTGTTACATTCAGTGATCCGATGGATAATTGTCCAAAATCAAAGTTCAACAATATATAGAGCTTTTAATATCTGGTTGTCTAGGTGTAACATAAACTATTTGTTCTAGCAGTTGAAGTAATTTTTTTTGAGAATTGGAAACAAACATTAGTTTAATCCTCAGTTAAAATATTCCTTTATGTAAATGATGATGTAAATGAATGTAAAAAAAAGGATTTTTATGGTGTTAAAGAAAATTAATGAATCGTCTTGAAATTCAATTTTTTTTTTTTAAATGTAGATTGTGAGCCCCATATAGGGATCACAATGTACTTTTTTTCCCCTATCAGTATGTCTTTGTATAATGGGAGGAAATCCACGCAAACACAGGGAGAACATACAAACTCCTTGCAGATGTTCCTGAAATTCAAAATTTTTAACACGGTTTGTTGAAAAAATTCTAATGTTAAAGTGTAACTGTCATTTCATTTTTTTTTTACTATTGTGAAAGGGGTGTTTGTCTAACATTTTTGTAATTGAATTTATTAGACTTTGCTACCTTTTACTAAATGGTGTTATTTTAATTAGAACATTGGGTCTCCTGAGCGGTGTTGATAAGGAGAATCTGTTCCATATACAGGATACATAGTGTGCACTATAAACACTGCCTAAGACTAGCATTACATACAGCCTCTACACTCCCTGCCCTCTATACAACCTGCCACTGTCCCCGTCTGTCTTCTGCCTGCTAGCACTGAGCTCTGCATTGCTGTGCACAGCCCCCTCTTGTCTGCCTTCACAGCTCATCCCTCTTCTTGCTCACTATCTAGCCAGTGGGGCTTGCAAGGCCTCGCCTTAGGCTAAGGCCCCATGGGACGATATGCAGCGCCAAAGTGTTGCGGGAAAAACCGCAGTGGGAACGCATCGTGATTTTCCACACAGCGCTTTGAACAGAAAGTTCACTGAGTTTTCCTCCGTGGACTTTCTGTTCCCATTGTATCTACGGGAAAGCCGCCGGCAAAGCGAGCCACTTCTGGTCCGTGGGGCCCGGCCATAGCATTTGTAAGGAGGGACTTTAGAGCCATGTTTAGAGCAAAATCTTTTAATAAAGTATTTTATAACACAGTTAAACATACATTCCTACACAATAGTCAAAAGGAAAAAAAAAAGGATAGTTACACTTAAATCATATTGTATATGTACTGTAGAAATCTAGCAGGTTTATTATATGAATATGAATTTCCATATGTGTTTTATTTTCTTTTGACAAATGGTGTTCCTTGTGTTTTTACAGAAAAATGAGGGACAATTGTCCGTACCTCAACTTGTGGGAATGCTAACTGGTATAGCCTCAGGAATGAAGTACCTAACAGAGATGAGTTACATTCATAAATGTCTTGCTGCTCATAAAATACTTGTTAATTCTAACCTTGTCTGCAAGATATCTGGATTTCGACAATTTCAAGACGATAAACTTGATACTGTGTTTTCCACCATGGTACGGAATACAAATGTAAGAGAAACTGAATTTGGATTATTTACTATTTATTAATATGACTAGTCATTGTTTAGGATTGGATAAGAAGTCATTTTCTGATCTGTGCGGGTCCAACACTTGGCATCTCCATCAATGAACTGTTCTCAGCAGCAGATACACAGAGAATGCCCTTCTCTGTGTATTGGCCATATCAGGTTATTATAGCATCTACTCACTTGACCAGTACACAAAGAACAGAACTGTCTGTGTATTAGCTGCTAAGAACAGCTGATGTGTGAGTGTGCTGGTCATCTGACCCACACAGTCTAATATTGATTAACTATCCTTAGAATTAGTAATTAATATTTTTAGCCCAGAAAACCAAAGGCACCATTTTTCTAGCAGTAAATGAGCACTACTATTTTGTAGTGGATCATCATCTTTGGGAGTGAGATCCAGGCCCGATGAACAATTACTATGGAGACTATTGAAGCTTCTCACACTTGTCATTGTATGCATTCTATAAGGCTGCATTCACACGGAGTAATGCGCCACTCATTCTGACACGTAAACACGTGTCAGAGTGAGCACAGTAAAACAGAATCCCATTGACTTCAATGGGTTCGGTTTTACGCTCGCTACCCATTGAACTCAATGGGAGGCTTTTTTACCTATTGCTTTCAATGTGATACACGCGTATCACATAGCTCTTCACCGTCAGAAGGACATTTTTGACAGTTAGTCAGGAACACCCCTTCCTCACAGCAGTGCCTATAGCGCTGTACTGTGAGAGCGGGGAGGAACGCATCCCTTCCCTCCTGATAGTGCTCCTCCATAGACGAGTACTGGGGGAGATGTTCCTCCCTGCTCTCACAGTACAGAGCTATAGATGCTGCTGTGAGGAAGGGCGTTCCTGACTGACTGTCAGAAATGTCCTTCCACGGCCATGGCCTGCAGGAGAGTTATGTAAGTAAGAAGTGGAGTTAACACTAGCAGTGATTGGACCTGGAGGAAGAAGACAGAGGTAACACTATCAAGGGTTAACTGCATTGCGAGCATCCAGGCCCTAACACTGGCATCAGGTCAGGAAACATACTAACAAGTCAATTAAATTGGTTTGCTTGTTTTTTGACCCGATGGCAGTGAGAGCAAATGGATGTTCTCAGTGAAGTCAACCTTTTCTAGCGTGCTGCTGCCTGCTTACTTCTGGCCCAATCTCTGAAGTCACTGGGAAACATCTTGAGTGCCAGGAGTGGCTGACCCCCTCCTCTATAAAGTCTGACCCGCTCAGCATTGATAAAACAGTGTGAGAATATGTATGGACTGACACCTTTCACAAGGGGAATGGTTACACTCAGTTGTCAGTTTACTCATACATTTACAGGAGGAATACAGAGGAATCCCACAACACAGATTACCTAGAAATGTTATTTTATGTAGAATATAATTATTCTGAAAAACATAGAAATCAGGAGAACTGAATATTTCATAATGATATTCAGTGTATTCCGTTTACTGTCATGTATGTATTTTTTTTATTGTTTACTTCAGGGTGGTAAGAGCACAGTCTTATGGTCAGCACCAGAAGCAATCCAGTATCGACGTTACAGCACTGCAAGTGATGTCTGGAGTTTTGGCATAGTCATGTGGGAGATCATGTCCTATGGTGAAAGACCTTACTGGGACATGTCCAATCAGGATGTGAGTTTGGAAAGATTATTGATATCGTTTAGTTTTATCTTTCAAGCAAAAAATGATTTTACCCTTCAGAAATCAATTTATTTTTTATTTATGTATTTATTTAGCTTACTTATATAGCACAATCATAATCCACAACACTTTACAAACATTTACAGTGACTGTCCCATATAGGGCCCATAATCTACATCCCCTATCAGTGTGTCTTTGGAGCGTGGGGGGAAACCCGGAGTACCCAGAGGAAACCCACGCAAACACGGGGAGAACATACAAACTCCTTGCAGATTGTTCTGTCTTCTTACACGTTCTCACAGTGTGTAGTCTGACATGCCGCATAAAACTTTTCTGTCTTCCAAATAAGCAGACTGTTTTTCCATAGTCTAACTATTTATTGGTCAACATGATGTAGATATGGTAAAACTATAAGAATACAAATAGTACAGGTATAAGTACCGAGCATGAATCACACAACCATGACACACAATCAACAGTGAAAGGCACATGGTAAGATGGCAGCCTATACATGTAAACATAACTTTCTACCAGTAACTCCTTTCTGTGTTCCTAGACAGAATATAGATGTTGTATTTGGACTCCAGCACCGCAAGGCTTCGGAGCTAACCACTGAAAATCAGATCTTATAACTGTATTTTTTAATGTTATGATAATACAATGAATTTTGTTTTATTTTCTACATTTGACAATTTTAGGTCATCAAGGCTATAGAAGATGGATTCAGGCTTCCAGCACCAGTAAACTGTCCCCCTCCTCTTCACCAGTTGATGTTAGATTGCTGGCAAAAGGACAGGAATGACAGACCAAAATTTACTCACATTCACAATATACTAAGCAAACATGGCCAAAGCCCTGAAAAAAGCAAGTCTGCCACATTGACATCAACAAGGTAAGACTGTAGCCTTTGTTTATTCATTTCAAAGAGGACCTTTCACGTCCTCATTGATATGCAGTATTATATACCGGTAGAAACCCAACAGTGTACAATAAATATATATTGCAATAAAATAGGAACACATCGATCAACTGTTGTTGTTTTTTTAGGTTTTTTTTTTCTAATTTATTTTATTTTTTTGATAATTGACAATTTAACAGATGCACCTTCGCTTCTCTTTCCTCTTGGCTGGAAATGTTCATATGTGCATCATAAAAATCATAACATGGTTCTATGGTGTGTTATCATAAAGCAATATTCTATCTTTGTTTGTGTCTATATGAGGCCATTGAAATGTGAGAATGAATTACCTCCTTATTTCCAGGACACTAATCATTTTTGTAATTGATTTACATTATTTTCAGCAACCACACACTTGCAACTCCTGTCTCTCTGCTCTGGGCACAGATGATGTCACAGCAGTATGTCCAAAGCAGAGAGACAGAGCAGCATCGGGAAGCAGGAAGGAGTGGACGGGGTTAGGAGCAGACACGTAAATTCTGATTCTTGTGTTTTATGCCACACAGCTTGTAGGCTTGTGTGCACTACCAGTAGCAGAACTTGGTCGAGGCTCCGCTTCATCCCCTTTTTTTGTCATCCGATTATATTTTTATAAGAGCTGGCTACAACTCATCTATGACTGTGGCTTGAATTGGATGATACATTTTGCGCATCTATAGACTGTCTAATCTAAATTTATACCACCTATTCATTTTCTTATTCAGAATTTTGTGTGCTTTGTCCTATCTTAAGCCATGGCCACTTTTTGAAATAGCATGTCCACAGTTCCTTCAGTGTGAATTGTGATGGAATTTACACATTTTTATTTCTCTTATTCAGACTTACGTGAATGAAACTTAAATTAAATATATGATACGTCCCCTTTTATAGAACAAGGTCATAATGAAATTTTCCGTAACTATATCTGCAAATAATGCTACAGAACTGGTTGCTCAAATGAAGCCGTGTATACATATACACTGAGATGTTGCTTTGGCCATCTATCCTAGAAATAAGCTGTCCAGCAGACTGCCGTGAAGCCACTCATGTGAAACAGACCATGTAGTATAAGGCTGTACAGGATAATTTCTTTTCACATTTCTCTCTCTATAAAATGGAGATTCCTGCTGACTTGTTATGTTGTTGGTATTTCACGAGTCGAGATCTTACCTGTTATGGGATCATTTATTGGCTTAGTTTCTATGTGGTCTAATATTGGCTTGTTGCTGTCTCGCTGTCCTCCACCGCTCGATATTTTATTCATCATCAGCCTGTACATCCGCAGTGGCCCAGAGGTCTTGCTGTACACAAATCCTATTCCCAGTTGGAGTGTTATCAAGTTAAGTAGAGAATGTAAGATTTCCAGAACAAGCAAAAACTGAAGTGATTATCCCTAACACTTTGCTGATGGTGCACTGATGCAGCGACAGAAACACCTCTCTATTTCCAAGACCTTTTATTGATCCATCACCCAGAAAAGAGGGAATTGACACGTATTTCTGTTTTTATCAAAAGGTTTTTACTGCTAGTATGAGTTACAATGGCTGACTTAGATACAATGCACTGCTTAACTACATTTCTTATGTATCATTACAAATATCATTTATTCTGCTTATATCCATTAGCCTACATCATACATACCAAATAATTGCATTTCAGTTGCTTGACCACGTCCTGTGTATTACAAGTATACAGAAATTTATTGACCTATCCGTTAAGTAATGCAACAAAAACTGTGAATGGCGTCAAAAAGAACACTAAACCTACCATAAAATATGATGTGCTATGTTGGTGCGATATATTACTAAACTGGCATTATTCACATATTTTCTATGGAACTGAGGGAAGTGGATGTAACGTGTTTTCCAAGTCAGTTATAAACTTATCCTTGAGTGATTTTCTTACGCTAGTTTACTTAAGAATCAAGTTCTAAATCAAGTATTGTAATCTGCAGTGAGTACTTTGCTGATCAATAGGGTGTTTAATAGCAAGAACACATAAAGTTCTCATACTTTTAAATCCCTTTTGTTGAAATGTTGTCGACTTTAGGAGATTAGGAGGAGCTGGACACATAGGAAGCTGAGACTTTCCGAATGGAATATAAATCATTGTAAGGATTTGGATGATTTGATTACATTCAATTCAAATTAAATATAAGTAAAAGATCAGAACAGACTTGTGATACATTTTTAAAGGGGTTTTCCAAAATCTTTTCTTAACCCCTAAGAGAGGCATAAAATAATAGACTCCTCTCTATTTGGCGTGGGATCTAGAGGAGTGTCTCAATTCAGGTCCCTGGTCTTTGTTTACCTTCTGCCTGCATGAGAGCCTATCAGTCAATCAGTGTCTGAGTGATGATGCTCCCTATATAGAACTTCATTGCTCAGGAGCAGATTGACATGACTGACATGCTCACGTGATGGACACACAGTCGGAGACTACTTGCTGGATTCCTAGCTGAATGGGAGGTGAGTGTACAGTGTTTATTATTTTAATTCTCACTAGAGAGTTAAAAAGTAGAGATGAGCGAGTAGTGTTCGATCGAGTAGGTATTCGATCGAATACTACAGTATTCTAAATACTCGTACTCAATCGAATACTACTCACTATTCGAATGGAAAAATTTGATGCAGAACCAGCGTTGATTGGCCGAATGCTATACAGTCGGCTAATCAACGCTGGTTCTTCTCCTATCTTTAGAAGTCTTCTCCGCACAGCGTCCCTGTGGCGTCTTCCGGCTCTGAATTCACTCTGCCAGGCATCGGGCCTGGGCAGAGCCGACTGCGCTTGCCCACGCTACAAGAAAATGGCCGCTTTGACTGTAAGCAGCCATTTTCTTGTAGTGCGGGTATGCGCAGTCGGCTCTGCCCAGGCTTGATGCCTGGCAGAATGAATTCAGAGCCGGAAGACGCCGCGGGGACGCGGCACGGAGAAGACTTCTCGGAGGATCCAGCCCGACCCTCACTCGTGGACTTGGTAAGTTCAATTTGATCGAATGTTGCCTACCCCGGAAACGAGCATTTTTCCCCCATAGAGTATAATAGGATTCGATATTTGATTCGATGTAGTCGAATATTGAGCGGCTACTCGAAACGAATATTGAATATCGAACATTTTACTGTTCGCTCATCTCTATTAAAAAGCACTTGGAATATCACTTTATTATAGAGACTATAGAAAAATGCTTACAGAAAGATCTGGATGGTAGAATGGCTAGAATGAATGAGAATGAATAATCAGTCTGCATTATTTTTCGTAAGGAAAATGTTGATGATAAGACTGGGGTTTCTTTTCTTTTGTGTTTATCTTCAATATTGTTGGTGAAAAAAAATTAATGGATTGTCTGATTTGGACAATCTTCTTTTCTAGAGGATTTCCTGACAATAAGCTCACAATTGGTTATCCTATTGCAAATATGTGTAATAGAGATGAGTGAACACTAAAATGTTCGAGGTTCGAAATCTGATTCGAACAGCCACACACTGTTTGACTGTTCGAACGGATTTCGAACCCCATTATAGTCTATGGGGGAAATGCTCGTTTCAGGGGTACGCAAAATTATAAAATTATACTTACCAAGTCCACGAGTGACGGTCGGGCTGGATTTTCCTTGAAGTCTTCTCCTGGCGCAGCGCCCCCGCGGCGTCTTCCGGCTAGAATTCACTCTGCCTAGGCATCGGGGACTAGGCAGAGCCGACTGCGCATGCGAGGGCATGCCCGCGCACGCGCAGTCAGCTCTACCTAGGCCGGATGCCTAGGCAGAGTGAATTCCAGCCAGAAGATGCCGCGGGGACGCTGCACGGAGAAGACTTCTAAAGGTAAGAGAAGAACCAGCGTTGATTGGCAGAATGTATAGGATTCTGCCAATCAACGCTGGTTCTGCATCGAACCTTAAACTTCGAACAGCTAGTAGTGTTTGATCGAGTACAAGTATCTCGAATACCATAGTATTCGATTGAACACCTACTCGATCGAACATTACTCGCTCTTCTCTAATGTGTAACACTCAGCAACCATATAAAGTAATCTTTGGTAAAGTAATACAGCAATAGAAGTTCAAATCTATGGAAGCGCCACTGTCAGGACTTGATCCTGGGGACTTCGGTGTCCAAAGCTGTAGTTCTTCCAACTGATCTGTTCCAGCTATTATACTTCATGAACAGAAAATGAACTTGTGAGATTATTCAGCTATCAGCCTGTAATCTAGCTAGTCTCTCCTGCTCAGCTGCTAATAATGATGCTCATCCTGTGTATCAACCACTGGCTTCCTCCTGACTATGGTATTTGGCTTCTGTGTGGGATTTGGGGGTGTTTTATAGTGTGTGGGCATGCGGAGATAGAGACAGAATGGATTGAAAGAAAGTGGCCTTTTAACTCTGGTCTACCTATTATGTTGAGCACTGTCCATTTGCTATCATTATTCACCTTCTAGGATTATTTTTTGCTATAGATAATTACAAAGTCTAACACAATAAATTTTTTATTGTATGTGAACAGTATAGCATCTTCAGCTTTAAAACATGTAATTTTCCATGCTATTTTACAGTCACAAAATGCCTCACACTTTGATTACTCTGCGATCTTTACAATACCTGCATTCTCCTCCCGTCCTCCGAATGTTCCCTTTCTTGCTGTGCAATTGCTTTGGTTTGTATAGATTGCGGCACAATGCTTCTGTGTTCTTTTTACTGATGTATAATTATATTTAAATGCTTCCTATATAGAGAAATATAATAGTGGTTTTTAATATAATTACAGCTTTATCATTTTCATAGTGATTGGCTATTGGACTGTGATTTCTCAACCATTGAGTAAAACAGAAACTTAGAACAGGATTTGGCTGTGCTGTATTACAGAGTAAAAAAATATAGGAAAATCCATGTATAAGGAAATGCACAGCTGCTATAAACAATAATTATAATTATGATATAGAGTAGTCTTTCCTGTAACATTGTAAAAATTTATTTCTATTACTTCTACTTCAGATTTAGGGTGGTGTCAGATAAATGGTATGTGGCCATAAAACCGAACACCCGTGGTTCTTCTGAACTTAAATCACTAAAGAGTTCTGTTGTGATCTAAGTTCAGTTCAGTCGAACTGTGTGAGGTCTGGATGTTACATCTGTAATACAGAAGACTAAAAGTCTACCATTTTGCTATAACTAGTTTTAGATACGCACAATATCTTAGAGTGCGGTCAGGCTATATGGAACTGATGCATGATCACATGAAGTTACCATATATATGCATCATGAAGCTACATATAGAATACCTGAAAGTTATGTCATATCGTGAGAATCATATACATTCCTATATATCTAGCTCTTATATATCTACAATTATAAATCTACAAATTATCTTCAAATCTATAATTCCTATATCTATAATCTATATCTATAATTATAAACATGTATGATTATGGGCTGCGGTATGGGCAGAACATCACAGAAATTTGTGCCCCATCAGATGCAGTTTTTTCTCATCAGGTTTACTGAGATTCTGATGTCAAATTATAAAATAACAAAAATTTATATAATGACCTTACACCCTAATAGACACCTGGTACATTGTGAAAATACCATTATCACTTCACATTCATTCACACCTTCATGCAATTTTGTATTAAAGTGTAACGGCCAAAATGTTCTATTTGTTGCAAAAACTCTGGTGCAACACCACCAAAAAATAGAGTAGAAGTAGAAGCTGTGCAGAGGTCACAAATGTGACTTAATGTTTGCCTATTTCTTCTTACACATATCCTCACTTAAAAACTCTTCTAAAAGACATAACTTTTTAATTTTGAATGGACGCACCTGGTTAAAGGCACACTTTAATTGCTAGAAAAGATGTACTTTTCATTTGTACCATTCTGCTGGTACATACATGCAACTTTTTGATCACTTTTATTCTTTTTGGAAGTGACATGACAAAAAAACCTGCAGTTTTTTTTTGTTTTGTTTTTTAATATTTTTATTAATGGTGTTCACTGATAAGTATTGAATTTGTTTAATTGTATGATTGTTTACAGATTTGGTGATACCAAAATTGACTTTTTGTCCAGTTTTCTTTTCATAATTAAAAAATTTCAATGGTACAGAATGAGGTTTTTTTTTTTGCGGTTTTCCCTTTATTTTTCCTTTTTAAAATATTTACATTCTGTTTTATCAACTTTTTGTCCCACAAAGGGACTAGACAATGCTTGGAAAATACACCAAAGTACTAATGTAGTAATGTTTGATAGCTAAGGGGTTAAGCATCCACAATCGGTGTTATCTCGTATCGAGGATGTTATAGCAACGTGTCCGCTGTATGTTCCAGCTGATGCCAGCAGCTAATGGAGCCCAGTTCCTGGGCTGAAGCTGCATTGACTGATGTAATTGTACATCACAGTGTACTAGCCTGCTCTTACCATGAAATACTATTATGTTAGGGCACATTGTGTACAGAATAGAAAATAACATCTTCTGTCTGCCACATTTCATCTTGCTCAGGAAGCTTTAATATGTATTTTGTAGTGGCGACTCATTTACGGAGGATGGCATGTTTACTTGGGCTGTTACTACTAATGAGGTATTGTCATTTAGTGCGCCCGGGATGTGTATGGTGATGAATATGGAGGATAAAGTCCATATTGTTCCATCATGATAATTATCCATGTATTATTCAGGAATATTATAATCCCTATGGAGCTATCTGCCGGCGGTCATAACTGATTAGGGAGCCGGAGAGTTTTGCATCTATTGATTTTGCAAATCAGCCCAGAAAATGGCTGTTTATCACTTGCTTTGTGCTATCTGCTTCATCTGAATTACAGGATAGCCAAGGGTTAATGACGGAGTTGACATGTTACCATAGCACCCACCAGTGGCTGTGACATCAATGATGGGTGTGGCTATTTCTATTCAGTCCGTAGCTATAGCTGATGGCTAATGCAAAGAGTACTGGTGCCTAACATCAAGGATCAGAAAATTCAGGTTTCACTGCAAATAAAGGGTCTTTTAGGCAGCAAAACTAATTTGTCCTGATGAACCCCTTTGTCAGCTGATAGAGGCAGGGAAATGCATTGAGAGGGTATCAGAGATGCTAAAACACATGTTATTCAGAATATTAAATGTGTGTATGTCTATGTACCTGCAGCAATATCTACCTGCCACAGTTACTATATTCAATGCTGTCTGGTAATCCTCTATCACCACAACGTGTGTCTCAGGATATGTGTTATGTGCTGGAGTAGTATACCATTGTAATACATAGCTAATAAATTTAATATGTTATTTTCATGTAATTTTTTATCAATGATTTGTCTCATTAATGGTAGTTTTCCCTCTGTGATTCATATGTTATGGCAGAGAAAGGGATTTAATGGGGCGTTCATACTACCACCGCTGTCCACCCAGGGGTTTCCATCTTAAACCCTTGAGAAACTGGACAGGGAAAGGTTTGCCGGAGGTCAGCTTTAAAACCAATTCATTTGAATGGGTTTTTAAAGCAAACCGCCAGTGTCCATATGCAGCCTCTCCGCCTGGAAACTATTTTTTTTTTTTACACAAAGTCAGATATGCAGGACTTTGTGACTGGCCCAAAAAAAATGGTTTCCAGGAGGAGAGGCTGCATAGAGACACTGGCGGTTTGCTCTAAAAACCCATTCAAATTAATACATTTTAAAGCTGACCACCAGCAAGCAGTCCCCTATCCAGTTTTTCTGGGGTTTAGAACGAAAACCCCTTAGTGGACAGCGGTGGTAGCATGAACGCCCCCTAAGAGGATCTGTCACCTTTCCTGAAATGTCTGTTTTAGTAAATAGTTGTATTTCCAAACATCTGGAACACATTTTCATTTCAGGACTTTTCTGTCCGTTGGAAAAACATGGACTGCAAGTGTCCGTTTTTTTTACATTGAGGTCTATGGGCAACAGACAGTAACTGATAGTCATCAGTTTATATCTGTTATGATAGGTGTATGAAAAGCTGCTGCAGAAACGTATTACGATTTTCAGCGCTTTTCACAGAAAGTGCAGAGTTTTCCACTGTGGATGTTGTGTTACAATTACATCTATAGGGAAACTGCCTGCATCTCCATAGGTGTAAATGACATGCTGTGATTTCCAAAAATGCAGCAATTTTGGAAATTTCTGCTGTGCATATTTTTCTGCAATGTATAGATGGGAATCGCTAGAATTCCAATAATAGATATAAATGGTCTTTTTTTAAACACTGGGATGGTTCAGGTGAAATTGCTGTTTTTGTTTTTATATAGAGGTCATTAGGGAAGTATTACGACTGGAATTGTTACGAGATTGGTAAATATGACAGAGGATCAGTCTACTGACTGAGGTCACCAATATAATAAATATGACAATGAAGACATGACACAGGGCTTATGTATCTGATGACATTGAATTTGCTTTTATATCCGTGTATATTACTTTTGAAAGATCTGGTAACAGCTCCTCTTCCTTAACATCATCTATATGTCATATTTGTAGAAGCTATTATTCCTTAAACTTCTAAGTTGTCAGTGAGGATGGTAGCTGCAGCTTTGCTGCTGGTTTGCTGGCTGCTAATGTTCTTGGCATCTGTTTTTTTTTTTTTTAAAGTCAAAGTAATGTCCCCTATTAAAGTAATTCAATAATCAAAAGCTTTCTGAGCCACGTAGCCCCATAAAACAGCAGCGGAGGCAGCTGTTTTCTCGCACTGTAATTATAATGATGGGCTCCTTTAGCATATTTATGGTTATTATGAAATTCAGTTCTTTCGATTAGTAGATTAATAATCCCAGAGCAACCTGGTATGTCATATACTGTATAGCTGCATTACCACTATGGATGCACAAAATAAACAGACCTATATGGTATAGAACAGGGATACTCAACTGGGAATCCTTCATCTCCCACCCGCTGTCCCCAAACCCTGACCACTTGCACCAGAGGAAACAAGGATCATCTGTAAACATCCTGATGCCTTCATACATGAGGGCTCTTGTGCAGGCAGCAGGGATGACTGTCGATCCCTGCTGCTTCTTAGTGTAAGGGATCAGGGCTTGGGGACAGCGGGTGGGAGATTAATGTTTCTCCCCTCTGCTGGTAATGTTAATTATGAGTGGAGGTACTAATCAAATATACTATGAGAAGTTAGGAAGGAGCATTTTGTAAGGAGTCCCAATAATAGCACAGTATTCGATTAGGCCCTTCCAGTATAATGCTCCTTAATGCTCCTACCCACAGTATAATGCTCTTTAGTGCCCCCACCCACAGTGTAATGCTCTTTAGTGCCCCCACCCACAATGTAATGCTCCTTAATGGGCCCAATCACCATATAATGCTCCTTAATGCCCCCACCCACAGTACAATGCTCCTTTGTGCCCCTGCACACAATATAATCCCACATTAGTTGCTCCTGCATACAGTATAATGCCACACATTTTCCTAATAAGCTTTTTTTCTTATAGTCAGTGTCTTTTTGTCCGAAAAGTACTGTAAGTACTAGACAAATTCAGCTTCTGTTCAGTTCAGGCCTTTATTTGATGATGGAATACGGTCAACGGACCTACTTCATGTCCTTAAAATATAATATAAAAATATTTGTTAAAAAAAACTCTGCAAGTATTGGTAAAGTAGAATATTGGTAACATCAACCGGTTTGATGCTTTCAAGGCTAAGAATGAATGACAAAGGTCTAAGCATTTTACTTGGTTATTCCAAATTATTGCTGGTTTTTGTCTCTAATCTTACTGGGGGGTTTTTTCAGAAAACATTTCCTTACAGGAGGATTCAAAATTTTCTATTCTTCGGTAAATTCGAAACATTTATGGCACTAAATCAATAAAAATATAGTTCTTGTTTGTAACTGAAATTACATCTTTTTAAAATATAGAAAGGGAGAAATGTAAGGTTTATTCATAGGGTCATTCCACATCAAGTGGACCAGTTTTTAAAATCGTCCCTACTCGATCTTCTCTGATTTTGCTGAAAATTTATAAGGATGTACATATATGTTTGAAACGAGGTTCTGTAAATTTTTAGGGCCAGATATCAAATACCTGGGGCACTGTTGACCTTTCACTGGAGATGGTCGAGTGGGTAGCACTGGTCCACTTGACATGGAATGACCCCATAACAATTTATAACTAGGGGTAGGAGAGGTGGTCACTATAGATACTATAGATCTGTGATCTTGGATTTGCAGACTCACTAACCATATACTGTATATTGCTTTAGAAATTCTGCTTTGTTTGCCTGGTATGTGAATTTATTCCTCCTGTTTACACTGAATTGCTACAACCACAGACCTGGGAGATAGGATAAGTGATGTCACTTACTCAGTGCCAGCAGGACAATCTGTTAAGCTAATTGCACTTTGTTGTTAAAGCCTGGTCTGTTATCTCTCTAAGTAAACACACAGATAAAACAGAGTCTATTCTGTACAAGCATCTGCAGATTATCTGACCTGCAGAAGTGTTGTTTGTCCCATTCAGCAGGAGGAAGGAAATGAAGAGAAATACAGGAAGTGAGAAGCAGACACTGCATACAGCCAGGCTGAAAGACTGAAATGGGAGAACAGCTTTAAACCTTTTTTTCTTCAGAAGAAAAGAGTCCCCCCTTGTCTTTTGAGGGGATTTTACATGGGACTTCATTTATCCATAATTAATCTCATGAGCCATGTGGATGCCTAAACACTCAGTCTATCTAAGTGTGCCTGTAACCTATGTACATCATCCATATACTGCATTGTACTACATGACCTGGTATCATCTTCAAAAATAGAGACAGTGTGATTAATCCCATCTTCTATAGCATTAATACATTACATAACAGCCTAAGCAGCACTGAACCATGGGTTACACCATTTATAACAGAGGACTAGTCTGAGCTGCAGTCATCGACCACAACTCTCTGGATTCAATTCGCAACCATTTTTCAATCCAATTACAAACTATATTTTCCAAGCCAATGGACCTGATTTTACACATTAAACATCTATAAGGGACAATGTCAAACACCTTTGCAAAGTCCAGGAACTCCATGTTCACAGCCTTCTCAAAGGCTACAGCTGACCGGTCAATTTTGTGATTTCACTCTTTGCAAATGACTGGAGCAATTTCTGAATTTCATTACATACTACATGTAAGAGCAATATATGTGTTGCATAGTATTCTCTGGACATTTTAAAATAAATGTATGAGGAATTCTGTTTGTTTTATATATTACAGAGATCAATCAGGCCATTTATTACCTTCTGCTTGAGTGTTATGTTTGTTGCTTTCTGCTTGAGAGTGTTATGTCATTGAGTTAATGGAATAATTGAACTTCAGAAACCAATGAAAACTAAAATAAAATGATAATCTATAAATGTTTCCTAAAACTAAGTGTATAATTGATTGTGCCTCTTTTTTTTTGTAGATCACTGAGCACTTCCATTCCATTAATTGAGCGGACATTTACATCATTTCCTTCATTTAGTTCTGTGGGAGAATGGTTGGAGGCTATTGAAATGGAGAGATACAAGGATAACTTTACAGCAGCAGGGTATTGCTACCTGGAGTCCGTGGCCAGGATGACAGTTCAGTAAGTTGACAATATATGTTTTGTCTTTAATATAAGAATATTTGCAACAACAGCCTTATGAAATGATATAATTGTAAATACTTCACTTAAAACATTGATAACTTAAAGTGTAGTCAAACCGTTGCTAGATAATTATACTGCTTCATTTCAACATCTGTGCTAATTTAAACCCCTCCTACAAAATAATTTAACTGTACCGCATATCAACATACAGTTATGCCATGTCAATGGCATGGGCTCAGAAGCCAGACTCCCAGAGCCATATAGAATGTCTGTCAGCATTATGCTGACAGGCATAACACACTGTAATACAGAACAAATGTAATGGATTATATAAATGATCACCTTCATATATGTCCACAGTGGGACTAAAAAGTAGATAGCAGCAATGCAATCATTTTAAAAAAAAATATTTTTTTTTCATTTTTTTTTTATTGTGATAAATAATTTATAAAATTAGCACACTATGAAAATGTCAGTCGTCCTACTAAAATTCAAGTCCTCTCGCTGTTGTGAATGGAAAATAAAAAAAAAAAATATGGCTCCATAACGCAAAACATATTTGTACTAAATGGCAAATGCTGTAAGAAAAAAAAAAAAAAAGCAATGGCTATCTTGCTGTTTTTCTATCTCCCTCCCCCAAAAATGAATAAAAGTTTTCTTTTATACAGTAACTGTAGTCAAAATAGATGATTGATTCATTTTTAGCTTATTAAATCTCCCTTTAAATAAACCCTCCCCCCCAAAAAATGTATCCTCCTATCCAGTGTTGGACTGGGATGTCTAGAACCCACCAGTGGAACTGTCTCTAGGGACCCACCAGCAGGACCCCTGCAGTTCAGCTGTACCGAGACAGCTCGGCTATAGGTAATGACTGTCATGCCATACATCGTGTACCACTGCACTACCTAAACCCACCTCTACACTCTGTATAGCAAGCGAGCAGCATGGCTCTTGAAATTATTAAGATTACCTATAGCTGCTCTGTAGGGATTACCTGTAGCTGATCTGCAAGGGTTCTGGTTATTGAACCTACAGATGTAATACTGATGGCCTATTCTAAAGCCATCAATATTAGAAAGATGGATAAACACTTTAAAAAAGGTTGTTCAGGAATTGGAACAACCCATGAGGCTGGTGGGAGCTGCAAAAAATATATAAAAAAGCATGGCTGCCTGTCCCCTGTGATCTGTTGTCTGTCACCAGTGTCCATTCAGTCTTATGACAGTGCCTTCTTTCTGAGAGTTCTGTGCTGTACAGGAGGTACAGTATTTACAGAAATGAGACGCTGATACAAGGGCTGATCCTTTACACAATACAGGGCCGCAAACAGAAAACTTTGTCCACTGTATAGCAGCTGGGCGCCTTCACTGCAGCTCTGCTCCCAGGGATTTCAATAAGTGCTTAGAGGCAATTCCAAGCTCCTATCAATCAGGTATTTATAGCGTTTCCTGAAGACAGACTATAAAACAAGTAAGCTTGGATAACTCATTTAATATTCCCCCCTAATTCCCCACATACTTTAATGCCCCATCAGGATATTAGCCCCCAGTACTGCCCCCACACAATATAATATACAGTATGGGAGACCAGTGAAGTGGCCACTGTATGGGGGAATAGTGAAGTGGCCACTGTATAGGGGAAAATAGTGAAGAAGACCCTTCACTGGTACCCCTTATATCAGTATTGGGTCATTACTAGAGATGAGCGAACTGTGAAATATTCGAGATTCGATATTCGTTTCGAATAGCCCCTCAATATTCAACTATTTGAACGAATATCGAACCCCATTATAGTCTATGGGGAAAAATGCTTTGTTTCAGGGGAAGCCACACCTCAACTCAGGAGAGTCCCCAAGTCCACTATGACACCCCAGGAAATGATGCCAACACCTTGGAATGCAACTGGGACAGCAGGGGAAGCATGCCTGGGGGCATCTAACATGTCCAAGTACCTGTATTACGCTACTATCTCGTCGGGATCTCTGTCAGCTTGCGATATGCGGGATCCAAGATGTAGTAGAGCTGAGTGTGCGCTGAGCTCTGCTACACCCGAGATGCTACACCTGTGCGCTCAACACTGCTACATCTGAGATCGGACCGGAATGGAGACTGCTGTGGACCTATCTTAGACTCCACCTCCTCCGGCAGAACCAGCATTGATTGGCCAAATGCTATACTCTGTATGGCATTTGACCAATCAACACTGCTTAATCAATTCCTATGGGAAAAAGTCAGCTCCCGCATATCACAAGCTGACAGGGATCCCAACAAGATAGAGCCCCAAAGAGCTGTTTCAGTAACATTCTCACCTAAATAAAGGTAATCCCAGCAATTCAGCAGCATCGGGAATTACATCCGAGGACTGACTGCTTGCCCGATGCTTTGGCCTTGACTCTAGTAGCCAGTACATCGATGCCCCCATCCATCCTCCCAGTGCTGCCTCCCCCCAGCTCTCCTTACATCTGTCCCGTACCCTATCCCCGCCACACTACTAAGCCTGACTCACACTACTAGTCGACGGACGCTGCAGGAAGTTTGTCCCTCCGGCTCGCCGTAGTTCCCTGCTGTTACTATGGTCGGCGCATCCCTTTTAGGAATGACCCACACTGTACTGAATCTCTGCTGCCACTTTCAGGACCTGTATTGAGCCCTGGTGAGCGCCGAGGTGAGGCCTAGTCATATGGCAGGGATAGGGTACAGGGCATATGTAAGGAGAGCTGGGGTGGGCACCACTGGGAGGATGGATGGGGGCATCGATGGACTAGAGACAGGGCACAAGCACCGGGCCAGCAGTCAGTCCTCGGATGTAATTCCCGGTGCTGCTGACTAAATTGACAGCTGACTGCTGTCCTGATGCTAGTACTGAATTGCTCTGCTGGCTCGATAACGGAATAGTACCAAATTTGTTTCTGAAAACTGGAATAGCAAATAACCTATAACAATAACCTTATATAATTTGAGCTTTCTGTTCCATTTGTTTTGCAGGGATGTCATGAGTCTAGGAATCACTTCTGTGGAACATCAGAAAACTATTTTGAGTGGCATTCAGACCTTACGTGCTCAAGTTATACAAATGCATGGTAGAGGAGTGCAGGTGTGACCCTCAAGGGCACAAGACAAGCTCTGAGACTAAAATATCCAAAGGGAGCGCTGCTCAGCCCCCATATCTGGCCAAGAAACACGAGCAGAAAAAGGCAACATATAAGAGGAGGCAACTATATCTAGGATTATACCGGAGTCAAATCCTTTTTTTGAAATTGTGAAAATTGCCCTGTGGTTAGCCCATGGGTGAAGATGTCACAGCCGCAAAGAAGATTTTATCTCTTACATTGAGAAGATGTGAAATCTGGCTGTGTAACCTTCAATCTAGTCATAGACTGCAAGACTGGGCAGATTTGAGCAGCCTATAAATATGGCCAAGTGTCTGTATGACGCATAAGCATACAGGGTGAGCTGGAAACGCGTGCACTTGTTTTTACATGGGGTACATTGTTGTAATATTGTGGTGCCAACTACTCCATTAACTCTAAGTACTTAAGTATTTTTCTAACAGCAACTGTGTTGTACTGACTACCATAAATAGCTTTTATTTTTACAGATTGTAAAAGAAAAAAAAGACTTTTTTATACCACATCAAGTGTCCAAGTGATATGTGTTTGGTGCAGAAAGTGCTAGTCTTTTTCTTTTCTCCTCCTTACTAAGCACTTTTTCCTCGGCGGCATTAAATGATGGCTTCTTTCTCATGGGGCAAATGCGATGAAGCTGAAGTGGTGCAATTTGTCTTGTAGTTGAAGTTCAATGTGAGCAATCGCTTACTTTGCAAAGGTTTGTCTGACAGTTTCTATCAGCGGGGAGGTGAAATGGAGAATGAAGCAAGCATTACAGGAAAAAACACAATAATATAGCTATAAAGCCTTTTAAGCATAGATAGAATGGTTGATGGGAAAGAAAATTAATTAAAAAATAGAGGTGGCTGACGTGGTTTATGTCACTGTACCTGCAGGAAGATAGTCCTGCAACCAAACAGGGTACGCCTGAGACTTCTTAATCCCATTGTATTCATGCATAATGCCACTGTACTTGACTTGCTCCATTTCGCCTCTTTGAGCAAAAAGTAAACCTAAAAAAGTTACGTAGTTTGTTCATTCATTCAGTCTGTAGGTAGCTTCCGATGATAAATTTACCTGAAGCTGTGTTATAATATTCTCTCCATATACGTATAAGAATGACAATAGCCATGTCCCTTTTTCACTTTCTGACAATAACTCAATTTACTTTGGACCATGTTGTTTTTAACCTATCTTCTTTTATGCGCAAGGAAAGTACCGGTTGACTGGCCACGTCTTCTGACTGCCACTAGTGATTCTCTTCCTACAGTATAATTATTAAGAAAGAGGACCTGTTCTTACCAGGGTATAAGTGTGATTCATAGCACTTAAAAACTTAGGGAGTGCTTCATGCAGTCTTAGTCTTAAAAATACATGAGCTGCATCATCTCTCTGTACACACAGGTAAGCTCCCACACTTAGGGATAACAGCTTTGGAAATGTCTTAGTGCATTGCAGAATATTTCATTTCTTCTGCTTACGTCTCTTTCTAGTGACAGAAAGTGGGTTGTAAAATCAGGTGTGCACCTTGCCAATGTTGGCTTCTTAACATAGGAGCCTATTCACATTTTACAATTGTTGTGGAGATACAAATTGCTGTAAAATACAGCTCCAAAAAATTGGCACATTTCATACATACAGCTGTAGGTATTGGGAAAAAAAAGTAGATTTATGGGTGCTGTATCAATCTAAAAAATTCCACATATCATGTTGGAAATAAATGCAACAGGGCCATAAAGAACCACAAATATAAACATGACAAACACAACTCAATATCCCACAGTTACAAATTCTGTCTAATATTTAGACAGAATAAACAATGAGCAGACAGTCTGAACATACACCAACTTGATCAATATGGCATACTCTGGGGCAGATTTACTAATAGTTAGAGATGAGCGAACACTAAAATGTCCGAGGTTCGAAATCTGATTCGAACAGCCGCACACTGTTCGACTATTCGAATCCCATTATAGTCTATGGGGGAAAATGCTCGTTTCAGGGGTACGCAAAAATTCGATAAAATTATATTTACCAAGTCCACGAGTGACGGTGGGGCTGAATTTTCCTTGAAGTCTTCTTCTGTCGCAGTGTCCCCGCGTCTTCTCCTGGCTGGAATTCACTCTGCCTAGGCATCGGGCCCTAGACAGAGCCGACTGCGCATGCGCAGTCGGCTCTGCCCGGCCCGACGCCTGAGCAGAGCCAACTGTGCATACGTGGGCATGCCCACGCATGCGCAGTCGGCTCTGCCTAGGCCGGATGCCTAGGCAGAGTGAATTCAAGCCGGAAGACGCCGTGGGGACGCTGCACGGAGAAGACTTCTAAAAGTAAGAGAAGAACCAGCGTTGATTGGCAGAGTGTATAGCATTCTGCCAATCAACGCTGGTTCTGCATCGAACCTTAAACTTCGAACAGCTAGTAGTGTTCGATCGAGTACGAGTATTTCGAATACCGTAGTATTCCATCGAACACCTACTCGATCGAACACTACTCGCTCATCTCTACTAATAGTGTGAAATTTTAGACTAGGCAAATTAAGTCCTAAACGGTAACAGATTTATCAAATTGCCTGATGCCCTTTGATAATTCTGGCATATTGTTAGACCATCTGGTCTAAATTTATGCCACTTATTAGTTGGCTTTAAAGTTTTGGCATACTTTTGGCACATTGTTGACACACAGAGTTTCAACTTAGGTCACCTCTTTCTCAAAAGACCATGCCCCTTTTTCATATAAGTCCAAAACATGTTTAAGGCTAAGGACCCACGTTGCAGAAACGCAGCTTTTTTTGTTGTAGATTTTGGTTGCGTTTTTTGTTTTTTTTTAGCCAAAGCACTAAAAGAGAGGTGTATGCCAGTAATATGTCTGGCCCATTTTACTACTCAACAAAATCATGTTCATTAATAAGAAGGTGCAACTTCCAATAGAATTATGGGGCACCACCGATAATAAATGTGAGCTAGTGGGTATTGAAAGTTATATCTGACTTCTGAATTTTAGTAACTAAAAATCACAGGAGAAAATTATTGTATATTCCATAAGAAAACAACATTTGCAAATGTGAAACACTTTCTGTTCAGTTTCTGACATTGTTTTTTTAACTGTAATTTTTATTGAACTATTTTATACAACGAGAAGAATAAACAGAGAATTCTTACATAGTGTAAACAGTACTCCCATAATAAGAGAGAAGACATGATGCCAACCCAATGAAACCGGCGTAAGCCAGGAAATAAGACAAGGCAAAATGGGGAAGGGGGGGGGACAATAGCAAAGAACAAGGGAAGAATAAGAGGTAAGGGGGGGACAACATGGTGGCTCAGTGGTTAGCACTGCAGCCTAGCAGCGCTGGAGTCCTGGTGTTCAAATCCTGCCAAGGGCAAAAAAACATCTACGAGGAGTTTGTATGTTCTCCCCGTGTTTGCTTTGATTTGCATCCCATATTCCAAAGGCATACTGATAGGGAAAAATGTACATTGTGAGCTCTATATGGGGCTCACAATCTACATTAAAAAAAAAGGTAAGGGACAAGGGTCCAGAGATCTTGTAATATACTATATGAGTCCCAAAGGGACCAAACTGAGTGGAAAGCATCCAGGGAGTTGTTGAGACTAGCAGTTAGGAATTTGAGGCTCCTCACGTACTTCATTCGAGCCAGAAGCTCAATACCAAAAGGGGGTTAGTTGTGACATTGTTATAGGCCTTCATCCCCAAAGTGATCTGACTCTGTGATTGTGACAAAATGAAGCAATGGTTTAGTATGTTGAACAATCCCACAAAATGAAAATTTTCCTTTGTGTTCTAATGGAGTAGCCAGCGATAACCCGTTTATAGACAAGGACTTGGAACTGCCGTGTTTCTGTCTATGTTAAACACCCTTTCTAAGAAATAGAGAAGTAGGCTTGTAATTGAAGCCTGTCCTTACAATGTATTTTATTGAAGCCACGCTTCTAGCAAGAAAATCTCATTTAGGATTTAATTATATTTAACAGCACCTTTTATACTGCCAGCAAAAGTCAAATGATAGAGTGTTTTGGGTTATTAAACATAACATTAAAAGTACATTATATTTCTCTTTCCCTTGCTAATGCAATTGTTAAAAGCAGGAAACGCAATGGAACTTTAGAAATGAAGTTATTGTTGGAGTCTTATCCTAATGGAGGCCATAATTAACAACAATTCATCTTCTGTTACATTGGTGTGAATGTAACATCACTATAAATGTCATGTAACTTTTACCATAGATAAGAGAATAATGAAAGTATAGCCGCAGAGTTCTATCTCTTTACATGGGCAAATTCATTAACAATGATGAGTATAAAATAATTCCAGTCTCAGAGTAAAGGATTTAGGATTGCTACATATTTCAGCGCATTAAACAGCAAACAGATCTTATACTAATGGTAATATCGTTATTGGGGCTAGAGCTTTGTTTTTCTACCACTGAGCATAACTAAAATCTAGGTAATGCATACAGCTCACACAAAAAAATTATAATAATATAAAAAAACATTAATAATATAGTAATATACAGTTATTGTAGCTCTTCAGCTCATCCCGTAGTATTCAAACAAAAATATAAATTTTGACCTAAAATGACAAGTTATTGGTGGTTTAAACCAATCAAATAATAATTAGAGATGAGCGAGTAGTATTCGATAGAGTAGGTATTCGATCAAATACTACGGTATTCGAAATACTCGTACTCGATCGAGTACCACTCGCTGTTCGAATGTAAAAGTTCGATGCAGAACCAGCATTGATTGGCCGAATGCTATACAGTCGGCCAATCAATGCTGGTTTTTCTCCTACCTTTAGAAGTCTTCTCCGTGCAGCTTCCCCGCTGCGTCTTCCAGCTCTTCGTTCACTCTGCCAGGCATCGGGCCTGGGCAGAGTCGACTGCGCATGCCCGCTTGTAATGCGAATATGCGCAGTCGGCTCTGCCCAGGCCCGATGCCTGGCAGAGCGAATGAAGAGCCGGAAGACGCCGCGGGGACGCTGCAAGGAGAAGACTTCTCGGAGGATCCAGCCCGACCCTCACCCATGGACTTGGTAAGTATAATTTGATCGAACGTTGCCTACCCCTGAAACGAGCATTTTCCCCCCATAGACTATAATAGGGTTCGATATTCGATTCGAGTAGTCAAATATTGAGGAGCTACTCGAAACGAATATCGAACCTCGAACATTTTACTGTTCGCTCATCTCTAATAATAATATAATGATGTTTTAAGCCTTATATTAACAAAGATCCTTTGGATAGCTGAAATGTGATCTTCCAGGTGCTTCCGATCCTGGATTTCTTTGCCAGTGCTTTACATTTAAGCATACCATCTATATTAATGTCCATTGAACCTGTCAATCTCAGGTGGACTGGCTTCTTAATTTTCTCCTAAAGGTAAATGTTGGTTCTTACTCCACATGCATTCTGCACATACATATCGGAAGACAGAGGAGGATTGGAAGACTGTTTTCCAACAAAGTGTTCAGTCAACAGCTAGAAATAAGATAGGATAATCCTTTAATAGTCCCACTATGGGGAAATTCAGCATGGATAATACAGTAATTTATTACAAGAAAAGAACACATACAAGCTCAGAAAAGCAGGTAGAAAAGTATACTAGCAGTCATAGCAACTAAAAAGAAAAGAAGACTTCAGGATCATTTAGTTCTCTGTGTGGAGTGATCTTCACTTAGTCTGATGTTGATTATACAGCCTGACCGTGGTTGGGAGGAAGGATCTTCAATAATGCTGTGTATGACCATCCATAAAGTAGCTATTCCATTAATCTACTTCTACTCAAAGTAAAGAATTCAGATGGAGGATTCCTGCTATATATGAAAGCAAGTACAGAAAGTACCTTCAAAATAGCCCAGAATTATTTATTGAAGGTCAATGTACAGTAGAACCTCAAGCATCTATATGGAAGTTTATTTCCTTTATTTTATAATATACCTTTGGTGATTTATAGTTTGCAACTACAGACACCTTGAATAAAAGGCTCATATGCCTATGACCCTTTGGCAATATATCCTGTCATTATGCTCTAACAGATAAGTATTAGTATTAGCCAATCCGGTGGGTTTAGATCTTCTGCCTTCGAGAAACTGGACAGAGAACAGAAACTTGGCGATCAGCTTTCAAACCCATTCACTTCAATGTGTTTGCAAAGTGAGCACCCGTGTGCGTTTTCCGCCTCTTTGCAGTGAAAATGGTTTTTTTTACCGGACACAAAGTGGAACATGCAGGACTTTGTATCCAGTTAAAAAAAAATGGTTTTGCCGCGAAGAGGCAGAAGATGCACACGGGTGGTCACTTTGCAAACCCATTCAACATTTATATAGTTTTAACATGTTAGCATTGCTTTAATGCAAATATTTTGATAGTTCTCCTTTGTATCTCAAAAATGATTTTCTTACACCCAAGTAGTCGCATTGATTTTAGAAGTATAATTTACTAAATGCAAAATTCTCTTTTCTATTAGATATTCATGTAAGCATGTAAGGTACATTTAAATACTGTAGCGTAAGTTATTATTACCTAGGAAATACACCAAAACTAGCTAAAAAAATACACACACATATCTATTAAAGTTCTTACAGGTACCCATTATTAGGCTTTCAGAAAGATTATAATAGAGTCTGAAATATTGACATTCCCTGCACATACTTTAAACCTGCTTTATATGCATTCAGTAGCAGTAATCTGCATTTACCTTAGGGAGAGACGCTAACCTTACAAAAGCATGTTTGCTCAACTGCTTTATTTCCTTCTCAAATTTGCATACCAAATTAATAAAAAAGAACCCCCTTCTCTGGCCTGTTGACATTTAAATTTATGATAAGTATTGAGAACCTTTTAGCATACATAAATTTTATTCATGTAACACTACACCTCGGTTGTTAAGAATTGAAAGGAATAGAATATCAGTCATAGCCAATTTCAGCTCTTTCCAGGCAGATGCTTTTAGAAAACCTACAAAAACAAGCTGCGAGGCATCTCCATGTATCTGAACATTTTCATTGTTTTAAGTACATTTCAGACCGCTTGGATCGGCGTTGCTTAATTATAACAACATATTATGTACTGAAATACACATTTCTGTCCTCATTAATTAAGCCGTTCCATCCGTATGAAGTAGCCATTATCAAATGTTCGAGTTATTAATCAGATTTCATAGTGCAGATACATTTTATGTATTTGTATTGCTATCTGAAATATTAGATGGAAAATCTGTTGTTACACTGTTCATGTGAAATTACAAATTACTGAAGAGTTAGAGGAAAAGAAAACGGTTTAATTAATTAAATGAAGCTCCATCAGACATAAGAAATCATTCCTATGAAACCCCACAGTATTTCTGATGTTACACCATGCAGCTTCCTGCAGCCTTTTAGAAAAGAGTAAACCAATTTTTCCAGGAGTATGTGTCTGCAAGCAGAAGCGCTGGTAGCTACTTGTCCCATGATGCCTTGCCAAGATATCATACACGCAGGTATACCCAAATCTTCTGTATCAAAAGCTATGGGAGAGACAGAATGAGTTAGTTGGCAATAGTCTTACATCATCTACAAAGAAGTGGAAGCAGCTTGAGGCCGAGACTCCATGGGATGGAGATGCCGCAATTCTGCCCATGGCAGAAACACCACAGGAAAAATTGCAGCATTTTACAGTACAGGCAAAGTGGATAGGTATCTAGCAAATCCTATGCCCACTTTGCGGTAAAAAACACAAAATGGCGCAGCTTTGGAAATCACAGCTTGTCAATTAAACCTATGGAAATGCCATCGGTTTTCCTATAGATATAATTGTAACAGAAATTACATGAAGGCAAACTCTGTGAACTTTCTTATTATAAAGAGAAAAAATGGACGGCACAGCTATATAAAGACAATATCACTTGGGTCGTTCTTCTTTTTCCTCCATTAAGCCCTCTATCTGGCAAAACATTCCAGTTGCACACCGCTAAAGGTGGTGCTCTACAACCCCTAATGCATAGCACATAGCATTTGAAGCAAAAATAGAAGGAAGTCGGGGTGGGCACTCACCATTCCATAGTCGGCAGATGATACTTGACACTTCTCGTATGTAAAAACAAAGTCCTTTATTAAGTGTAGATAAAAATAATGATACAGGGAGGGAGAAAAAGCATCATAGGCACAAAAAGTGGCAACAGCCGTTTTGCGTCTAATCTGACGCTTTTTCAAGCCAAAAATGCAATTTGGCTTGAAAAAGCGTCAGATTAGACGCGAAACGGCTGTTGCCACTTTTTGTGCCTCTAATGCTTTTTCTCCCTCCCTGTATCATTATTTTTATCTACACTTAATAAAGGACTTTGTTTTTACATATGAGAAGTGTCAAGTATCATCTGCCGACTATGGAATGGTGAGTGCCCACCCCGACTTCCTTCTATTTCTGTGAACTTTCTGTTTAAAGCGCTGGGGGAAGAACTGCAATGCGTTGCCGCCGTGGTTTTTTCCACAACGCTTTTTGACTGCGGGATATCCCAGAGGGCCCAAAGGCAGATGTGAAAATCTTATGTGAACATAATATATTTGTGCATTTTTTTTTTCAATTTTTACAAGAGGCAAAGGAAACTTTAGTATAACCTAATAAAAGTGTTTTCTAATAACATTAAGACATTTAAAAAATAATGCAAGTGAGCCATCTTGTGAATATTACAGTATTTATTTTGTATCTGTAGGATACTACACAAGAAGAACAAAGAAAAAATGCAAATATTATCAATTGATATATCTTGAGGGTAACACGTGCTTAAAATGTATGTTGTCTGTTGTTGACCCTAATCCATAAACTACCTGGAATAAAAAAAAAAACAAAAACATTTGGTTCTAAGAAAATCAGTAAATAACAGATTAATATACAGTCCTATGAAAAAGTTTGGGCACCCCTATTAATCTTAATCATTTTTTGTTCTAAATCTTTTGGTGTTTGCAACAGCCATTTCAGTTTGATATATCTAATAACTAATGGACACAGTAATATTTCAGGATTGAAATGAGGTTTATTGTACTAACAGAAAATGTGCAATATGCATTAAACCAAAATTTGACCGGTGCAAAAGTATGGGCACCCTTATCATTTTATTGATTTGAATTCCCCTAACTACTTTTTACTGACTTACTGAAGCACAAAATTGGTTTTGTAACCTCAGTGAGCTTTGAACTTCATAGCCAGATGTATCCAATCATAAGAAAAGGTATTTAAGGTGGCCAATTGCAAGTTGATCTCCTATTTGAATCTCCTCTGATGAGTGGCATCATGGGCTACTCAAAACAACTCTCAAATGATCTGAAAACAAAGATTGTTCAACATAGTTGTTCAGCGGAAGGATACAAAAAGTTGTCTCAGAGATTTAACCTGTCAGTTTCCACTGTGAGGAACATAGTAAGGAAATGGAAGACCACAGGGACAGTTCTTGTTAAGCCCAGAAGTGGCAGGCCAAGAAAAATATCAGAAAGGCAGAGAAGAAGAATGGTGAGAACAGTCAAGGACAATCCACAGACCACCTCCAAAGAGCTGCAGCATCATCTTGCTGCAGATGGTGTCACTGTGCATCGGTCAACTATACAGCGCACTTTGCACAAATAGAAGCTGTATGGGAGAGTGATGAGAAAGAAGCCGTTTCTGCACGTACGCCACAAATAGAGTTGCCTGAGGTATGCAAAAGCACATTTGGACAAGGCAGCTTCATTTTGGAAACAAAAATTGAGTTGTTTGGTTATAAAAAAAAGGCGTTATGCATGGCGTCCAAAAAGAAACAGCATTCCAAGAAAAACACATGCTACCCACTGTAAAATTTGGTGGAGGTTCCATCATGCTTTGGGGCTGTGTGGCCAATGCCGGCACCGGGAATCTTGTTAAAGTTGAGAGTCGCATGGATTCCACTCAGTATCAGCAGATTCTTGAGAATAATGTTCAAGAATCAGTGACGAAGTTGAAGTTACGCCGGGGATGGATATTTCAGCAAGACAATGATCCAAAACACCGCTCCAAATCCTCAGGCATTCATGCAGAGGAACAAGTACAATGTTCTGGAATGGCCATCCCAGTCCCCAGACCTGAATATCATTGAACATCTGTGGCTGTCCATGCTCGGCGACCATCTAACTTAACCGAACTTGAATTGTTTGTCCAAAATACCTTTATCCAGGATCCAGGAACTGATTAAAAGCTACAGGAAGCGACTAGAGGCTGTTATCTTTGCAAAAGGAGGAGCTACTAAATATTAATGTCACTTTTCTGTTGAGGTGCCCATACTTTTGCACCGGTCAAATTTTGGTTTAATGCATATTGCACATTTTCTGTTAGTACAATAAACCTCATTTCAATCCTGAAATATTACTGTGTCCATCAGTTATTAGATATATCAAACTGAAATGGCTGCTGCAAACACCAAAATATTTAGAACTAAAAATGATTAAGATTAATAGGGGTGCCCAAACTTTTTCATAGGACTGTATGTAGTCCTATCACTTTCCAGCTATTACACATAACCATGTCTTGAGATTGACAAGATAATCATTCAAGAATTTTCATCAAACTCCTAACTTCTTACTGGGCTACACATTCTATAGTAAGTGCTAAGGTTGTCCAAGTCTTGTCCAAGTTGTCCAAAAAAATGGTTGCTGGAGATGCCATCCTGTGTTTGGCATGTTGATAAGAGGAAGGGGCAAATTTGTTAGAGGTTGTGTCCAACACTGTGGCTAATTTGAGAGCCACCATCTTGGAACCACGTTGATTATTTTTAAAATCGGAAGTGGTGCATGTGACATATGTATCTGATGAATTTGATAAGGAATCCAAATATGTCTGGTTTTTATTCCTGGCAAAGATATTTTCATTTTTCTCTGTGTTACAGACACAGATACAGTATGACTGCAAGAAGAGGACAGAGATTGTGTTGTTTTCCAGGGAGTGCAGTACCCAAATCAGTGCAGACAATTTCAGTGCTCGGCACCCTAATAGACCACCCATTTGCCATGGCAAACTTGCAAATTTCTTGCCAATTTTTGCCGGACACATTCTATGTTGGACTTACTAAGAGGTAAATGTAACAAAACTGCCACAGACAAAACAATGTCCACTTTTTGGCAAGTCTTTAACTGTACCTGTTGGTCTGGTATTGGAGGTCTGTTAGTGTGCTGATAGTTGAAATATACTGCATTGACTCAGATACTGGGCTCCCTAGATTTCATCATAATCGCTGTCCTCTCTTTGTGTGTTACTCTTATTACTTGGCAGGACTAAAGATACACCGCTATAAAAAATGTCTCAGCAGATTCTCTATCAGATATATATTTCACATGCACTTCTTCACATTTGAATAAACTGATTCGGTTCCAAGATGGTGGCTTTTAAACTGGCCACGTGTTGGATACTGTCCCTCACAAATTTGCCTCCATCCCCTTAGCAACATACTAAACACCCCCAACCACAATTTTCTATGTATTCAGGTGTCTCCATACCTTTGGACCATCCTGTACAAGAGTATTTTACTGTCCCTCAAAAATGTTTAGAGATACATACATACATACATACATACATACATACATACATAGGGTGACCCTATGTGACCCCATAGATACATACATACATACATACATACATACATACATTTGAAGTCTTCATTTTAGATCAAGTTAATTTGACCAAATTAATTGAAAGTTAATTTGACCACAATGAAAGTAGTATGCCGAGTTAATCTACGCTAGAAACAGATCAGAATTCTGTCTATTGTCTATTACAAAAAATTTAATCCAGTTTTTTGTCTGTATTAACTAAAATCTAATTAGATCTAACATACCAAACATAGAGCAGTTTTGATGACCCAGAACATCCTTCTGTCTGCAATTGCTTTTATCTATCTATACATAGTAGCATTATTACGATCAAGAGCTTACAAAGAAAAGTCCTCTCCAATTACTGTATAATAACTATAAGGCTTGGTACATTTCTTAGAAAGTCCCACTGTTTTCACAGAAAGGATATGACTAAGGGAACCATTGATGGTAAATATAAAAGTAGACCTAAAGGTTGTCCATATATTTACATTTCTTGAAGCAGCTTAAAATGTAATAAAATAAGAAAAAGAAACCTCGCTAAATCCCCACTGCATCCAATGGCCCGTGAGCACAAATGACCATATTGGGATGTTATTACTAGAGGAACAAGTAACTAGGAAGGGACTAGGAAGTCTTAGAAAATTCAATAAGTAACTTATTTCATTATTTTAAAACACTGTAATGTTAAGACAACCATTGGAGGTGGTCAAGTGAACATCAAATGTCTTTAGAAAGGATTACTTGCAAAAACAAAAATATGTCCCCTTCTGCACATTTTTTATATTGTCCAGATCTAAATTTTATTTGATAAAAAGTGACTGGGTCTCCACACACAACCCAAGATACTGGGATTTTTCTTTGTACTGGTTGATAATTTTTCCTATTGTACCCTGAAATCGAGCATATTCATGTTCCTCAAGCATTATATCAAAAAAGAGACCGTATGGTGGCCATTAAATGGAAAACTAAGATTTCTTGATAGATTTCTTTAAATATTCATTTATTTTCAGTGTCAATCAGATAGACATTTATGACCACTTTCACATAACTTTATCTGTATTAGTATTTTGCATCAGTATTGGTAACCCAAACCAAATCATTTCAAAAAGGCTAAAAAAAAAACTGCAAATCTTTCAATTATAACTTTTGTCTATCAGTGTGTTATCTGGTGTTGGCTTACAAACACTGATGGAAAATACTGGCCAAAACGCTGCCCTGTAAAAGTGGCCTTTATGGCACAAAGCAACTTTCCACTACGATAGCATAACATGCTATGGGTTCTTCTGTATGAACACACTTATAAGAATGTCAAAATATTACTACAGCACAATTTTAACATTTGCAAAAAGTATACCAGTAATTTTCTTTAGAGATTATGGCAACAAAGTTTACGGTAATAAATTATGGTTTTTGCATATGGGGGTCTGTGAAATGTGGAAAAAAGAATTCTTGGCAATATAAGCTATATACAATGCTTTCAACATATACTATATATTACAGATAAAACCCCTATATTTACTACTTGACATTTTACATTAACCAGTAAAGTTATCATTAGGTGGTTGTATTTTACCTGTATGTAACAGTCTGTTTTTCTATGCAACACAAAAATGAACTGTGGCCAAACTTATGCTTTACTACCACAGTGATCGGTAAAGCTTTAAGTTTAGTCCAGCAGAACCATAACTTTTATGATTGCTATGTAAAGAATATGCACTGTTATACACAGGTCGAATACATTTGTCTGAATGAGGCTTTAGTCTAGAAATGACTTTTTATTATATTATTAAAGAATATGCTCAAGAATGTGGAATCTAGTATCAACCTGTGTGTCGAATAACGGCAAACTTTAAAATAGCTTATCCTTTATTTGATATCTATATTCATTTTATATGCTGTCTATACATATGCATTAACCTTATTGTTAAATAATGTAAATATATCTTTGAAAAAATGACTATATTTTTCTATGTTTTCTGAAAAGTGTGGGAGTCTGAATGTGAGGGTGTACAGTACACAGCATTAGCCGAAAATTATTAAACCATTGTTTTTACAGTAAGCAGACTGAAGGCCATTCATTTACTCTTAGATCAAAGCTGGTTTAACAAGCAAACATTCTTGTACAATAACCTGTTATGAATTGCTATAAAAATGTATTAAAAGGTCAATTCACCTTTAAAAATTACCATACAATGATATATTTGTCTTGACCTTTGAGCACAAATTCGGAACACAATTTCTTGAATGAAGTTAAGTAACTAATAAATGGCAAAACTAGTGGGCACTATAATACTCTGTCTCTGGAAAAGATTTCCCCATTCAGACTTTGAACTCTCCATAGTCTTCGTTGTTGATGATCTGACTGCTCCTCAGTGGACAAGCCAATCTTTCCATCCTCCTCATGGATTGATATCACCATGTGAGGCTTGTTTCACATCTGTGTTCAGTATTCCATTTGGGGAGTCTGCTTGGGGACCCCCCAAATGGAATACCGAACACATTGACAAGCGGTGAGGAATGAAAGCACGTGAATCCCATAGAATATAATGGGATCTATGTGTTTTCCATGCGGTGTCCGCACGAGCCATCCAGAGAGGAAAGTAGTTCATGAAGTACTTTTCTCTCCCCATGATTCATGCAGAGACCGCACGGAAAACACACGGACCCCATTATAGTCTATGGGGTCCGTGTGCTTTCATAAGCTCACCGCTTTTCAATGCATTCAGTATTCCATTCGGGGGGTCCTCTTGCGGACTCCCTGAACTGAATACCAAACACAGCTGTGGACCAGGCTTTAATTCCTTGAATCCTTACCTGCTCAGACACTAACAGTGGTCATACATATTATATGAATGCTGGTCAGACCTGACGATTCAAATGTATTGGTGGACCATCAAATATATATGGCGGAAAAAGAGTAAGACATGTTAGATTCCGGCAGGAATCCTTTTGTTCTCACAGGAGATAAGGTGCTAGTAACAGCAATAATATATGAGAACCTTGCAGCAAAATCTCAATTGTCCTGCAGTACAACAGGAGAAATGTTACACAGTTTTCATTGAAGTCAATAGGTTATATAAAATTCAGACCCCAGGCTACATCCTCTCCTATCAAGTTGGTAAAAATTCTGTTTTACTCCAATTAGTTATAACTGTTCTTGAAAAAGTCTGTGACAGCCAATATGGTTGCCGTTACTACACCCATATTCAATATTTCTGCATACCTAGGCATATAAGCTGCTCAGGATTCTGAATGAGAGGAAACAGTGGCCCATCACTGGCATACATAGAAGGAGCACCATAGCAAAGATGAAACAGGACACCCATTAAATAAGGTTTTTTCACCAAGAAAATATTGGCCTGGTGTTTGTTTCTTCTTCCATGCCCTTTGGCTAATTATCAACCACTGATTTGCTAACAATCTAAGATGGAAGGGAGTCTTGAATAAGTAAGCAAAGTGGATGTGATCTCTCTCCGTGGGGCATATGGTATCTTTGCAGGAGGTTTCAATCACGTATACACTTTCTGACTCTGACCTTGATGTGACCAGACAATAATCTAATCTTTTTATATTGTCACATTCATAAATAGTAGAGACCATCCATATAGTAAAAACTTCACATTACACCAATGACCATAATTAGTTGTAAAGTAAATATACATAGTTACATTATAACAACAGTGTCTACAATAAACCCTCCAAATATTGTTTCCTAGGCCCCTTACCCATACACAGGTATTTACTCCAACTCTTCCTCTGTCAACTAAAGCTCGGCAGAGCAATGAAGAGTGAAGTCCCAAGAGGTAGGCTTGTCGGAATGGCAACCATTTGCATTCAGTAATTATCTTGTTACTGTTCCACTTTCCACTACAAGTCTTTGGCAGAGACGTTCAGTTCCAGGTTTTGACTAAGAGTAAATGCTCTTTTTAAACAAAGGGCTTAAACTGCGAAGTGAAACAATGATAAACAAACTAATATCTCTGTTCACTTTTGTTATTTTTTTCTGGAGTATTTTGTATGAATCAACTTGTTTTAAGACTGAAATAATGAAGGGTTATTAAATATATAAATTGAGCCAATTCCGCCTGCCATTGTTTGTTTTTTGTGTTTGCTTTTTTTTTCTTTTGCCTTTTTCACTGAGTGGTTTATTTAAAGTGCCCGGAGGAAAGCATTAATTAGCATATTTGGCAATTATGAAGCAATTAGCACTTTATGGTCTGGCAATAAGAAAGTTAATTTGCTAGTGATTTATTAAAACCTATGCAAGCTGCAAGGGAATAGTTGCACTCATTGAAGGAATCAACATATGAAAACAGCAATTATTACATATAAATAGAAAAAAAACATTTTGGTACTTTTCTCTTTTTTATTAGTTACACTGTTGCATTCACAGCCTTATTTTTACTTCTTAAAATTTTACATCAATTTTGAAACAGCGAGATTTTGTGTTATTTAAACATTTACTGTTCACAGTATCACTGTACCCAAGGCTGAAGTCAACACTGCCCCACTAGGCTTGGAGGTCCATAGACATCTTGGTCAATATCCTCTATGTATGTCAAGCTAAGGATGGTTGGCAGGAAGTCAGCTGTCACTCTGTTACTCAAGGAACGGCATGAAGCTATATCCAACCTTATTTTAAAATGTCATAAGAGTTAAGATCTCAGGAACACTATAAGAAATGCACAAATAGAAAAGTATGTGATTTAGCTCACCATATCCATCAAATATGTCGTGTAGTCCTGGGAAGCACGGAGACCAGGTGAACTCAACCCCTCAATCAATGTCCATATGTAGTAAAAACTCCAGCGTCCTCCAGGATCAAGTTGTAGAATAATTCCATGGTAGGTATATAAAATGTAACTTTTATTGTAATCAAAAAATGTCAAAAAGTTACAGGTTGGTTAGGATCTAACAAAGCGACGCATTTCGGGAACGCCATGTCTCTTCCTCTTGGCTTAAAACAACCTTCAACTCTGATTCCTTATAAAACAAACTCAGATCAACAAATATATATACTATATATATATATATATATATATATATATATATATATATATATATATTGGAGTGCTGCCATTTTTTCCGTTTCATATATATATATATATATATATATATATATATATATATATATAATATTGTGTTAAGATGTTTTGATATGGGGACATGTGTAAGTTAAACGGACGAACAGAGTCCCAGCAAGGGTTAAAAAAAATGGTTTGAGGGGAGGAGTTGGTTGAACTGAGTTTGTTTTATAAGGAATCAGAGTTGAATGTTGGGAATCAGAGTTGAATGTTGTTTTAAGCCAAGAGGAAGGGACATGGCGTTCCCGAAACGTGTCGCTTTGTTAGATCCTAACCAACCTGATACAGTTACTATGTAACTTTTTTACATTTTTTGATTACAATAAAAGTTACATTTTATTCTACAACTTGATCCTGGTTGACGCTGGAGTTTTTACTACATATGAATATAAGAAAAGCATGGTTTTTGCCTCACTCATATTTACCAATACAGTATGTATGGTTGAACTACACTACATACACCATGTATGGAGAAAGTATTAGGACATAGCCCTTATTCCTTTAAATCAGGTGTTTCATTCAGTCCCAATATTACAGATGTATAAAATTCTTTATGAACATTTGTGAAATAATAGGTCCTGCTAAAATGCTCAATGAATTCTGGGGGTAAGGGTACAGTAATAGGATGCCACCATTGCAACAAGACAGTCTGGGACATTTCTTCCCTCCTAGATATTCCACAGTGTTGTATTATTGAAAAATGGAACTACATAAACTCAGCAGTGAAATCTCATACAACATAAAGCTACTCAGTTTAGATCCATAGTGCGTAAAATTTACCTGTGCCCTGCTGCCTGCCTCTGGCATTAACATCAGCCCATAAACATTGCACTGGTGATTCACAGCATTGGTTCCCATGACCATGTAACTGATGAATACCACAGTCTTGCTACATGCACTTTGTTGGTCGGTGCACGAAATGGCGCTCACTCAGCGGTGACCAGCAGCTAATGTACTTTTTGTCTGGATGGCCTTCAGGGAGCACCTATCCACCCACACCACCTACTTCCCTCGCAGGTCACTTACTGGAGGACTTATTAGCTGAGGAATGGGGACAAAAACACTGGACACTCTGGTCCTTTCCCGTAACATTGCATAAGCAGATACAACTGAACAGAAGCACTTGATGACAGCAATACCCACACCTCTGGACCCAAAAATAGTGTCACCACGATCAGGATCTGACTCATGTTCCATTTTCAGGAACTGGCTACTGAATCAAGGCTTGCCAAGTCTCCCTCCTGCTCAAGCTGATGGACATGTGTGCTGCCTTCCAAGCTCAAGAATTCTCCTCTCCTGACTGCTCATCGTTTTCCACCTCCCTTCAAAGTGCTGGAATGAACTTTTAAATAGTAGACCCCTTCCCACAACATACAACTTCTGCTGTGTATGTCTCAGATGTAATTCTGTTCTGCCTAAAACCAATGACTGCACAATAACCTGCAAAGATAATCCAGCACATTGCCAATGTTTCACCCCTGTATGCAAACTTTTTAATGGAAGAATGATACATTCTTAAATAAATTTGAAGTTTTAACCCTACTATTTACCGTGGATTCCAAGTGCTGGATTATCTTTGTTTGTCTGCTAATGCAACCAGCCCAGCCGAGGAAACTTTCTTCCATGCACTTTCTCAGAGGATCCTATTCATCACACATTAATCTACCTAGGACACTGGCATCAGACATGTGAGTGTACGCTACTTTCCTTCCTTTTTTTTTCACAATTTTTCTATATGTGTATTTCTGCACAATAACCTGCCCTGGCCTAAATGACACATAACACTCAAAAAGAATACACAGTGAAAGTCATATATCAACACAGTACAATATGCAATACAACCTGAGGAGCAATGGCAAGACTACGCCAAGCAAGTTCAGAATGCACTTCATGTTCTTGAATGTGCGCAGTGACTGAGCTTATTCACATGACTATTGTGCAGAAATTATGCAGCGTACTGCCAACTAACTAATGTTTTCTTCCAAACCACCACACAGCTGAGCAGCTGCATCTCTAAACACAATGTCAAGCAATGGATAGGATGGTGTAATATAGCACTGGGCTCTAGAGCATTGGAAATGTGTTCTGTTGAGTGACAAATCGCATATCTCAATCTAGCAGTGCGATGGATTAACCTGGGTTTGGAAAATCCCCGAAAAAAATATCTTTATTATAAATCTATGGGGATATTTTTTTATATGGTAAAAGTGAGAGTTACATGATCTTACTGAAGAAAAGGATTCAGGTAGAAAGAAATAACTAAATAATTAACCCCTATATGCACCACAAGATATTAGTACTTCATTGGAAGGAATACGTTCATGCACAATGACGTACCATCTCATCCTGAGCAAGTGTCACATCGAGAGCAAGTGTCAACTGTAAGCAACAGCTGACATCCGCATGTAACACCTGCGGCCGGAACTGAGCTCCGATAGCAGGTGTTAACCCCTTAGATGTCACAGTCAAACATGACCAAGAAGTTGCGCCGTTAAAAAGACCACCTCAGCAACCCCCGCGGTGAGATTGGGGGGGGTGCCAGTATGCATTTTCAGCAGCCAATCTGTCTGGCCAATGACCCAAGGCTGCCTTAAGCCCCCTGTTACCTGGTTGATCTTGTCGGGACCAGGGGAAGTCAGCCTATGCGTAGGCTGACTTCCTGTATACACTGCGGTCTTGTGTCTTGCAGTGTGTAATACTATATCAGCAAAGTATTGCTGAATCAAGTGTCCTAAAGGGACACATGAAAAATGAAAAAAAAAAACTGTGACAAAAGCAAAGTGTTTGAAAAAAATTAATAAAGTTATATAGCCCCAAAAGTTCATTTTTTTTTCTATAGAAAGTGAATTATATAAAAAAAACTAAAAATGAATAAAAACAATTCATATTTGGTATTGCCGCATCTGTAATGATTTTTTGCCATCTCACCTTACAAACTATGCTATAAAAAGTGATCAAAAAGTCATCAGTAATGTATCTGTAAAAAACACAGGTTTTCACTCAAAAATAAGCCCTCAACCAACAATTTCAACTGAAAAATAAAAATAAGTAAAATGCAATACCAGAATTGTTTTGTCTTTTTTTGTAATCAGTCTGATGCAAAAATGTATTCATTTAACATGTGTGTGCAAGTGTTTTACACTGACGTACTAATAAAGAAGAAGTTTTAACTTTCTCATAATCTCTCTATATTATAAAAATGAATTTCTGTCTGTTCTCTATTGCAAACCAAACGACTGTACCGATCTTCACCAAATTTGGTACAGAGATGCTTCAGGTATCTGGGAAGGTTTAAGATGAGACGCCAACTCGCTCGGATGTACCGTTACTGAGATACAGCATTCCAAACACAATTCCCCCCACCCCTTAGCCAATACAAACCTGTAAGTCTTTCACTCATATTCCAACTGCAATACACATGGTCACTCCACATGAACAATACAACACTGTTATCCAAACTGAGATACACGCATGAGAGGATTAGATACACAGATCAGCACACAGTGTCACACGCCAGAGGATTAGATACACGTGTCTGCACACAGTCCCACACACCAGAGGATTAAATATGTGCTTCTAAACACAGTTCCACACACTGAAGGATTAGATACGTGCGTCTGCACACAGTACCATATGCCAGGGGATTGGATATATGCGTCTGCACACAGTACCACATGCCAAAGGATTGGATACGCGCATCTGTACACAGTTCCACACACCAGAGCATAAGATAAGCACATCTGCATACAGTAATTAAACAAACATATACCATAAGTAGGTACAATCTCTGGTGTAGTTAAATGAAAAATTACAAGAAACCACCAGGTACACAAATTTAAGCAAAAATAGAAAAAAGGTTTTATTACATAAAATCCACATATAACAATACAACATATAACATACAAAATATACAGAAAAATGGAGGAGGCAACTGAGTTACCCAATAAATAGGAGTGAGAATGGGGAAGATGGAAAGTATGCACATAAAAGATGAATTGATATAGTTAGCAAGGTCATAAGCCCAGAAGTATATATAGAGCAGTGGATATATAACAAATGTAGCATAACAAGACTAAGTGTGTTGCTGTAATAGCGAAAATGACATGCCACAGTTGTAAATCTCCTACAGAGATATGATAGACATATAGGCCCATGAATGATGCAAAAGATACATTATTACAATGGTATTAGCATACAGACCGTGTAGGCCACAAGGCCAAATGTCCCAAACCACTCCACACCCGACGCGCGTTTCGCCCGTTAGGGCTTTGTCAAAGCCCTAACGGGCGAAACGCGCGTCGGGTGTGGAGTGGTTTGGGACATTTGGCCTTGTGGCCTACACGGTCTGTATGCTAATACCATTGTAATAATGTATCTTTTGCATCATTCATGGGCCTATATGTCTATCATATCTCTGTAGGAGATTTACAACTGTGGCATGTCATTTTCGCTATTACAGCAACACACTTAGTCTTGTTATGCTACATTTGTTATATATCCACTGCTCTATATATACTTCTGGGCTTATGACCTTGCTAACTATATCAATTCATCTTTTATGTGCATACTTTCCATCTTCCCCATTCTCACTCCTATTTATTGGGTAACTCAGTTGCCTCCTCCATTTTTCTGTATATTTTGTATGTTATATGTTGTATTGTTATATGTGGATTTTATGTAATAAAACCTTTTTTCTATTTTTGCTTAAATTTGTGTACCTGGTGGTTTCTTGTAATTAATCTGCATACAGTACCACATGCCGTAGGATTATATACTCACGTCTACACACAGTTCCACACTCCAGAGGATTAAATACGTGTGTCTGCACACAGTTGTACACGCCATAGGATTATATATACACACATCTGCACACAGTACCACATGCCATAGGATTAGATACGCGCGTCTACACACAGTTCCACACGCTGTAGAATTAGATACGCGCCTCTTCACACAATACCACACAGGGGAGGATTAGATACGTGCGTCTGCACACAGTACCACATGCCGTAGGATTAGATACGCGCATCTTGACACAATTCCACACAGGGGAGGATTAGATACGTGCGTATGCACACAGTACCACACGACCGAGGGTTCGATATGCGCATCTGCACACAGTTCCATATGCTGAAGGATTAGATACGTGTGTCTGCACAAAGTACCTCATGGGGGAGGATTAGATATGCACCTCTTCACACAGTTCAACATGCCAGAGGACTAGATACGCATGTCTTTACATAGTCCACCACCAGAGGATTAGAAACACACGTCTGCACACAATACCACATGCCGTAGTATTAGTTACGCACGTCTGCACACAGTTTCACTTGCCGGAGGATTAGATACGCACCTCTTCACACAATACCACACGGGGGAGTATTAGATATGTGCATCTGCACACAGTACCACATGGGAAAGGATTAGATACAGTTTTATTTCAGGTATCCATAACAACTGATCACAGGTTTTTCACTGATATTCAAAATGAGATACACATAATCACATGACGCTTATGGACATACACACAAACAACATACAAAATACACCAGTGCAAAATTGGACAATTATTACTACACAAACATAAAATGTAATATACACGTGCGAAGCTGGGTCCTCCTGCTAGTGATATATAAAATTGACAAATTTTGATTAAAGGTGTTTGCCCATGTCAGTTTGTCTGCATTGCCTGGAGCAGATCAGATAATATGCAAATGTATGCACACTGAGGGTTAGTGTGTGTTTACACAGAGAGATAACAAACCTGGCTGAGATAAGGCTGCTGCAGGTGCAGTGTAACATAGTGTGTGAAAATAAATTCATAACAGTCATGAAGCCATGTCATTTACCAGGATAAAAAGTAGCCTATATTTTTAATCGAGGTTACAATCTATTTATGTGCCGAATTTCATTCAAATCCGTTCAGCCATTTTTGCGTGATTGACAAACAAACACACAAACATCCAAACATCCAAACCTTCACATGTATAATATTAGTAGAATTTGAGTGGTATAACTCTATATATGTAAAGAGGAAAATTTCAAATTTTGAAAATTGATTTTTAAAATATTGGCACAATTTTTCTAAAAACAAGAAGTAAAATGTGTCACGAAAAAACAGTCTTAAAATCTCATGGAAAAGTGAAACCGTTCCAAAGTTATTACCAAAAAAAGTGTCACATGTCATATTTGAAAAATTGGGGTTGTGTCATAAAGTTCAAAACTGGTGTGCAACAACAAGGGGTTAAAGAGAGTTTCTTTAATACTTCAGTATATCACATTTTTTGACATTAATGTACTTCTAACTTTGTGGTAACAGTGAGTGTGGGGAAGAATTCCTGTTCCAGCATTGCAGCATGACCCTAGTGCACAAAGCAAGATTTATAAAGAAATTAAAGGGTGAAATTGGTATCAAAGAAATTGACTGGCCCAAGCATTGCCCTGAATTCAACCTCAAGGAGCACCGAGAAAAACTTGAATGGAGATTGCGAGTTCAATATCAGTGCCTTTCCTCACAAAAAAGGCTCCTCTGGATGAATGGGCAAAAATCCTACCATTAGAGATGAGCAAGTAGTATTCGAAACGGCAGTTTCGAATAGCACACACCCATAGCAATGAATGGAGCCGGCCGGCACATAGATGGGGCCAACGTCCTGCCGCTTAACCCCCTGCGTGCCGGCTGAGTCCATTCATTCCTATGGGTGCGTGCTATTCGAAACTCCCGTTTCGAATACTACTCGCTCATCTCTACCTACCATATACTGTACACTCCACATTGTTATAGAAAGCCTTCCTAGAAGAGTGGTAAATGTTTGGCAGTCGTAATATTGCACTACAGTGCCTTGAACCCACTGGTAAAATTCATTTTGGGAGTCCGCTGAAAAGCTATGTGCAAATATTACCTGTCTACATTTTAGCTGTGAAGGGAGGAACAATTCTATATTAATAGAGTTAGAATGGGAGGTCATTAGAGGGTTGTGCTGTTATAGATAATTATCTACTATCCACTGGACAGGGAATACGTTTCTGATCACTGAAGTCCTGATCACCAAGTGTCCCAGTGTTCAGGAGGACAGGGGACCAAAAGTCCTCCTAAAGTATCCTTGTAAATGGAGTGCCACTGTACATGAGTGACCGGCATTTCATTTCCCATAGCGGCATAGAAGTGAATGCAAGTACACTGGTGATTCATTGACAAGGAGCTTTTAGAAGAACTTTTGGTCCCCCATCCATAATGCACAACCCCTTTAAAGCTCCTGTAAGGGTAATATATAGATGTTCCAATACATTTATCATATAGCATACAATGATTGTTATTAGAGATGAGCGAACAGTGTTCTATCGAACACATGTTCGATCGGATATCAGGGTGTTCGCCATGTTCGAATCGAATCGAACACCGCGTGGTAAAGTGCGCCAAAATTCGATTCCCCTCCCACCTTCCCTGGCGCCTTTTTTGCACCAATAACAGCGCAGGGGAGGTGGGACAGGAACTACGACACCGGGGGCATTGAAAAAAATTGGAAAAAGTCATTGGCTGCCGAAATCAGGTGACCTCCATTTTAGACGAATAGTGGATTTCAAATTCGGGTCATATGAGAATGTGAACTTTGTGACTATGAGACAGGGATAGCTGTACAGGCAGGGATAGCTAGGGATAACCTTTATTTAGGGGGGAATGTTATTAAAAATAACTTTTTGGGGCTCTATCGGGTGTGTAATTGTGATTTTTGTGAGATAAACTTTTTCCCATAGGGATGCATTGGCCAGCGCTGATTGGCCGAATTCCGTACTCTGGCCAATCAGTGCTGGCCAATGCATTCTATTAGCTTGATGAAGCAGAGTGTGCACAAGGGTTCAAGCGCACCCTCGGCTCTGATGTAGCAGAGCCGAGGCTGCACAAGGGTTCAAGCGCACCCTCGGCTCTGATGTAGGAGAGCCGAGGGTGCACTTGAACCCTTGTGCACCCTCAGCTCTGCTACATCAGAGCCGAGGGTGCGCTTGAACCCTTGTGCACACTCTGCTTCATCAAGCTAATAGAATGCATTGGCCAGCGCTGATTGGCCAATGTATTCTATTAGCCTGATGAAGTAGAGCTGAATGTGTGTGCTAAGCACACACATTCAGCTCTACTTCATCGGGCTAATAGAATGCATTGGCCAGCGCTGATTGGCCAGAGTACGGAACTCGACCAATCAGCGCTGGCTCTGCTGGAGGAGGCGGAGTCTAAGATCGCTCCACACCAGTCTCCATTCAGGTCCGACCTTAGACTCCGCCTCCTCCGGCAGAGCCAGTGCTGATTGGCCGAAGGCTGGCCAATGCATTCCTATGCGAATGCAGAGACTTAGCAGTGCTGAGTCAGTTTTGCTCAACTACACATCTGATGCACACTCGGCACTGCTACATCAGATGTAGCAATCTGATGTAGCAGAGCCGAGGGTGCACTAGAACCCCTGTGCAAACTCAGTTCACGCTAATAGAATGCATTGGCCAGCGCTGATTGGCCAATGCATTCTATTAGCCCGATGAAGTAGAGCTGAATGTGTGTGCTAAGCACACACATTCAGCACTGCTTCATCACGCCAATACAATGCATTAGCCAGTGCTGATTGGCCAGAGTACGGAATTCGGCCAATCAGCGCTGGCCAATGCATTCTATTAGCCCGATGAAGTAGAGCTGAATGTGTGTGCTAAGCACACACATTCAGCACTGCTTCATCACGCCAATACAATGCATTAGCCAGTGCTGATTGGCCAGAGTACGGAATTCGGCCAATCAGCGCTGGCTCTGCTGGAGGAGGCGGAGTCTAAGATCGCTCCACACCAGTCTCCATTCAGGTCCGACCTTAGACTCCGCCTCCTCCAGCAGAGCCAGCGCTGATTGGCCGAATTCCGTACTCTGGCCAATCAGCACTGGCTAATGCATTGTATTGGCGTGATGAAGCAGTGCTGAATGTGTGTGCTTAGCACACACATTCAGCTCTACTTCATCGGGCTAATAGAATGCATTGGCCAGCGCTGATTGACCAGAGTACGGAATTCGGCCAATCAGCGCTGGCTCTGCTGGAGGAGGCGGAGTCTAAGATCGCTCCACACCAGTCTCCATTCAGGTCCGACCTTAGACTCCGCCTCCTCCAGCAGAGCCAGCGCTGATTGGCCGAATTCTGTACTCTGGCCAATCAGCACTGGCTAATGCATTGTATTGGCGTGATGAAGCAGTGCTGAATGTGTGTGCTTAGCACACACATTCAGCTCTACTTCATCGGGCTAATAGAATGCATTGGCCAGCGCTGATTGGCTGAATTCCGTACTCTGGCCAATCAGCACTGGCTAATGCATTGTATTGGCGTGATGAAGCAGTGCTGAATGTGTGTGCTTAGCACACACATTCAGCTCTACTTCATCGGGCTAATAGAATGCATTGGCCAGCGCTGATTGGCCGAATTCCGTACTCTGGCCAATCAGCACTGGCTAATGCATTGTATTGGCGTGATGAAGCAGTGCTGAATGTGTGTGCTTAGCACACACATTCAGCTCTACTTCATCGGGCTAATAGAATGCATTGGCCAGCGCTGATTGGCCGAATTCCGTACTCTGGCCAATCAGCACTGGCTAATGCATTGTATTGGCGTGATGAAGCAGTGCTGAATGTGTGTGCTTAGCACACACATTCAGCTCTACTTCATCGGGCTAATAGAATGCATTGGCCAGCGCTGATTGGCCAGAGTACGGAATTCGGCCAATCAGCGCTGGCTCTGCTGGAGGAGGCGGAGTCTAAGATCGCTCCACACCAGTCTCCATTCAGGTCCGACCTTAGACTCCGCCTCCTCCAGCAGAGCCAGCGCTGATTGGCCGAATTCCGTACTCTGGCCAATCAGCACTGGCTAATGCATTGTATTGGCGTGATGAAGCAGTGCTGAATGTGTGTGCTTAGCACACACATTCAGCTCTACTTCATCGGGCTAATAGAATGCATTGGCCAGCGCTGATTGGCTGAATTCCGTACTCTGGCCAATCAGCACTGGCTAATGCATTGTATTGGCGTGATGAAGCAGTGCTGAATGTGTGTGCTTAGCACACACATTCAGCTCTACTTCATCGGGCTAATAGAATGCATTGGCCAGCGCTGATTGGCCGAATTCCGTACTCTGGCCAATCAGCACTGGCTAATGCATTGTATTGGCGTGATGAAGCAGTGCTGAATGTGTGTGCTTAGCACACACATTCAGCTCTACTTCATCGGGCTAATAGAATGCATTGGCCAGCGCTGATTGGCCGAATTCCGTACTCTGGCCAATCAGCACTGGCTAATGCATTGTATTGGCGTGATGAAGCAGTGCTGAATGTGTGTGCTTAGCACACACATTCAGCTCTACTTCATCGGGCTAATAGAATGCATTGGCCAGCGCTGATTGGCCAGAGTACGGAATTCGGCCAATCAGCGCTGGCTCTGCTGGAGGAGGCGGAGTCTAAGATCGCTCCACACCAGTCTCCATTCAGGTCCGACCTTAGACTCCGCCTCCTCCAGCAGAGCCAGCGCTGATTGGCCGAATTCCGTACTCTGGCCAATCAGCACTGGCTAATGCATTGTATTGGCGTGATGAAGCAGTGCTGAATGTGTGTGCTTAGCACACACATTCAGCTCTACTTCATCGGGCTAATAGAATGCATTGGCCAGCGCTGATTGGCCAGAGTACGGAATTCGGCCAATCAGCGCTGGCTCTGCTGGAGGAGGCGGAGTCTAAGGTCGGACCTGAATGGAGACTGGTGTGGAGCGATCTTAGACTCCGCCTCCTCCAGCAGAGCCAGCGCTGATTGGTCGAGTTCCGTCCTCTGGCCAATCAGCACTGGCCAATGCATTTCTATGGGGAAAAGTTAGCTTGCGAAAATCGCAAACTGACAGGGATTTCCATGAAATAAAGTGACTTTTATGCCCCCAGACATGCTTCCCCTGCTGTCCCAGTGTCATTCCAGGGTGTTGGTATCATTTCCTGGGGTGTCATAGTGGACTTGGTGACCCTCCAGACACGAATTTGGGTTTCCCCCTTAACGAGTTTATGTTCCCCATAGACTATAATGGGGTTCGAAACCCATTCGAACACTCGAACAGTGAGCGGCTGTTCGAATCGAATTTCGAACCTCGAACATTTTAGTGTTCGCTCATCTCTAATTGTTATGTATGAAGCTCACTGTATAGATGAGCTACAAATATTTGCTGCTCATATCACCTTTAGTTTTCAATACTTCCTGCTGTGGATGCCAAGGAAGAGAAATAGGACTTCCACCACCAAGACCATTTCCTGGAACTGATGGACCTCCTATGCCCTTTATTCTTGTTGGTGATGAGGCAAAGTCAGGTGACAAGTGGTCTGTGCATTTAGCATCCTTACTGCAAAGTGGAGGATCTTCACTCAGCCTAATTACAGTGTTGGCCAAAAGTATTGGCACCCCTGCAATTCTGTCAGATAATACTCATTTTCTTCCAGAAAATGATTTCAATCACGAATTCTTTGGTATTGTTATCTTCATTTAATTTGTCTTCAATGGAAAACCACAAAAAGAATTGTCTAAAAGCCAAATTGGATATAATTCCACAGCAAACATAAAAAAGGGAAAAAAAAAAGAGGCCTTCAAAGAAAAGAACACTGTCCCTACAGTCAAACATGACGGAGGTTCCCTGATGTTTTGGGGTTGCTTTGCTGCCTCTGGCACTGGACTGCTTGACCTTGTGCATGGCATTATGAAGTCTGAAGACTACCAATAAATTTTGCAGCATAATGTAGGGCCCCGTGTGAGAAAGCTGGGTCTCCCTCAGAGGTCATGGGTCTTCCAGCAGGACAATGACCCAAAACACTCTTCAAAAAGCACTAGAAAATGGTTTGAGAGAAAGCACTGGAGACTTCTAAAGTGGCCAGCAATGAGTCCAGACCTGAATCCCATAGAACACCTGTGGAGAGATCTCTTGATGGCAGTTTGGAGAAGGCACCCTTCAAATCTCAGGGATCTGGAGCAGTTTGCCAAAGAAGAATGGTCTAAAATTCCAGCAGAGCATTGTACGAAACTCATTGATGGTTACCGTAAGCGGTTGTTTGCAGTTATTTTGTCTAAAGGTTGTGCTACCAAGTATTAGGCTGAGGGTGCCAATACTTTTGTCCGGCCCATTTTTGGAGTTTTGTGTAAAATGATCAATGATTTGACTTGTTTTTCATTCTCTTTTGTGTTTTTTCATTGCAAGCAAAATAAATGAAGATATTAATACCAAAGAGTTTGTGCTTGCAATCATTTTCTGGAAGAAACTGAGTATTATCTGACAGAATTGCAGGGGTGCCAATACTTTTTGCCAACACTGTACCTAGCTGTCTATCGTGTATCCTTATTTTTTGGAGGAGCAAAAGTGCTGCAAGTCCAACTTTTGTCTCTGCCCAAAAGAGCAGATACATGGCAGAAATGCTACAAACGCACTCCTGTGGATCATAAACACTGATTCTGATTCTGTGTCTGTTGAGACACCAACGCTGATGTGAACCCAGCTATATTCCCTTATATATTATATTCCCTTACATTCCCTTCTTGTCATGAAATAATCAGTGTTATTTTCTTCACCAGCAATACATTTACATATTTTCAGTATTTCATCTTTTAATTATTTCGGCTATTGAAATGTGGTCAATCTTAGAGTGAGACATAAAGTTTCTTATTAATATAAAATGCTTTAAGTTCAATCTGAAGACAATGATCATCACAAGAGAATGACATCTAGAATTCTGCTAGTTTACTAGAGCTGTGTGGCCATCATTAAACATCAATAAAAACGTATTTTATTTCTGAAGTGCTGTATTTGTTTATAGAACAAAGGCAACTAAAAGCATGCCGATTATTACCGCATTGCATTATTGATTCCTACATCTCGGTCTTCTTTTAGTGTTATTTACTGTTATCCTGTGCTAGGAACTATAAATTCTGCTCTACATGTTCAGTCTTTGTGGTCTTAGCAATGTCATAAGAAGGGAATAGTACATGCCACAAGAAAACCCTATAGAAATGTTGAGAATATCTTTGAGAATATGTCAACCCTGAAAACAATTAACTAATGTAATGCTAATAAAATAGTGAAAAAAAAAGCTTTAAAAAATATAATAAAAAAATAAAATAAAAGTTCTAAATCACTCCTTTTCCTAGAATACATATAAAAGTAGAAATTACTGTGAAATACATACACATTATGGCGGGTTTACACCAGTGCCCGATCTCCGTTTTGCAGGTTTCCGTTTCCTGCCCGAGAAACTGGACAGGATATGGAAACCGGCAGGCAGTTTTCAAATCTATTCATTTGAATGGGTTTGAAAACTGAGCGCTTGTGAGCGTCTTCTGCTCTCCGCGGTGAAACTGTTTTTTTTAACCGGACACAAAGTCAGACATGCAGGACTTTGTGTCTGGTTAAAAAAAAAAATGGTTTCGCCGTGGAGAGCAGAAGACGTTCATGGGCGCTCACTGGCGAACACTGACTCCTGTCAGCAGAACACAGTAACCTCAAAATGGAGGTCGGGTGCTGGTGTGAACCCGCCCTTAGGTATCCCTGTGTCTGAAAGTACCCAGTCTACTGAATATAGGGTATCTGCAGTGCTCCTGTTCAGTTGGGAAGGGGTTAATAGGAGCACTGCAGATACCCTATATTCAGCCAGACTAAATTCCAAGTGGGGGGAAAAAAACCCAGTCCTTTCCCAGCACCCAGCAGCTACTGCACCCAAAAACTCCGGCCATTTAAATTTTTGAAATTTTCCAGTAGATGCTGCATTTCCCCCCTCCCCTCGGCTTATACTCGAGTCAATAAGTTTTCCCAGTTTTTTTTGTAAAATTAGGGGCCTCAGCTTATATTTGGATCAGCTTATACCCGAGTATATACCGTATATTAGTCCAAAAAGTCTGATGATCCAATGTAAAGTAAGGAAAAAATAAGAATTTTACTGTCTAGGGGAATTTGCAGAAAATGCCTTTGAGTTTATACGGGTATATAATACTCTGATTCATCATTTACCTGAAACATTGCCTGCCATTGGGTTACTGAACACTCTTTGGGACAGAGCGATGTAAAGACCTTGAAGAAATGGGCTCCTCTAATTAATGACAATGGACGACTGACAGAATGGTCCTTAATCCATCATCATGTGTTACAGCTTAGTTTATGGGTCCATGTTCAAGTTTTTATTACTACTTGCCAATAGAAACAATTAATTTCAATTTCCCTAATCTAGATAACTAATTAATATAAGTAATGCTGGGAAAAAGTCATGTAATTACAAATGAATCACTAATTACATGTCAGATCCTCATTTCCTAGCAGTTTCTTATATAAATGACTATTTTTGCTCAGTATCTCTTTGCCTTTTCACTCTTTTCTGATAGTGAAGATGTGGTGCGCTCAGATTTTTAGAAGATATTTCAGCAGGAATGTCAATAGTTAGAGATGAGCGAGTAGTGTTCGATTGAGTAGGTGTTCAATCGAATACTACGGTATTCGAAATACTCGTACTCGATCGAACACTACTAGCTATTCGAAGTTTAAGGTTCGATGCAGAACCAGCGTTGATTGGCAGAATGCTATACATTCTGCCAATCAACGCTGGTTCTTCTCTTACCTTTAGATGTCTTCTCCGCGCTGTGTCCCCGCGTCTTATTCCGGGTGGAATTCACTCTGCCTAGGCATCCGGCCCAGGCAGAGCCGACTGCGCATGCACCTCCCTCAGCTAGCTCGACTGTTGCGGCATTCTGACAGTCACAGCATTCCACTCCGGATTAGGGCCTAGTTGGGAGGGAGTGATTGGGCCTAATTGGGAGGGAGTGTTGTGCTGCGAATGTCCGCTACTAATTCAGCTGCGGAATCTGCGGCAAGAAAGGACAGCTCACTACTTTTTTCCGCGAGCGGGAAGAAACTGAATGGTTCCCAATGAAGTCAATGGGTGACGATTTTTTGAGCCAGATTTTGAGGTAGATTACGTGTCAAAATCCGGTCCAAAAAAACCTGTATGGACTCAGTCTAAAGGGCCTGTTCATGAGAGAGATACGTTTTTGTATTTGGGTTTGATTAAAAATGTTGTTTGTGTGGATTCTCCAGCTGTACAGTACAAGCACTACAATGCAAGCTGTACAATGCTATTTATTAGCTAATCCATCAGGCTAACTGCCCAATGGCTCATTTCTCTCACCCCTCCTGAAAAAATTTTAGGCTGATTTATGACCAGATCAAAGTTCAACTTTGGTCTGGTCATAAATCAGCTTTATAGCTTTATTCAATAATAATAATTTAAAAAAAAATCAGTGACCACATTTTCACTTTAACTTTAGGACTGCATTGCTGCAAAATGGAAAATTACCCGACAGGGTGTATGGTAAAGAATAAGCAGTGTATTTCCCAAGCGAAGAGGGTAGTAGTAGGTAATAGAACACAATTGGTTGAAAATCTAAAAAAAAATTATATTTTTTTTTCATTTTTTTTAAAGTCCACAATGTCTGACTTGTGTCTCTTTCTACAGATGACTTTTCCTTTCCTTTGCCCTCTTTACTTTGACATAGTACTGTGTATTGAATGAATATTGCTACATACTGAAAGGTTGGACTGTTAAAGTGTGTAGGATATTTGTTTAATTCTAAAGGCCCATGTAGCGGGCCACAGCGAAAAATTGTGTTTTTTTCTACAGCGTTTTTCACAGAAAGTCCACAGAGGTTTCCTTCTGCTCCCGTTATACCTATAGGAAAACTAACATTTCTGTAAGTATAATTGATATGCTGCAATTTCTAAAACTGCAACCGGTTTTATAACACGCATGCTGCAGTTTGTGGATAACAAAAGAAGACTACAAAAGAAGACAAAAAATTATCAGCAGTAGATATCACTGAAAACATCTTCTGACTGCTTATTCTTCAAAGATTTCTGCATGTACTGTATAATAGCAGAAGGTTCCCAAGTAAGAAAAGGTTTAGAGCCAAATCTCTGTCATTGATATCACCACACAATGGTAATATAAATAAGTGAATATTGTAATGTCAAAAGGGCAATTGATGGCAAAGAAGGTAATTGAGAAAGCAAAAATCTGATTGATCACATATAAGACTTGCAGATATATGTGGTGTATCCGAAGATTTGTACTATTATTTAAATCATTATTAATGATATATAAGATGACATTAATAGCACTGTTTGTGTTTGCAGATATAGTACACAGATTTGTCCTTTCTCGCCTTTCTTTTCGCCTTTATGTGAAAACATGCCACTCTGAGTTTAATGAGGAACAGGTAGTAGGTTCCAAACCCAGAGCCAGGATCAAAGTTCTACATCCTCCAATAGATATACAGTAGATATAGTTTGAGAAGTTCTGTTTGCAAGTCCGATGCATATAAATGTTTTTGGTTTATATCAGAACATCTGATGGTACCAGGAATATCACAATAAGACTTTGGTAATGACAATAATGGTATGTAGTCACTAGGAGAGTGTGGGGTGGGGGTTGGAGGATGCAGAGTTTTATTATTTATTTAAATATTTTTAATTTAGCAAAGACTATGGAAAATGTTCCAAAGTTACAATCATGCACCAATAACCTGTATGCACCATATGTCCTAGGTGACATAAAATGGGAGAATCACATGTAGAGAAGATCCAAGTGTACTTCTAAATCCTATAATAATTACTAGCATGCAATATGATAGCAGGATACTGTAATGTTTTTCGGGATAGTTAGCTCAGTAGAAGAAGTCGTGCAGACCCAAACAGTCAAGACAGGGACACAAAATATACAGCAAACTGGGGCCAAACGGTGGCTCATTGGTTAGCACTGCCGCCTTGCAGCGCTGGGTCCTGGTGTTCAAATCCCGCTAAGGGCAAAAAAACTATCTGCAAGGAGTTTGTATGTTCTCCCCGTGTTTGCATGGATTTCCATCCCATGTTCCAAAAAAGACATACTGATAGGGAAAAATGTACATTGTGAGCCCTATGTGGGGCTCACAATCTACAAAAATATATATATATATATATATATATACAGCAAACTGGTTTATTTAGAAAAAAAGAGGAAAATAAATAAACCTTGACTTCAAGCACAAAATGAGCAAAACAAAATACAGCCTTAACTTCAGACAAAAACAAAATAAAAACCTGCTCGTTTGAGCAACTAACTAAATAGAATGGATAACCTAACTATACGTGCGGCTTACTTCCAGCCACACGAACAAAACAAGTGCAATATTATCTCACCAGTCTCAGGGTTACAGGACAGAACCATACACCTCCTTTCACCTCATGAAACTGCACTGCAATGCAGGATCTGCAGTCTTTTTCTGGCCCAGTAATGAGTCAAGGATCTAAACTTGGGCTGAGGCCTACTCCAGATCTGCCCTGGACCACACATATGTCAGAAACCTGGGTCTGATATATCTGGACTCCAGCACTCTGCCAGTCACCTTCTCACAGTATTAAAAAGCATGGACTTCATAAATGCCAATGATGGTGTGTCCAATTTTATGTGCTTTTATTTTTCAACAGTATTTAATAAATGCGCTTAAGCAACAGAAAATATGAAGCAACTAAATAAATATATAAAATAAATAAAGATAAAATATGTCCGTCAAATAATACCTGCCTATCTGATAACACATGGCATATTACTCTCTACAGTAATTATTGTCATTGCGAGACACCAGTCATTGTAAAATACATTGGCGCTGTCTGAATAGAATGCAATAAGCTATGATGTAAACTAAAGGAGAACAATAGACTGGACAAAAACAGGTCTTGTAGATAGAAGACATTAAACACTAGAAAGAACAGAAGTATCTAGGGGAATAATAACAGATTGAAGAATAAAGAAAAAGATACAGGTAGAACATTATCTAAAGTTCAGCAATGACAGCACTGACCCATAGAGAAGTGTTCTAGAGGTACTACAGATCGAGACAGTGGAGGTTCACAGAGAAGCAGTCAAGGGGATAGTCACAAAGCTGAGATTAGAGGAGACACAGATAAAAAACCTCAGGGAAACAGTGAGAACATGGAAGCAAAGGTGGAAAATCAATGAGCATGAATAACAAAGGTTAGACAAAATGAAGTATTTTCTCTGCAATGCATTAGTACAATACGGGAGAGCTTTTAAAATGTCAAGAATATAAAAAGGAAAAAGGAAGCTTCTGCATGTAGATACTCCCCAGTACATTATTCCAAATCTGAACTTTCAGAAACTCTGCGAAAGGATACGAAGATGCTTATTGCCAGCAAAATTATATTTATTTGCCTTAGATATGCCCTTTAATACTGGAAAGTTTGGACACTTTTTGTTCTCTAGAGTTATCTTGCAGACGTATACTGCTATAAAACACATATAGCCAGGACACAAAGGAGCTGAAAATGACAAAGCTACCAATTTAGCTTCTCGTACTTCAGTATTACATATATATGTTCCATTTACTATTTCTGTAAGAGCTTTTCTTCTTCAGCTCAATGTTAATGGGGGCATTCAGTGTTTTTTTGTCTACGGAAACAATCCCAATGCTAAGATAAGAGTTCTAAAGTTATATTAGGGTAGTGAAATGGAGGTGTGATGCAATATAAAATGTACAGTATTTAATCCCATCTCCGGTATTTATAGCTCTACTCAAAATATATACCTACAAGATATTCTATAAAGATCTGATAAATTCAGGTCCTTCTCTCAAGAAGAGGGGTTCACTGAGCCCCATTTCAAGTTCCGCATAGAATGTAGAAGAGTTCATGCAGATGCTGCTCTGTACACTTACTACTACTTATGTACAAATGAATGGAGAGAGCTACATCTGCACCTCCTCCTCCCTTTTCCATGACAAAGGCATGGGTTCCAGAAATGGGAATATCCATTTAAGTGTTGGTGGATGTTATAAAAGAAATAAAATTATGATCTTGATGATCCAGGGGAAGCATGAGAGAAGGTCATATGGTCAGATGAGACCGAAATAGAAATATCAACTCTACTCGTATTTGGAGGACAGCGAAGGTTGTACAACCCTAAGAACACTGTCCCAAACATGAATAATGGGTATGAAAACATCATTATTTGAGAGTGCTTTTCTGCAGAGGGGACAGTAGGACTGCACCGAATTGAAGGGAGGATGGATGGGGCCATGTATTACAAGAGTTTTGCCAGCAACCTCCTTCCCTCAGAGCAATGAAGATGGGACGTGGCTTGGTCTTTCAGCATGATATTGACCCGAAACACAGCCAGGGCACCTAAGGAGCGTTTCCAGAAGAAGCATTTCAAGGTCTTAGATTGGATTAGACAGTCTCCAGACCTGAACCCAATCAAAAATGTTTGGAGGAAGCTGAAACTCAATGTAACCCAGTGACAGCCCCAAAACATGCAGAAGTGGGCCATAATCCCTTCTTCAGTGTGTGAAAACTTGGTCAAGAACTACAGGAACCATCTGACCTCTGTAATTGCAAACAAAGGTCTCTGTACCAAATATTAAGTCCTGTTTTTCTGTTGTATCAAATACTTATTTCATGCATTAAAATGCTAATTAATTATTTAAAAATCATACAATGTGGTTTTCTGCATTTTTTTTATCTTATCTCTCACAGCTGAAGTGTACCTACGATAAAAATTCCCATAGATGGAAAAACTTGCAAAATCTCCAGTGTATCAAATACTTATTTTCCTCACTGTATATAGCTTCCATTTAAGTGTGGTTATCATGGGCTAATCAAAGTTCTAGCCTATAAAGGCAGAGTTTCAGGATTGCACTATGACTAGAGATGAGCGAACACTAAAATGTTCGAGGTTCGAAATTCGATTCGAACAGCCGCTCAATGTTCGTGTGTTCGAACGGGTTTCGAACCCCATTATAGTCTATGGGGAACAGATACTCGTTAAGGGGGAAACCCAAATCCGTGTCTGGAGGGTCACCAAGTCCACTATGACACCCCAGGAAATGATGCCAACACCTCTGGAATGACACTGGGACAGCAGGGGAAGCATGTCTGGGGGCATCTAACACACCAAAGACCCTCTATTACCCCAACATCACAGCCTAACAACTACACACTTTACACACTCAATACCACCTCTCTGACAGTAGGAAAACACCTTGAAACATGTGTATTTGGCACTTGCAGTGAGGAGAGCTTGTCACCAGCAGTGAATTTGGCCCTTGTAGTAAGTTGAGGTTGGCACCAACATTTGTTTTGAAAATCAGGGTGGATTGAGCCTCTAACCAGCAGAGTTTGGGCAAATTCATGGTGGAGGGAGCCTCTAAAAACCCCAGTTTGGACCAATTCATGGTGGAGGGAGCCTCTAACCAGCCCAGTTTGGGCAAATTCATGGTGGAGGGAGCCTCTAAAAAACCCAGTTTGGACCAATTCATGGTGGAGGGAGCCTCTAACCAGCCCAGTTTGGGCAAATTCATGGTGGAGGGAGCCTCTAACCAGCCCAGTTTGGACCAATTAATGGTGGAGGGAGCCTCTAACCAGCCCAGTTTGGACCAATTAATGGTGGAGGGAGCCTCTAACCACCCCAGTTTGGACCAATTCATGGTGGAGGGAGCCTCTAAACAGCCCAGTTTGGGCAAATTCATGGTGGAGGGAGCCTCTAAAAAACCCAGTTTGGACCAATTCATGGTGGAGGGAGCCTCTAACCAGCCCAGTTTGGACCAATTAATGGTGGAGGGAGCCTCTAAACAGCCAAGTTTGGACCAATTCATGGTGGAGGGAGCCTCTAAAAACCCCAGTTTGGACCAATTCATGGTGGAGGGAGCCTCTAACCAGCCCAGTTTGGGCAAATTCATGGTGGAGGGAGCCTCTAAACAGCCCAGTTTGGGCAAATTCATGGTGGAGGGAGCCTCTAACCAGCCCAGTTTGGACCAATTAATGGTGGAGGGAGCCTCTAACCAGCCCAGTTTGGACCAATTAATGGTGGAGGGAGCCTCTAACCAGCCCAGTTTGGACCAATTAATGGTGGAGGGAGCCTCTAACCACCCCAGTTTGGACCAATTCATGGTGGAGGGAGCCTCTAACCAGCCCAGTTTGGACCAATTCATGGTGGAGGGAGCCTCTAAAAAACCCAGTTTGGACCAATTCATGGTGGAGGGAGCCTCTAAACAGCCCAGTTTGGGCAAATTCATGGTGGAGGGAGCCTCTAAAAAACCCAGTTTGGACCAATTCATGGTGGAGGGAGCCTCTAACCAGCCCAGTTTGGACCAATTAATGGTGGAGGGAGCCTCTAAACAGCCAAGTTTGGACCAATTCATGGTGGAGGGAGCCTCTAAAAACCCCAGTTTGGACCAATTCATGGTGGAGGGAGCCTCTAACCAGCCCAGTTTGGACCAATTAATGGTGGAGGGAGCCTCTAACCAGCCCAGTTTGGACCAATTAATGGTGGAGGGAGCCTCTAACCACCCCAGTTTGGACCAATTCATGGTGGAGGGAGCCTCTAACCAGCCCAGTTTGGACCAATTCATGGTGGAGGGAGCCTCTAAAAAACCCAGTTTGGACCAATTCATGGTGGAGGGAGCCTCTAAACAGCCCAGTTTGGACCAATTAATGGTGGAGGGAGCCTCTAAACAGCCAAGTTTGGACCAATTCATGGTGGAGGGAGCCTCTAAAAACCCCAGTTTGGACCAATTCATGGTGGAGGGAGCCTCTAACCAGCCCAGTTTGGACCAATTAATGGTGGAGGGAGCCTCTAACCAGCCCAGTTTGGACCAATTAATGGTGGAGGGAGCCTCTAACCACCCCAGTTTGGACCAATTCATGGTGGAGGGAGCCTCTAACCAGCCCAGTTTGGACCAATTCATGGTGGAGGGAGCCTCTAAAAAACCCAGTTTGGACCAATTCATGGTGGAGGGAGCCTCTAAACAGCCAAGTTTGGACCAATTCATGGTGAAGGGAGCCTCTAAAAACCCGTTTGGACCAATTCATGGTGGAGGGAGCCTCTAAACAGCCCAGTTTGGGCAAATTCATGGTGGAGGGAGCCTCTAAAAAACCCAGTTTGGACCAATTCATGGTGGAGGGAGCCTCTAAACAGCCAAGTTTGGACCAATTCATGGTGAAGGGAGCCTCTAAAAACCCGTTTGGACCAATTCATGGTGGAGGGAGCCTCTAACCAGCCCAGTTTGGGCAAATTCATGGTGGAGGGAGCCTCTAAACAGCCCAGTTTGGGCAAATTCATGGTGGAGGGAGCCTCTAACCAGCCCAGTTTGGACCAATTAATGGTGGAGGGAGCCTCTAACCAGCCCAGTTTGGACCAATTAATGGTGGAGGGAGCCTCTAACCACCCCAGTTTGGACCAATTCATGGTGGAGGGAGCCTCTAAACAGCCAAGTTTGGACCAATTCATGGTGGAGGGAGCCTCTAAAAACCCCAGTTTGGACCAATTCATGGTGGAGGGAGCCTCTAACCAGCCCAGTTTGGACCAATTAATGGTGGAGGGAGCCTCTAAACAGCCAAGTTTTGGGAAATTCATGGTGGAGGGAGCCTCTAACCAGCCCAGTTTGGACCAATTCATGGTGGAGGGAGCCTCTAAACAGCCCAGTTTGGGCAAATTCATGGTGGAGGGAGCCTCTAAAAAACCCAGTTTGGACCAATTCATGGTGGAGGGAGCCTCTAACCAGCCCAGTTTGGACCAATTAATGGTGGAGGGAGCCTCTAACCAGCCCAGTTTGGACCAATTAATGGTGGAGGGAGCCTCTAACCACCCCAGTTTGGACCAATTCATGGTGGAGGGAGCCTCTAAACAGCCAAGTTTGGACCAATTCATGGTGGAGGGAGCCTCTAAAAACCCCAGTTTGGACCAATTCATGGTGGAGGGAGCCTCTAACCAGCCCAGTTTGGGCAAATTCATGGTGGAGGGAGCCTCTAAACAGCCCAGTTTGGACCAATTAATGGTGGAGGGAGCCTCTAACCAGCCCAGTTTGGACCAATTAATGGTGGAGGGAGCCTCTAACCACCCCAGTTTGGACCAATTCATGGTGGAGGGAGCCTCTAAACAGCCAAGTTTGGACCAATTCATGGTGGAGGGAGCCTCTAAAAACCCCAGTTTGGACCAATTCATGGTGGAGGGAGCCTCTAACCAGCCCAGTTTGGACCAATTAATGGTGGAGGGAGCCTCTAAACAGCCAAGTTTTGGGAAATTCATGGTGGAGGGAGCCTCTAACCAGCCCAGTTTGGACCAATTTATGGTGGAGGGAGCCTCTAAACAGCCCAGTTTGGGCAAATTCATGGTGGAGGGAGCCTCTAAAAAACCCAGTTTGGACCAATTCATGGTGGAGGGAGCCTCTAACCAGCCCAGTTTGGACCAATTAATGGTGGAGGGAGCCTCTAACCAGCCCAGTTTGGACCAATTAATGGTGGAGGGAGCCTCTAACCACCCCAGTTTGGACCAATTCATGGTGGAGGGAGCCTTTAAACAGCCAAGTTTGGACCAATTCATGGTGGAGGGAGCCTCTAAAAACCCCAGTTTGGACCAATTCATGGTGGAGGGAGCCTCTAAACACCCAGTTTGGGCAAATTCATGGTGGAGGGAGCCTCTAAACAGCCCAGTTTGGGCAAATTCATGGTGGAGGGAGCCTCTAACCAGCCCAGTTTGGACCAATTAATGGTGGAGGGAGCCTCTAACCAGCCCAGTTTGGACCAATTCATGGTGGAGGGAGCCTCTAAACAGCCCAGTTTGGGCAAATTCATGGTGGAAGGAGCCTCTAACCAGCAGAGTTGTGGGAAAGCAGGGTGGAGGGAGCCTCTAACCAGCAGAGTTGGTGGAAATCAGGGTGGAGGGAGCCTCTAACCAGCAGAGTTGGGGGAAATCATGTTGGAGGGAGCCTAGTATTAGCAGAATTGTGCAACGCTTATGGTGGATGAGTATGAGGATGCGGAGGAATTGGAGAGGTTGAGTACAGACATGGAGTTTCATGTTGGGGTGCTTTACACAGGTGGGCACAAAAATGAAGGCTCTATCCAGTGGTGGTTCATTTTTATCAAAGTGAGCCGGTCGGCACTCTCAGCTGACAGACGGGTGCGCTTGTCAGTGATGATGCCACCGGCTGCACTGAACACCCTCTCAGATAGGACGCTGGCGGCAGGACAGGACAGCACCTCCAAGGCATATAGGGCAAGTTCAAGCCACAGGTCCAACTTCGACACCCAATACGTGTAGGGCGCAGAGGGGTCGGAGAGGACAGGGCTGTGGTCGGAAAGGTATTCCCGCAACATGCGCCTATACTTCTCACGCCTGGTGACACTAGGACCCTCCGTGGCGGCACTTTGGCGAGGGGGTGCCATCAAGGTGTCCCAGACCTTAGACAGTGTGCCCCTCGTTTGTGTGGACCGGTGAGAACTTGGTTGCCTACTGGAGGAACTGCCCTCCCTGCCGCCAACGTCACATGCTGGAAACATCTCCATCATATTCTGCACCAATTGCCTGTGGCAAGCATTGATGCGATTGGCCCTCCCCTCTACCGGAATAAAAGACGAGATGTTGTTTTTATACCGGGGGTCAAGGATAGCAAAGATCCAGTACTGGTTGTCCTCCATGATTTTGACAATACGCTTGTCGGTTGTAAAGCACCCCAACATGAACTCAGCCATGTCTGCCACAGTGTTAGTTGGCATGACTCCTCTGGCCCCACCGGAAAGTTCAATCTCCATTTCCTCCTCATCCTCCATGTCTACCCATCCGCGCTGCAACAATGGGACGATTCGAAGTTGCCCGGAAGCCTCCTGTATCACCATCACATCATCGGACAACTCTTCTTCCTCCTCCTCCTCCTCCTCCTCCTCCTCCTCCATTAAACGCAGTGAAGCGGACAGATGTGTGGACCTACTCTCCAGCTGTGACGGATCGGATGCTATCCCTAACTCCTCTGTGTGATCTGAGTTATCCCTGATGTCAATCAGGGATTCTCTCAGAACACACAAGAGCGGGATTGTAAGGCTCACCATCGCATCCTCAGAGCTCACCCTCCTTGTGGACTCCTCAAAGACCCGTAGGATGTCACAAAGGTCTCTCATCCATGGCCACTCATGGATGTGAAACTGAGGCAGCTGACTTTGTGGCACCCTAGGGTTTTGTAGCTGGTATTCCATCAAAGGTCTCTGCTGCTCAACCACTCTATTCAACATCTGAAACGTTGAGTTCCAGCGTGTGGGGACGTCGCACAAAAGCCGGTGTTGTGGCACATGCAGGCGTTGCTGGAGAGATTTTAAGCTAGCAGCGGCTACTGTCGACTTGCGAAAGTGGGCGCACATGCGCCGCACTTTCACCAGTAGCTCTGGAACATTGGGGTAGCTCTTTAGGAAACGTTGCACCACTAGGTTGAAGACGTGGGCCAGGCATGGAACATGTTGGAGTCCGGCAAGCTCCAGAGCTGCTACCAGGTTCCGGCCGTTATCACAAACGACCATGCCTGGGCCCAGGTGCAGCGGCTCAAACCATATTGCCGTCTCATCGAGGAGGGCATCCCTCACCTCGGAGGCAGTGTGCTGTCTGTCCCCCAAGCTGATCAGCTTCAGCACAGCCTGCTGACGTCTACCAACGCCAGTGCTGCAACGTTTCCAACTCGTAGCTGGGGTCAATCTAACAGCGGAGGAGGAGGCGGTGGCGGAGGAGGAGGCGGTGGCGGAGGAGGAGGCGGTAGAGGAGGAGGAGGAGGGGGGTGTTCTTCTCGTGTCCCTGCCAGGAATGTTAGGCGGGGAGACGAGGTACACCGGGCCAGTTTGGGAAGCAGTCCCAGCCTCAACTACATTCACCCAGTGTGCCGTCAGTGAAATGTAGCGTCCCTGTCCGCATGCACTTGTCCACGCGTCGGTGGTCAAGTGGACCTTTGTGCAAAGCGCGGAACTAAGGGCCCGCCTGATGTTGAGTGACACGTGCTGGTGCAAGGCGGGGACGGCACACCGGGAGAAGTAGTGACGGCTAGGGACGGCATAGCGAGGTGCCGCAGTTGCCATCAGGTCCAGGAAGGCGGGAGTTTCAACAAGCCGGAACGCCAACATCTCCTGGGCCAGCAGTTTAGCGATGTTGGCGTTCAAGGCTTGCGCGTGTGGGTGGTTAGCAGTGTATTTCTGCCGCCGCTCCAATGTCTGAGAGATGGTGGGTTGTTGTAAAGAAACGCCTGATGGTGCCTTTGATGGTGCAGGAGAAGGAGATAAGACAGGACCAGGGGAGGATGAGGTAGAAGTCAACAAAGTGGCGGAGGCAGATGAAGTGGTGTCCTGGCTCGTCCTCTGGAGTGCATCGCCAGCACAGTCAGCAGTGGCAGTGGCAGAGGCAGAGGCAGTGGCAGAGGCAGTGGCAGTGGCGTGAACGGCAGGCGGCCTTTGTCCTGCCGTTGCTGCCTGCCACTGATTCCAGTGCTTGGATTCCAAATGACGGCGCATTGAAGTGGTGGACAGGTTGCTCTTCTCAGAGCCCCTAATCAATTTCGAGAGGCAAATTGTGCAGACAACACTATATCTGTCCTCGGCGCATTCCTTGAAAAAACTCCACACCTTCGAGAAACGTGCCCTCGAGGTGGGAGTTTTTCGGGGCTGGGTACGAACTGGAACATCTTGGGAGATTCCGGGTGTGGCCTGGCTTCGCCTAAGCTGCTGACCTCTGCCTCTGCCTCTAGCTACCCTTTTTGGTGCTGCACCTGCCTCAACATCCACACTACTTTCCCCGCTTGACATCCCCCCTGTCCAGGTCGGGTCAGTGTCCTCATCATCCACCACTTCCTCTTCCAACTCCTGTCTCATCTCCTCCTCCCGCACAATGCGCCGGTCAACTGGATGCCCTGACGGCAACTGCGTCACATCATCGTCGATGAGGGTGGGTTGCTGGTCATCCACCACCAAATCGAACGGAGATGGAGGAGACTCTAGTGTTTGAGCATCTGGACACAGATGCTCCTCTGTTAGGTTCGTGGAATCGTGACGTGGAGAGGCAGGTTGAGGGACAATGAAAGGAGCGGAGAACAGCTCTGGGGAGCAGGGACAGTTTGGGTTATTGTTCTGTAAAGCTTCGGAATTTTGGGAGGAAGGAAGACAAGACTGTTGGGTAATAGGAGGAGAGGAGGCAGAGTCTGACTGGCTGCTGGACAATGTGCTGTAAGCGTTCTCTGACAGCCATTGCAAGACCTGTTCCTGGTTCTCGGGCCTACTAAGGTTTGTACCCTGCAGTTTAGTTAATGTGGCAAGCAACCCTGGCACTGTGGAGTGGCGCAATGCTTGCTGCCCCACAGGAGTAGGCACGGGACGCCCTGTGGCTTCACTGCTACCTTGCTCCCCAGAACCATTCCCCCGACCTCGCCCACGGCCTCGTCCACGTCCCTTTCCGGGAGCCTTGCGCATTTTGAATTCCTAGTTAGAAATTGGCACTGTATACCAGTAGTAAAAATTGTGGGTGCACGTAACCCCAATATATTCTTTGAATTCCCAGTCAGACACTGGCACTATATGGCAGTAGCAAGAAATGAGGGTATTTGTATTCCCAATATACTCTTTGAATTCCCAGTCAGACAATGGCACTGTATACCAGTAGTAAAAATTGTGGGTGCACGTAATCCCAATATATTCTTTGAATTACCAGTCAGAAACTGGCACTATATGGCAGTAGCAAGAAATGAGGGTATTTATAACCCCAATATATTCTTTGAATTCCCAGTCAGACAATGGCACTGTATACCAGTAGTAAAAATTGTGGGTGCACGTAACCCCAATATATTCTTTGAATTCCCAGTCAGACACTGGCACTATATGGCAGTAGCAAGAAATGAGGGTATTTGTATTCCCAATATACTCTTTGAATTCCCAGTCAGACAATGGCACTGTATACCAGTAGTAAAAATTGTGGGTGCACGTAACCCCAATATATTCTTTGAATTACCAGTCAGAAACTGGCACTATATGGCAGTAGCAAGAAATGAGGGTATTTGTATTCCCAATATATTCTTTGAATTCCCAGTCAGACAATGGCACTGTATACCAGTAGTAAAAATTGTGGGTGCACGTAACCCCAATATATTCTTTGAATTACCAGTCAGAAACTGGCACTATATGGCAGTAGCAAGAAATGAGGGTATTTATAACCCCAATATATTCTTTGAATTCCCAGTCAGACAATGGCACTGTATACCAGTAGTAAAAATTGTGGGTGCACGTAACCCCAATATATTCTTTGAATTACCAGTCAGAAACTGGCACTATATGGCAGTAGCAAGAAATGAGGGTATTTATAACCCCAATATATTCTTTGAATTCCCAGTCAGACAATGGCACTGTATACCAGTAGTAAAAATTGTGGGTGCACGTAACCCCAATATATTCTTTGAATTACCAGTCAGAAACTGGCACTATATGGCAGTAGCAAGAAATGAGGGTATTTGTATTCCCAATATACTCTTTGAATTCCCAGTCAGACAATGGCACTGTATACCAGTAGTAAAAATTGTGGGTGCACGTAACCCCAATATATTCTTTGAATTACCAGTCAGAAACTGGCACTATATGGCAGTAGCAAGAAATGAGGGTATTTATAACCCCAATATATTCTTTGAATTCCCAGTCAGACAATGGCACTGTATACCAGTAGTAAAAATTGTGGGTGCACGTAACCCCAATATATTCTTTGAATTCCCAGTCAGACACTGGCACTATATGGCAGTAGCAAGAAATGAGGGTATTTGTATTCCCAATATACTCTTTGAATTCCCAGTCAGACAATGGCACTGTATACCAGTAGTAAAAATTGTGGGTGCACGTAACCCCAATATATTCTTTGAATTCCCAGTCAGACACTGGCACTATATGGCAGTAGCAAGAAATGAGGGTATTTGTATTCCCAATATACTCTTTGAATTCCCAGTCAGACAATGGCACTGTATACCAGTAGTAAAAATTGTGGGTGCACGTAACCCCAATATATTCTTTGAATTCCCAGTCAGAAACTGGCACTATATGGCAGTAGCAAGAAATGAGGGTATTTGTATTCCCAATATACTCTTTGAATTCCCAGTCAGACAATGGCACTGTATACCAGTAGTAAAAATTGTGGGTGCACGTAACCCCAATATATTCTTTGAATTACCAGTCAGAAACTGGCACTATATGGCAGTAGCAAGAAATGAGGGTATTTATAACCCCAATATATTCTTTGAATTCCCAGTCAGACAATGGCACTGTATACCAGTAGTAAAAATTGTGGGTGCACGTAACCCCAATATATTCTTTGAATTCCCAGTCAGAAACTGGCACTATATGGCAGTAGCAAGAAATGAGGGTATTTGTATTCCCAATATACTCTTTGAATTCCCAGTCAGACAATGGCACTGTATACCAGTAGTAAAAATTGTGGGTGCACGTAACCCCAATATATTCTTTGAATTACCAGTCAGAAACTGGCACTATATGGCAGTAGCAAGAAATGAGGGTATTTATAACCCCAATATATTCTTTGAATTCCCAGTCAGACAATGGCACTGTATACCAGTAGTAAAAATTGTGGGTGCACGTAACCCCAATATATTCTTTGAATTCCCAGTCAGAAACTGGCACTATATGGCAGTAGCAAGAAATGAGGGTATTTGTATTCCCAATATACTCTTTGAATTCCCAGTCAGACAATGGCACTGTATACCAGTAGTAAAAATTGTGGGTGCACGTAACCCCAATATATTCTTTGAATTACCAGTCAGAAACTGGCACTATATGGCAGTAGCAAGAAATGAGGGTATTTATAACCCCAATATATTCTTTGAATTCCCAGTCAGACAATGGCACTGTATACCAGTAGTAAAAATTGTGGGTGCACGTAACCCCAATATATTCTTTGAATTCCCAGTCAGAAACTGGCACTATATGGCAGTAGCAAGAAATGAGGGTATTTGTATTCCCAATATACTCTTTGAATTCCCAGTCAGACAATGGCACTGTATACCAGTAGTAAAAATTGTGGGTGCACGTAACCCCAATATATTCTTTGAATTACCAGTCAGAAACTGGCACTATATGGCAGTAGCAAGAAATGAGGGTATTTATAACCCCAATATATTCTTTGAATTCCCAGTCAGACAATGGCACTGTATACCAGTAGTAAAAATTGTGGGTGCACGTAACCCCAATATATTCTTTGAATTCCCAGTCAGACACTGGCACTATATGGCAGTAGCAAGAAATGAGGGTATTTGTATTCCCAATATATTCTTTGAATTCCCAGTCAGACAATGGCACTGTATACCAGTAGTAAAAATTGTGGGTGCACGTAACCCCAATATATTCTTTGAATTCCCAGTCAGACACTGGCACTATATGGCAGTAGCAAGAAATGAGGGTATTTGTATTCCCAATATATTCTTTGAATTCCCAGTCAGACAATGGCACTGTATACCAGTAGTAAAAATTGTGGGTGCACGTAACCCCAATATATTCTTTGAATTACCAGTCAGAAACTGGCACTATATGGCAGTAGCAAGAAATGAGGGTATTTGTATTCCCAATATATTCTTTGAATTCCCAGTCAGACAATGGCACTGTATACCAGTAGTAAAAATTGTGGGTGCACGTAACCCCAATATATTCTTTGAATTCCCAGTCAGACACTGGCACTATATGGCAGTAGCAAGAAATGAGGGTATTTGTATTCCCAATATATTCTTTGAATTCCCAGTCAGACAATGGCACTGTATACCAGTAGTAAAAATTGTGGGTGTATATAGCCCCAATTCTATTGCTAGGGGACTTGCAGGGTATTTCTGGGGTGAAGGTGGGGGGGCACACCGTTGGAACGGGTATCGGGGTATATATCGGGTATACGGGAATACACTGACAGTGTATTCCATTCAGGATCCTGGGAAAGCTGGGTTGCGGCGATTGAGCCCGTCAGTGCCACGTTACACTGACAAGCTTTTCCCTGGAATTTAGCTCTTACAAGAGCTGTTGGTTGTCTTCTCCTTCCTATCCTAGCCTGTCCCTGCCTACCCAGAATCTAAGCCCTAGCTAGCTGGACGGAAACCTCCGTCCTCGGTGAATTGCAAGCTCAGAATGACGCGAACCTGGGCGGCGCTGTTCTTTTAAATTAGAGGTCACATGTTTTCGGCAGCCAATGGGTTTTGCCTACTTTTTTCAACGTCACCGGTGTCGTAGTTCCTGTCCCACCTACCCTGCGCTGTTATTGGAGCAAAAAAGGCGCCAGGGAAGGTGGGAGGGGAATCGAGTAATGGCGCACTTTACCACGCGGTGTTCGATTCGATTCGAACATGCCGAACAGCCTAATATCCGATCGAACATGAGTTCGATAGAACACTGTTCGCTCATCTCTAACTATGACTAAAGGCATGTCAAGGGCTTGAACCCTGAGAGAGCATCCTCATCGAATGTACTTGTGTGTCAGTGTGTTGCTTTTCCAAAACCGATAATTCATCTAGAGGGTGGGAGAAATTTGCTAACCATAATTTGAATCCTACAGACAAACGGGTGAAATCCTCGGGGTTCTGTGACTTGTCCTAAATTTTGCAGCAACAATGTACGTTTTTCACAGAGGTAATCACATTTGTAACACAAACTCTTCTTTTATCTCCTGCCCCAGGAAAGTTTCCAAAATTTTTCTTCATTTGATAACAGTAGCACATCTAAATATATTTCAACATTGCTTGCGTTTGACACTTTGCAATATTTCATTAGGAAGGTGACTCCGTTGTAGAAGGTTTATGAAGTTCACTAAAGGATACATTTGTTTTCATCGATTGTTGGGTGTCTTAAATTCCATGTGACTCACAGCCAAATTGCATAGTCACGAAACTTCAGTACAACAGTAATTTGGTGACAAAGAGCACACTTTTTTTTAATTGTATAACGTGTATGCAACCTGATGTCTTGCAACCAAATCAGTAATGTAGTCCTAATTCAAGGCTTCTCACATATGGCTGTGTTACCATTCAATGCAAAAGCCCCCAGTGTTTCTGGACAGGATGAAATCCTTACTTTGGCACTAAGTAATAATCTATTATAAGATATGGATTGTGGATTTGTATTGCAGCTGTACTGTTTCAGATCTTGTGGTACAATCACAGTGTCTGCACACTCAATTGGTTATTACAGTACAGCACAGATTTACTGAGCATTATCACCTGCATTGCCCTATTATTATGTATGAACCAGATACTAAATATCAGCTATGTTCTAACATATTCAAGCTATTACTTATAGGGATTCTCTCATTGGGAAAACAAATTTTTAATTAAGCATATATTTGCATAGCCTTTAGAAAGGCTATTCCATACTACCTTTTGTTTGTAAATTCTCTCAGCCGTTTTTGAATTAGCTCACTTTTATTGATATGCTAATTAGCCTCCGGCATGCACCTGGAGTTCAGTGAGCACAGTGAGTCTGCTGTGAGTACACAGTGGGGGGGGGGGGGGGGGGGGGGTTGAGAGCAGGGAGTCTGATGAGTCAGCAGCAGCCTCCCCCTGTGTACACAGATCACACAAGCAGTGTTCAGAAAGAATCACAGACACTTATGGGTACACGCTGGAGGCTAATCAGCATATCAATAAAAGCTAGCTCATTCAAAAACGGCTGAGAGGATTTACAAACAAAAGGTATGTGCCTTTCTAAAGACTACGCAAATATATGCTTAATGTTACGGTCAGCAGGATATATAAGAAAAATAATAATAATAATAATAATAATAATAATAATAATAATAATAATCCTGCGGAGTCCACTGGGCTCTGAACTGCAGGGTGTGCAGGTGTGATCAATGCCCGACAGTTAAGCTCACTGCCGAGCTACATCACAAAGAAGGTGCTCCCTGTTACCTCACAGGGAACTGCCACTGCAGAACAAAGCAGCCCCTAAAATGATTTATTATGCCTTAGTGGTTACTTCACCACTAGACAACACAATCAACAATGACCGTGTGCTCCCAGCAGCTTACTAGGCCACACCCACACCACAGCCACCTGTTATGGAGTACCACAGGTAACAGCCTGCCTAAGGTAACTGACAGACTGTGAAACACACAGCCGTAGCACATGTAACAATAGAGATTAAGGCTAGCTAGGTGGGAATTTCCTAGGTAATTCTAGATACAATTCTAACTGAAGCCTTACCTAGTTAAGGCAGTACTCTGCCAAACTAAGTACTGCACTGATGTGCAGCATGTGGTATTTGAGTTTTAGGCTAGAGCACCGAGCGTCCAAACCAGCCTCCTTAAATGGAGGGAAGGCAGGACCGATCAGCCCGCCTAGGTGCTCAAGCCAGATGCCGATAGTCTGACCTAAGTGTCAGTCAGCAGACCGACCATGCCTATTGGCTGCAAGGGAATTAACCCCATGCAGGCTGGACTGAACAGTCACAGTGGAAGAGGCTGCGACCCTGATATCAAGGCTACACCTACTGCACAGTCCTAACACTTAGTTAAAAATGACTTTTCCCAATGATAGACTCCCTTTAAATTCATTTGCGCATTCGTAGGAGTTCTTCATAGTTCATAGTAGTAGGCCTCAGGCCAATTTCGACAGAATGAAAATTGTAAAATATATGCATAAAATTATTGCTGTAATTTTGTTGGAGTCAGTGTAATAGAATTGTATCCCTTGTATACATTTAATCTAATATTTCAAATACCATAGTAAGACATAAAAATCTTCTTTATGGTAATTTAATTAAATGTAGAGAAAATTTACACATGGATATGATACAGAATAGTCAGACAATCTACCAATTTTAGGTTTGACCTAATGCTAAACAAGCATCCAGACAGTGCAGACTCTGAAACATGTACTATATTTTGTGTATAATAGTAATATGATGGAAATCTGCCAATATTTTATAGTGTAGCCATTTTTAAATGTAACTGCATCCATTAGTCAGACCTTTTCATTTTTTCATTAATATGATTTTCATTTGAAATTCACCTTTGGGGGAACAGTTGTATTTCAATAAAAAAAACAAACAGATAATCCTCCATTGTTTTGGATTTTTTTTAATATATTGTTTATTCTCTGGAATAAATAATGTGTTAAATTTATTCTATGGATTATTAAAAACGATTGTTACAAAATTGAATATGTATTTTCCACTTAGTATGGGAAATATCTAACCATGCTGGTGACTGATTTACTAAGGTGAATACATTCTATGGAAAAACAAATCAAAAATAATTTGTGAAACTCAAAATGTAAACACATCTAAAGATTATAATTAAAAGGAATTTTCATGATTTTACTGCATATTAGTAAATCAATTCCAGTAAAGTTATTGCCTTTATGTTATTCCAGAACTGCATACACAATACTCCTTTTATTTCTGGAAGCAGTTAACAGAATTTTGTCCGATACACATCTAACAGCAAAGCCCTAGAATATCTTCTTAATGTTGTAAAAAATTTTCTGACCGCAAATACACCGTATAGTTAGTTACCTGAATTAGAAGGTAACACTGGAAATACTGAAAAAGTAAGATCTGCTGGAAGATTTGAGACTGACACATCATAAATAGAGATGAGCGAACAGTGTTCTATCGAACACATGTTCGATCGGATATCAGGGTGTTCGCCATGTTCGAATCGAATCGAACACCGCGTGGTAAAGTGCGCCAAAATTCGATTCCCCTCCCACCTTCCCTGGCGCCTTTTTTGCACCAATAACAGCGCAGGGGAGGTGGGACAGGAACTACGACACTGGGGGCATTGAAAAAAATTGGAAAAAGTCATTGGCTGCCGAAATCAGGTGACCTCCACTTTAGACGAATAGTGGATTTCAAATCCGGGTCATATGAGAATGTGAACTTTGTGACTATGAGACAGGGATAGCTGTACAGGCAGGGATAGCTAGGGATAACCTTTATTTAGGGGGGAATGTTATTAAAAATAACTTTTTGGGGCTCTATCGGGTGTGTAATTGTGATTTTTGTGAGATAAACTTTTTCCCATAGGGATGCATTGGCCAGCGCTGATTGGCCGAATTCCGTACTCTGGCCAATCAGTGCTGGCCAATGCATTCTATTAGCTTGATGAAGCAGAGTGTGCACAAGGGTTCAAGCGCACCCTAGGCTCTGATGTAGCAGAGCTGAGGCTGCACAAGGGTTCAAGCGCACCCTCGGCTCTGATGTAGGAGAGCCGAGGGTGCACTTGAACCCTTGTGCACCCTCGGCTCTGCTACATCAGAGCCGAGGGTGCGCTTGAACCCTTGTGCACACTCTGCTTCATCAAGCTAATAGAATGCATTGGCCAGCGCTGATTGGCCAATGCATTCTATTAGCCCGATGAAGTAGAGCTGAATGTGTGTGCTAAGCACACACATTCAGCTCTACTTCATCGGGCTAATAGAATGCATTGGCCAGCGCTGATTGGCCAGAGTACGGAATTCGGCCAATCAGCGCTGGCTCTGCTGGAGGAGGCGGAGTCTAAGATCGCTCCACACCAGTCTCCATTCAGGTCCGACCTTAGACTCCGCCTCCTCCAGCAGAGCCAGCGCTGATTGGCCGAATTCCGTACTCTGGCCAATCAGCACTGGCTAATGCATTGTATTGGCGTGATGAAGCAGTGCTGAATGTGTGTGCTTAGCACACACATTCAGCTCTACTTCATCGGGCTAATAGAATGCATTGGCCAGCGCTGATTGGCCAGAGTACGGAATTCGGCCAATCAGCGCTGGCTCTGCTGGAGGAGGCGGAGTCTAAGATCGCTCCACACCAGTCTCCATTCAGGTCCGACCTTAGACTCCGCCTCCTCCAGCAGAGCCAGCGCTGATTGGCCGAATTCCGTACTCTGGCCAATCAGCACTGGCTAATGCATTGTATTGGCGTGATGAAGCAGTGCTGAATGTGTGTGCTTAGCACACACATTCAGCTCTACTTCATCGGGCTAATAGAATGCATTGGCCAGCGCTGATTGGCCAGAGTACGGAATTCGGCCAATCAGCGCTGGCTCTGCTGGAGGAGGCGGAGTCTAAGATCGCTCCACACATTCAGCTCTACTTCATCGGGCTAATAGAATGCATTGGCCAATCAGCGCTGGCCAATGCATTCTATTAGCGTGAACTGAGTTTGCACAGGGGTTCTAGTGCACCCTCGGCTCTGCTACATCAGATTGCTACATCTGATGTAGCAGTGCCGAGTGTGCATCAGATGTGTAGTTGAGCAAAACTGACTCAGCACTGCTAAGTCTCTGCATTCGCATAGGAATGCATTGGCCAGCCTTCGGCCAATCAGCGCTGGCTCTGCCGGAGGAGGCGGAGTCTAAGGTCGGACCTGAATGGAGACTGGTGTGGAGCGATCTTAGACTCCGCCTCCTCCAGCAGAGCCAGCGCTGATTGGTCGGGTTCCGTACTCTGGCCAATCAGCACTGGCCAATGCATTTCTATGGGGAAAAGTTAGCTTGCGAAAATCGCAAAGTGACAGGGATTTCCATGAAATAAAGTGACTTTTATGCCCCCAGACATGCTTCCCCTGCTGTCCCAGTGTCATTCCAGGGTTTTGGTATCATTTCCTGGGGTGTCATAGTGGACTTGGTGACCCTCCAGACACGAATTTGGGTTTCCCCCTTAACGAGTTTATGTTCCCCATAGACTATAATGGGGTTCGAAACCCATTCGAACACTCGAACAGTGAGTGGCTGTTCGAATCGAATTTCAAACCTCGAACATTTTAGTGTTCGCTCATCTCTAATCATAAAACATTATAGGTGCTTAGCATTTGCTATAAAATCTGTAAAAACACTTAAAAAACCCTGCATAAGCTGCATATTAAAAAAATTATTTTATTTAGTATAAGGTTATGCACCAAAGTGAAACAAAATAAAGGTTGAAAAAGGTGCACTAAAATGTAACTTTTATTGGTAAACTTAAAAGCCAAATAACCACACAATAAAATGGTCATGTATATGTAGGGCAACTCATGGGTTAACACTGCGATAGCAGGTACGCTCCTAGTGAAGTTCGAGCGTCCGGCCGGCTGTGATGTATAGCCGCTAGAGATGAGCGAACAGTGTTCTATCGAACTCATGTTCGATCGGATATTAGGCTGTTCGGCATGTTCGAATCGAATCGAACACCGCGTGGTAAAGTGCGCCATTACTCGATTCCCCTCCCACCTTCCCTGGCGCCTTTTTTGCTCCAATAACAGCGCAGGGTAGGTGGGACAGGAACTACGACACCGGTGACGTTGAGAAAAGTAGGCAAAACCCATTGGCTGCCGAAATCATGTGACCTCTAATTTAAAAGAACAGCGCCGCCCAGGTTCGCGTCATTCTGAGCTTGCAATTCACCGAGGACGGAGGTTTCCGTCCAGCTAGCTAGGGCTTAGATTCTGGGTAGGCAGGGACAGGCTAGGATAGGAAGGAGAAGACAACCAACAGCTCTTATAAGAGCTAAATTCCAGGGAGAAGCTTGTCAGTGTAACGTGGCACTGACGGGCTCAATCGCCGCAACCCAGCTTTCCCAGGATCCTGAATGGAATACACTGTCAGTGTATTCCCGTATACCCGATATATACCCCCGATACCCGTTCCAACGGTGTGCCCCCCCACCTTCACCCCAGAAATACCCTGCAAGTCCCCTAGCAATAGAATTGGGGCTATATACACCCACTATTTTTGCTACTGCCATATAGTGCCAGTTTCTGACTGGTAATTCAAAGAATATATTGTGGTTACGTGCACCCACAATTTTTACTACTGGTATAGAGTGCCATTGTCTGACTGGGAATTCAAAGAATATATTGGGGTTACGTGCACCCACAATTTTTACTACTGGTATACAGTGCCATTGTCTGACTGGGAATTCAAAGAATATATTGGGAATACAAATACCCTCATTTCTTGCTACTGCCATATAGTGCCAGTGTCTGACTGGGAATTCAAAGAATATATTGGGGTTACGTGCACCCACAATTTTTACTACTGGTATACAGTGCCATTGTCTGACTGGGAATTCAAAGAATATATTGGGGTTATAAATACCCTCATTTCTTGCTACTGCCATATAGTGCCAGTTTCTGACTGGTAATTCAAAGAATATATTGTGGTTACGTGCACCCACAATTTTTACTACTGGTATACAGTGCCATTGTCTGACTGGGAATTCAAAGAATATATTGGGAATACAAATACCCTCATTTCTTGCTACTGCCATATAGTGCCAGTTTCTGACTGGTAATTCAAAGAATATATTGTGGTTACGTGCACCCACAATTTTTACTACTGGTATACAGTGCCATTGTCTGACTGGGAATTCAAAGAATATATTGGGAATACAAATACCCTCATTTCTTGCTACTGCCATATAGTGCCAGTGTCTGACTGGGAATTCAAAGAATATATTGGGGTTACGTGCACCCACAATTTTTACTACTGGTATACAGTGCCATTGTCTGACTGGGAATTCAAAGAATATATTGGGGTTATAAATACCCTCATTTCTTGCTACTGCCATATAGTGCCAGTTTCTGACTGGTAATTCAAAGAATATATTGTGGTTACGTGCACCCACAATTTTTACTACTGGTATACAGTGCCATTGTCTGACTGGGAATTCAAAGAATATATTGGGAATACAAATACCCTCATTTCTTGCTACTGCCATATAGTGCCAGTGTCTGACTGGGAATTCAAAGAATATATTGGGGTTACGTGCACCCACAATTTTTACTACTGGTATACAGTGCCATTGTCTGACTGGGAATTCAAAGAATATATTGGGAATACAAATACCCTCATTTCTTGCTACTGCCATATAGTGCCAGTTTCTGACTGGTAATTCAAAGAATATATTGTGGTTACCTGCACCCACAATTTTTACTACTGGTATACAGTGCCATTGTCTGACTGGGAATACAAAGAATATATTGGGAATACAAATACCCTCATTTCTTGCTACTGCCATATAGTGCCAGTGTCTGACTGGGAATTCAAAGAATATATTGGGGTTACGTGCACCCACAATTTTTACTACTGGTATACAGTGCCATTGTCTGACTGGGAATTCAAAGAATATATTGGGGTTATAAATACCCTCATTTCTTGCTACTGCCATATAGTGCCAGTTTCTTACTGGTAATTCAAAGAATATATTGTGGTTACGTGCACCCACAATTTTTACTACTGGTATACAGTGCCATTGTCTGACTGGGAATTCAAAGAATATATTGGGAATACAAATACCCTCATTTCTTGCTACTGCCATATAGTGCCAGTTTCTGACTGGTAATTCAAAGAATATATTGTGGTTACGTGCACCCACAATTTTTAATACTGGTATACAGTGCCATTGTCTGACTGGGAATTCAAAGAATATATTGGGAATACAAATACCCTCATTTCTTGCTACTGCCATATAGTGCCAGTTTCTGACTGGTAATTCAAAGAATATATTGTGGTTACGTGCACCCACAATTTTTACTACTGGTATACAGTGCCATTGTCTGACTGGGAATTCAAAGAATATATTGGGAATACAAATACCCTCATTTCTTGCTACTGCCATATAGTGCCAGTGTCTGACTGGGAATTCAAAGAATATATTGGGGTTACAAGCACCCACAATTTTTACTACTGGTATACAGTGCCATTGTCTGACTGGGAATTCAAAGAATATATTGGGGTTATAAATACCCTCATTTCTTGCTACTGCCATATAGTGCCAGTTTCTGACTGGTAATTCAAAGAATATATTGTGGTTACGTGCACCCACAATTTTTACTACTGGTATACAGTGCCATTGTCTGACTGGGAATTCAAAGAATATATTGGGAATACAAATACCCTCATTTCTTGCTACTGCCATATAGTGCCAGTGTCTGACTGGGAATTCAAAGAATATATTGGGGTTACGTGCACCCACAATTTTTACTACTGGTATACAGTGCCATTGTCTGACTGGGAATTCAAAGAATATATTGGGAATACAAATACCCTCATTTCTTGCTACTGCCATATAGTGCCAGTGTCTGACTGGGAATTCAAAGAATATATTGGGGTTACGTGCACCCACAATTTTTACTACTGGTATACAGTGCCATTGTCTGACTGGGAATTCAAAGAATATATTGGGGTTATAAATACCCTCATTTCTTGCTACTGCCATATAGTGCCAGTTTCTGACTGGTAATTCAAAGAATATATTGTGGTTACGTGCACCCACAATTTTTACTACTGGTATACAGTGCCATTGTCTGACTGGGAATTCAAAGAATATATTGGGAATACAAATACCCTCATTTCTTGCTACTGCCATATAGTGCCAGTGTCTGACTGGGAATTCAAAGAATATATTGGGGTTACGTGCACCCACAATTTTTACTACTGGTATACAGTGCCATTGTCTGACTGGGAATTCAAAGAATATATTGGGGTTATAAATACCCTCATTTCTTGCTACTGCCATATAGTGCCAGTTTCTGACTGGTAATTCAAAGAATATATTGGGGTTACGTGCACCCACAATTTTTACTACTGGTATACAGTGCCAATTTCTAACTAGGAATTCAAAATGCGCAAGGCTCCCGGAAAGGGACGTGGACGAGGCCGTGGGCGAGGTCGGGGGAATGGTTCTGGGGAGCAAGGTAGCAGTGAAGCCACAGGGCGTCCCGTGCCTACTCCTGTGGGGCAGCAAGCATTGCGCCACTCCACAGTGCCAGGGTTGCTTGCCACATTAACTAAACTGCAGGGTACAAACCCTAGTAGGCCCGAGAACCAGGAACAGGTCTTGCAATGGCTGTCAGAGAACGCTTACAGCACATTGTCCAGCAGCCAGTCAGACTCTGCCTCCTCTCCTCCTATTACCCAACAGTCTTGTCTTCCTTCCTCCCAAAATTCCGAAGCTTTACAGAACAATAACCCAAACTGTCCCTGCTCCCCAGAGCTGTTCTCCGCTCCTTTCATTGTCCCTCAACCTGCCTCTCCACGTCACGATTCCATAAACCTAACAGAGGAGCATCTGTGTCCAGATGCTCAAACACTAGAGTCTCCTCCATCTCCGTTCGATTTGGTGGTGGATGACCAGCAACCCACCCTCATCGACGATGATGTGACGCAGTTGCCGTCAGGGCATCCAGTTGACCGGCGCATTGTGCGGGAGGAGGAGATGAGACAGGAGTTGGAAGAGGAAGTGGTGGATGATGAGGACACTGACCCGACCTGGACAGGGGGGATGTCAAGCGGGGAAAGTAGTGTGGATGTTGAGGCAGGTGCAGCACCAAAAAGGGTAGCTAGAGGCAGAGGCAGAGGTCAGCAGCTTAGGCGAAGCCAGGCCACACCCGGAATCTCCCAAGATGTTCCAGTTCGTACCCAGCCCCGAAAAACTCCCACCTCGAGGGCACGTTTCTCGAAGGTGTGGAGTTTTTTCAAGGAATGCGCCGAGGACAGATATAGTGTTGTCTGCACAATTTGCCTCTCGAAATTGATTAGGGGCTCTGAGAAGAGCAACCTGTCCACCACTTCAATGCGCCGTCATTTGGAATCCAAGCACTGGAATCAGTGGCAGGCAGCAACGGCAGGACAAAGGCCGCCTGCCGTTCACGCCACTGCCACTGCCTCTGCCACTGCCTCTGCCTCTGCCACTGCCACTGCTGACTGTGCTGGCGATGCACTCCAGAGGACGAGCCAGGACACCACTTCATCTGCCTCCGCCACTTTGTTGACTTCTACCTCATCCTCCCCTGGTCCTGTCTTATCTCCTTCTCCTGCACCATCAAAGGCACCATCAGGCGTTTCTTTACAACAACCCACCATCTCTCAGACATTGGAGCGGCGGCAGAAATACACTGCTAACCACCCACACGCGCAAGCCTTGAACGCCAACATCGCTAAACTGCTGGCCCAGGAGATGTTGGCGTTCCGGCTTGTTGAAACTCCCGCCTTCCTGGACCTGATGGCAACTGCGGCACCTCGCTATGCCGTCACTACTTCTCCCGGTGTGCCGTCCCCGCCTTGCACCAGCACGTGTCACTCAACATCAGGCAGGCCCTTAGTTCCGCGCTTTGCACAAAGGTCCACTTGACCACCGACGCGTGGACAAGTGCATGCGGACAGGGACGCTACATTTCACTGACGGCACACTGGGTGAATGTAGTTGAGGCTGGGACTGCTTCCCAAACTGGCCCGGTGTACCTCGTCTCCCCGCCTAACATTCCTGGCAGGGACACGAGAAGAACACCCCCCTCCTCCTCCTCCTCTACCGCCTCCTCCTCCGCCACCGCCTCCTCCTCCGCCACCGCCTCCTCCTCCGCTGTTAGATTGACCCCAGCTACGAGTTGGAAACGTTGCAGCACTGGCGTTGGTAGACGTCAGCAGGCTGTGCTGAAGCTGATCAGCTTGGGGGACAGACAGCACACTGCCTCCGAGGTGAGGGATGCACTCCTCGATGAGACGGCAATATGGTTTGAGCCGCTGCACCTGGGCCCAGGCATGGTCGTTTGTGATAACGGCCGGAACCTGGTAGCAGCTCTGGAGCTTGCCGGACTCCAACATGTTCCATGCCTGGCCCACGTCTTCAACCTAGTGGTGCAACGTTTCCTAAAGAGCTACCCCAATGTTCCAGAGCTACTGGTGAAAGTGCGGCGCATGTGCGCCCACTTTCGCAAGTCGACAGTAGCCGCTGCTAGCTTAAAATCTCTCCAGCAACGCCTGCATGTGCCACAACACCGGCTTTTGTGCGACGTCCCCACACGCTGGAACTCAATGTTTCAGATGTTGAATAGAGTGGTTGAGCAGCAGAGACCTTTGATGGAATACCAGCTACAAAACCCTAGGGTGCCACAAAGTCAGCTGCCTCAGTTTCACATCCATGAGTGGCCATGGATGAGAGACCTTTGTGACATCCTACGGGTCTTTGAGGAGTCCACAAGGAGGGTGAGCTCTGAGGATGCGATGGTGAGCCTTACAATCCCGCTCTTGTGTGTTCTGAGAGAATCCCTGATTGACATCAGGGATAACTCAGATCACACAGAGGAGTTAGGGATAGCATCCGATCCGTCACAGCTGGAGAGTAGGTCCACACATCTGTCCGCTTTACTGCGTTTAATGGAGGAGGAGGAGGAGGAGGAGGAAGAAGAGTTGTCCGATGATGTGATGGTGATACAGGAGGCTTCCGGGCAACTTCGAATCGTCCCATTGTTGCAGCGCAGATGGGTAGACATGGAGGATGAGGAGGAAATGGAGATTGAACTTTCCGGTGGGGCCAGAGGAGTCATGCCAACTAACACTGTGGCAGACATGGCTGAGTTCATGTTGGGGTGCTTTACAACCGACAAGCGTATTGTCAAAATCATGGAGGACAACCAGTACTGGATCTTTGCTATCCTTGACCCCCGGTATAAAAACAACATCTCGTCTTTTATTCCGGTAGAGGGGAGGGCCAATCGCATCAATGCTTGCCACAGGCAATTGGTGCAGAATATGATGGAGATGTTTCCAGCATGTGACGTTGGCGGCAGGGAGGGCAGTTCCTCCAGTAGGCAACCAAGTTCTCACTGGTCCACACAAACGAGGGGCACACTGTCTAAGGTCTGGGACACCTTGATGGCACCCCCTCGCCAAAGTGCCGCCACGGAGGGTCCTAGTGTCACCAGGCGTGAGAAGTATAGGCGCATGTTGCGGGAATACCTTTCCGACCACAGCCCTGTCCTCTCCGACCCCTCTGCGCCCTACACGTATTGGGTGTCGAAGTTGGACCTGTGGCTTGAACTTGCCCTATATGCCTTGGAGGTGCTGTCCTGTCCTGCCGCCAGCGTCCTATCTGAGAGGGTGTTCAGTGCAGCCGGTGGCATCATCACTGACAAGCGCACCCGTCTGTCAGCTGAGAGTGCCGACCGGCTCACTTTGATAAAAATGAACCACCACTGGGTAGAGCCGTCATTTTTATGCCCACCTGTGTAAAGCACCCCAACATGAAACTCCATGTCTGTACTCAACCTCTCCAATTCCTCCGCATCCTCATACTCATCCACCATAAGCGTTGCACAATTCTGCTAATACTAGGCTCCCTCCACCCTGATTTCCCCCAACTCTGCTGGTTAGAGGCTCCCTCCACCCTGATTTCCACCAACTCTGCTGGTTAGAGGCTCCCTCCACCATGAATTTGCCCAAACTGGGCTGTTTAGAGGCTCCCTCCACCATGAATTGGTCCAAACTGGGGTTTTTAGAGGCTCCCTCCACCATGAATTGGTCCAAACTGGGCTGTTTAGCAGCTCCCTCCACCATTAATTGGTCCAAACTTGGCTGTTTAGAGGCTCCCTCCACCATTAATTGGTCCAAACTGGGCTGGTTAGAGGCTCCCTCCACCATTAATTGGTCCAAACTTGGCTGTTTAGAGGCTCCCTCCACCATTAATTGGTCCAAACTGGGCTGGTTAGAGGCTCCCTCCACCATGAATTGGTCCAAACTGGGCTGTTTAGCGGCTCCCTCCACCATTAATTGGTCCAAACTTGGCTGTTTAGAGGCTCCCTCCACCATTAATTGGTCCAAACTGGGCTGATTAGAGGCTCCCTCCACCATTAATTGGTCCAAACTTGGCTGTTTAGAGGCTCCCTCCACCATTAATTGGTCCAAACTGGGCTGGTTAGAGGCTCCCTCCACCATTAATTGGTCCAAACTGGGCTGGTTAGAGGCTCCCTCCACCATGAATTTGCCCAAACTGGGCTGGTTAGAGGCTCCCTCCACCATGAATTGGTCCAAACTGGGGTTTTTAGAGGCTCCCTCCACCATGAATTGGTCCAAACTTGGCTGTTTAGAGGCTCCCTCCACCATTAATTGGTCCAAACTGGGCTGGTTAGAGGCTCCCTCCACCATGAATTGGTCCAAACTGGGCTGGTTAGAGGCTCCCTCCACCATGAATTGGTCCAAACTGGGCTGTTTAGCGGCTCCCTCCACCATTAATTGGTCCAAACTGGGCTGGTTAGAGGCTCCCTCCACCATGAATGTGCCCAAACTGGGCTGTTTAGAGGCTCCCTCCACCATGAATTTGCCCAAACTGGGCTGGTTAGAGGCTCCCTCCACCATGAATTGGTCCAAACTGGGCTGTTTAGCGGCTCCCTCCACCATTAATTGGTCCAAACTGGGCTGGTTAGAGGCTCCCTCCACCATTAATTGGTCCAAACTGGGCTGGTTAGAGGCTCCCTCCACCATGAATTGGTCCAAACTGGGTTTTTTAGAGGCTCCCTCCACCATGAATTGGTCCAAACTGGGGTTTTTAGAGGCTCCCTCCACCATGAATTGGTCCAAACTGGGCTGTTTAGCGGCTCCCTCCACCATTAATTGGTCCAAACTGGGCTGGTTAGAGGCTCCCTCCACCATGAATGTGCCCAAACTGGGCTGTTTAGAGGCTCCCTCCACCATGAATTTGCCCAAACTGGGCTGGTTAGAGGCTCCCTCCACCATGAATTGGTCCAAACTGGGCTGTTTAGCGGCTCCCTCCACCATTAATTGGTCCAAACTTGGCTGTTTAGAGGCTCCCTCCACCATTAATTGGTCCAAACTGGGCTGGTTAGAGGCTCCCTCCACCATGAATTGGTCCAAACTGGGTTTTTTAGAGGCTCCCTCCACCATGAATTGGTCCAAACTGGGGTTTTTAGAGGCTCCCTCCACCATGAATTGGTCCAAACTGGGCTGTTTAGCGGCTCCCTCCACCATTAATTGGTCCAAACTGGGCTGGTTAGAGGCTCCCTCCACCATGAATGTGCCCAAACTGGGCTGTTTAGAGGCTCCCTCCACCATCAATTTGCCCAAACTGGGCTGGTTAGAGGCTCCCTCCACCATGAATTGGTCCAAACTGGGGTTTTTAGAGGCTCCCTCCACCATGAATTGGTCCAAACTTGGCTGTTTAGAGGCTCCCTCCACCATTAATTGGTCCAAACTGGGCTGGTTAGAGGCTCCCTCCACCATGAATTTGCCCAAACTGGGCTGGTTAGAGGCTCCCTCCACCATGAATTTGCCCAAACTGGGCTGTTTAGAGGCTCCCTCCACCATGAATTGGTCCAAACTGGGCTGGTTAGAGGCTCCCTCCACCATGAATTTCCCAAAACTTGGCTGTTTAGAGGCTCCCTCCACCATTAATTGGTCCAAACTGGGCTGGTTAGAGGCTCCCTCCACCATGAATTTGCCCAAACTGGGCTGTTTAGAGGCTCCCTCCACCATGAATTGGTCCAAACTGGGTTTTTTAGAGGCTCCCTCCACCATGAATTGGTCCAAACTGGGCTGTTTAGAGGCTCCCTCCACCATGAATTTGCCCAAACTGGGCTGGTTAGAGGCTCCCTCCACCATGAATTGGTCCAAACTGGGCTGGTTAGAGGCTCCCTCCACCATGAATTTGCCCAAACTGGGCTGTTTAGAGGCTCCCTCCACCATGAATTGGTCCAAACTGGGTTTTTTAGAGGCTCCCTCCACCATGAATTGGTCCAAACTGGGCTGTTTAGAGGCTCCCTCCACCATGAATTTGCCCAAACTGGGCTGGTTAGAGGCTCCCTCCACCATTAATTGGTCCAAACTGGGCTGGTTAGAGGCTCCCTCCACCATGAATTTGCCCAAACTGGGCTGTTTAGAGGCTCCCTCCACCATGAATTTGCCCAAACTGGGCTGTTTAGAGGCTCCCTCCACCATGAATTTGCCCAAACTGGGCTGGTTAGAGGCTCCCTCCACCATGAATTGGTCCAAACTGGGTTTTTTAGAGGCTCCCTCCACCATGAATTTGCCCAAACTGGGCTGGTTAGAGGCTCCCTCCACCATGAATTGGTCCAAACTGGGTTTTTTAGAGGCTCCCTCCACCATGAATTTGCCCAAACTGGGCTGGTTAGAGGCTCCCTCCACCATGAATTGGTCCAAACTGGGTTTTTTAGAGGCTCCCTCCACCATGAATTTGCCCACACTGGGCTGGTTAGAGGCTCCCTCCACCATGAATTTGCCCAAACTCTGCTGGTTAGAGGCTCAATCCACCCTGATTTTCAAAACAAATGTTGGTGCCAACCTCAACTTACTACAAGGGCCAAATTCACTGATGGTGACAAGCTCTCCTCACTGCAAGTGCCAAATACACATGTTTCAAGGTGTTTTCCTACTGTCAGAGAGGTGGTATTGAGTGTGTAAAGTGTGTAGTTGTTAGGCTGTGATGTTGGGGTAATAGAGGGTCTTTGGTGTGTTAGATGCCCCCAGACATGCTTCCCCTGCTGTCCCAGTGTCATTCCAGAGGTGTTGGCATCATTTCCTGGGGTGTCATAGTGGACTTGGTGACCCTCCAGACACGGATTTGGGTTTCCCCCTTAACGAGTATCTGTTCCCCATAGACTATAATGGGGTTCGAAACCCGTTCGAACACACGAACATTGAGCGGCTGTTCGAATCGAATTTCGAACCTCGAACATTTTAGTGTTCGCTCATCTCTAATAGCCGCCAATCGCAGTGTTAACCCATGAGTTGGGTGACACTGCATTAGGTCATTTAGGGAATCTAGTAGCCTCTGAAGAACCGGCAAGAACCGGTGAAACGCGTCAGGCAGTTTCCAATAGACCGTACATGCTAGTACATTATGTGTGAAGGGATGTGTGTGTGTGTTATCTTAACCAGTTAATTACCATCTCTGGCTTAATTGCTTTAGTGCTGGATCAGGCAGCTGCTGTTCCAGTATAGGAGTGCTTTGTCTTTTCTGTGTGAATCCTATTAAGGAGGTGTAGAGGTTCCCCTCAATGTAGGTTCTGGCAATAGAATTATTACTGAGGTAGAAGTTCGGAGGGACCCAACCTTATCAATTAGGGATTTGCACTAGATTGTTTTGAGCAATTCAGGCAGCATTCACACACAGATCCCCAATTGCCCTACATATACATGACCATTTTATCGTGTGGTTATTTGGCTTTTAAGTTTACCAATAAAAGTTACATTTTAGTGCACCTTTTTCAACCTTTATAAGCTGCATATTGTCCATTGTTGATACACACATGCAATTTACAGTATGTTATTCATCAACAACAACGCACACACCAATAATACAATTAACTCTAAATTATGGATAGAAGATACCGTCAGTCCAAAGAGGAAGCATTTACTGAAAGATGATATACAGTGAGTAAGAGGATTGTGGAGTTCTGCTGGAGACACAAAACTTCAATGATGGCCAGGGGTGATACTATACTACCTGCTTCAAAATATATTCAAAGAACAACATAAACTGTATAAAAGTGTATTCAGTTTTATTTATTTTTTTACTATTGTATTGGGGATGACCATTTTTGGAATATACTTTATTAACTTATTTAATTTCCTATCTAATAGAAAACAGTAACTGGAAGTTACTAGGGAAAGTCCATACACGTATGTATTGTAAATATGTAGGACCATAAAGTTGGCGTAGTCTCTAAATTTTTAAAGGCCGTAACAACACGAGTAAAAAAACTTTCTTAGGGCAGGTTCACACCTGCGCCCAGTCTCCACTTTCGGGTTTCCGTCTTCTGCTAACAGAAACTGGAGAGGAGACGGAAACATGGCGGTCAGTTTTCAAACCCATTCACTTGAATGGGTTTGCAAAGTGACCGCCCATCCATGAGCGTCTTGTGCCTCTCCGCAGTGAAACAGTTTTTTTTTTTTTAACCGGACAAAAAGTCCTGCATGTCCGACTTTGTGTCCAGTTAAAAAAAAAACGGTTTCGTCATGGAGAGGCAAAAGACACTCACGGGTGGTATCTTTGCAAACCCATTCAAGTGAATGGATTTGAAAACTGACTGCTGATTTTTCATCTCCGGTCCAGTTTCTCTCGGCAGAAGACGGAAATCCGAAGGCGGAGACCAGGCGCAGGTGTGAATCCACCAATAGACATAATTTTGTCCTTTGTATTTTTTTAGTATTTTTAATATTGGGGCAACCTTATTTCCCAGACATTTTGCTTTCTTAAAAATAAATAGAAGTTTAACTGATAGAGATTTCCCAATAATTTGTTACTGTAATGGACACTGTATTTTGTAAGAATTGTTAAATACATGGTTTCATTATTTATTCTTATTTTGCCCCTTTTTCATCATTTCTACACCTTTTGGAGCTACCTGTATTGGCACCTTCTTTGCTGTAGTATTTATCAGTCCTCAATTGTTACCTTCATAAAATTTTTACGCTAATGGTCAGAAATGCAAATTATATTGATTCAGATTAATCAAAACTAAAGTGGAACTAAACCTTTAGTTGTTCCATAAATATATAGTGTGGATGAAGATTTAAACTTTGTAATATACTTTATTTAAAAAAGTATTTGCTTCTTCAGGTATTTGCTTCCTGATCAAATCTCTACAGAATAAGTCTATGCAAGGGGGAGGGGGAGGAGAGGAGAGATCTGCCTTGTAGAGAGACAGTAGAGTTTTCTATCACAACACAGCTTGATTATCTGGAATTATTATCCAACATTCTCCTTAGAGATATAACTGATATACTGTAGACAACTTCATATCTCAGTCTCGCTCATTCTCCTCCTCTCCTTCCATCTCCATGGAATTAGTTGTAAACGGAAACTGCTTGTATGGGAAAAAAAAAATCTCTTAGAGAAGAAGTAAAGACACAAATAATAGTTAAAGGGATTCTGTTACATTCGTGTCTGAGTCTAGACCCAGATTCCGGATTGCAGATTGCACCGCTAAGGAAACAGGGGAGGGAGACTATCCCTGGCACTACGGTGGCTAGCTAGGCCCTGCCTACGGGTGGTGGTCAGCTGTCCCCAAGCTAGTCTTGGCCCCGACAACTCCTGGCTCTCTAGCACGAAGACCTAGAAGACAGATAGGGCAAGAGCTATAGGAGAGCTAGGGACTAGGGTTTCTAAAGTGGTGACCCCTATAGAAATCCAGGTGCAGCTGCAGACAGACAAACGGGCTGGGAGGTGCTGGACAACGGACACGCAGCACAACACAAAACAAGAAAATGAGGAGAGGGACAGTGGAGAGGTGAGGAAAGGGTAAACACAGGACTGGGGAAAACACTGGAACCCAAAACCTCTCAAACCACAAGAAAGTGCCAGGCACACAGAGCAGAAGGATAGGGTGTGAGGGAACAAACCAGATACAAACAACAGGCAACTCTCACACCACTTCCTAATCTGCTGGAACTTTCACCAAAACAATCCTCCTCCTCCTAGAGCCAAGAATCCTAAGGTGTAAACCACGAAAACCAGCAACATGTGGAGCCAACCCTCTTCCTTAAAAAGGCCCCAGAATCCTCCCATAGCATGATGGCAATATTAAACACCTGAGGTTCGATTCCTGGAACCTCAAGTATGCTAAGGCCGGGTTCACACGGAGTTACGTGCCGCGAGATTTGGCACGTAGACGCCGCGTGACCCTTTGCGTGCCGTACACGCTCCCATTCATTTCAATGGGAGCGGGGAGCGTATGCGCCGCGCTAGTTTGCGGCCGTGCATTTATTCACGGCCGCAAACTAGCGCGGCGCATACGCTCCCCGCTCCCATTGAAATGAATGGGAGCGTGTACGGCACGCAAAGGGTCACGCGGCGTCTACGTGCCAAATCTCGCGGCACGTAACTCCGTGTGAACCCGGCCTAAGAGTATGCCAAATCAGATGGTCCAGTGGCAAAGTAAACATCAGCAGAACACCTGATCCCGGATCAAATCCCTAGCCGACACAGACACCAACATATACAAACAACCAGGTCATGACAGATTCTACCATTAAACTACTTTTTTTTCTAATTACCACGTCGGAATAGCGTTAAGAAAGGCTATTCGTCTCCTACCTTTAGACGTGGTCTCCGCCACGTCGTTCCGTAGAAATACCGGTTTTAACCGGTATGCAAATGAGCTCTCCGCAGCAATGAGGGCGGGCCCCAGCGCTGAAAGGCCGATGAGCGCATCCCTATTGCTGCCCGAGAGCTCTTTCCTGCGCCGCCTTCTTCTTCTGCATCAACTCCGCCTCTTCTGGCTTATCTTGCTCTTGTAGTTCTATACAGGAGCATAGAAAGGCCACCCCAAAATGGCCACCGGCTCCTGTATTGAACTGCAAGAGCGGCTACCCAAAAATGGCCGGCGGCCGGCGGCCATTTTGGGGTGTCACTCTTGCAGTTCAATACAGGAGCCAGCCGGAGGCAACCACGTCTAAACGTAAGAGACAAATAGCCTTTCTTAATGCTATTCCAACGTGTTCATTAGAAAAAAAGGTAGTTTAATGGTAGAATCTCTTTAAAGACACAGACACTTTTATTTAATTGAAGTAAAGTGCAAAGTCTCTTTCCTTTAACTGCACTATTGATTTATGAAAAAGTTTACATATGTTTGAAGAAATTATTAAGGAAATTGTCTTCCTCTCCCAATATAAAGAAGATGTTATCAATAGGATATCACCATAGGACAAGAAAAATGAATACAGTATAGTATTTTGCATGTATTTATCATTGACTGCCCATTTGCAATTCATGTAGGCTACTTTATTTTAAGTGTCTGAGTTTGCAAATTACATGGAAGTGTTATAATACTCCCCCTCTACAACTTTTTTGATGATTTTATAGTAGATGTGCAGCATGTAAGGGAATTGCTAGAGGAGCGATTTCCCAGAGCTGCTGGTGAACCCTGAGGGGAGGGGCACAACATGACATTGAGCCCTAAGCTGAACCCACCACTACCCCTACCTGCTTGCCTCACTGCCCTGGGTGGCAGAGGACAACTGGTCGAGAAGCCCTTCCTAGATATATGTGATGACACAAAACGCAGACAAGACAAACAACAACAAAATGAGGTCAGCTAGTCAAGGGTCCAGTAACAGTCAAGCAATGCAGTACAAAATCGTAATCCAGTAGAATAGTCATGAGGGAAGCCAAGGGTCAGAGATCAGTAATACAATAGTAGCATAAAAAGGAGCTTAGCAGGGACAAAGTCTAAGGACAGAGTCACAATAGCCAGCAAGCCTGTGTGTGCTGATGGCGTGTATATAGGAAGTCCTGGACCTGCTCTAGGCTTGATTGGTAGGCAGGTTGTCAATCACAAAGGCAAGGATACAAAGGATAGATAATAGAGCAGTGTTCACACAGTGCAATAAAAAAAACTCTAAGCAAAGAATCAAACTGTACACGCTTTCTGCATTGCAGCACGTGAGCGGAGAGTGGCGCAGAGAACCAAACAGGCAGAGACGTTACACAGCACCTATACTATTTTGTGGTGTGTTTCTCAAAGTACTGAAAGTTTATCTTTATGACAAATCTGACTTAATGTCTAACATAACTTAGTTTTTCTATGTTTTTTTTTATCAACACATGTTCAGCTTTTATCTCTCACATTTATTAAAAATGTCATTTATATTTAAATATACTGTGGAGAAGGAAGCTCGGTATAAGCAACAGTGCGGACCCAAACAGTCAAGACAGGGGCACAAAATGTAAAGAAAACAGGTTTATTTAGAAAAAAAAAACTGGAAAATAAATAAACCTTGAATTCAGGAACAAAATAACAAACAAAATACAGCCTTAACTTTGGCAAAAATAAAATAAAAAACCTTCTCGTTTGAGCAACTAGCTAAACAGTAATGTTCACTTAACTATGCATGTGGCTAACTATCAGCCACACAAACAAAACAAGCACACTTTGTATCACTGGACTCAGGGTTACAGGACAGAACCATACACCTCCTTTCAGTCCATGGATCTAAACGGCAGCCTTTTTCTGGCCCAGTAATGAGCCAAGGATCTACACCTGGGCTGAGGCCTACTCCAGATATACCCTGGACCACATATACGTCAGAAACCTGGGGCTGATATATCTGGACTCCAGCACTCTGCCTGTCACCTTCTCACAATACATATAAGAGCTGTAGATCATGCTCCACTCCTTTCATTCCATGCCTATATATGCATTTTTCATAAATCTAATAACCATGTTTTATTAGCTATTTATCAGGATATAATTTATACAAATTCCAACTGTAATTTATGTGAAAGTGTTGAGTTAAAAGAAAACATATGATAGCCATTAATTTATAGTCTGGATGTCAATGTAAATTAATTAACATAACCACCAAACACTATGGTACAATGTACATACAAGTCTCCTTACTTTGGATAATCCTTTCTTTTGCTATGGGCAAAGTTTATGTTTAATTCATTTTCTGTAATTTTTATGCTGAATTGTAAAACTAGTGTGCTGTGTCTGAAATATTATGCTTTACTAAATAATATCCTACACATTTTTTTAACTAAACATAAATGTAATAATGTTCATCATAGGAAGTATATTTAATTCCAGGCAGTATTTAACTGGGGTTCCCTGGCACCCCTAGAGGAAATAATTATTAATGCCCTTAGCGTCATCTATATGAAACATGCATATTAATTATTAAAGTGTAAATAAGGCCGGGGCCCCGCATGGGGTAAATGCCACGGTTTTGCAGCAGTGGAAACCCCGTGAATAAAAATGCAGCGTTTTACCGTCCCTTCAAAGTTTTACAGTCTCTGCAAGTTCTATTGAATCCTATCCACACATTGCGGAAAATGCAATGAAAATGCCGCAAAATCACATAATTCAATGATACCTATGGAAATGCTGGTGGTTTCTCTATAGGTATAATGGAAGAAGAAAGTGCTTCCGTTAAAAGTGCCATAGGAAAAACGATGATGCATTTCTGCCGTGGTTTTTCCTGCAGCACTTTTTTGCTGGGACCTGTCACATGGGGCCTTAGCCTTTGTTATTTTTTCATACATCAATATTTTTTTTTCACCTCACAATCAGCCCAGGCTTCTTACGGAAGCTGTTGCTGCTCCAAGGATAATGTTCCTCTTACCATTTCCATTGACAGCCTTTTCTCATTGTGTAACATCCATATGATGCATATGAAAGAGATGGGCATTCAAGCAGCTTACCATTTGCAGTGTTCCAGGGAACAAGTAGTAAGACTTACTTAGGGGGAGTTCACACGACCGTTGGTGGCCGACAGCAGTGTCCGTAGCTACTGTCCGTTCAAGATTTTAGTAACGGACACTTGATGTGTCCATTACAATTTCCATTCATTTCAATGGGATTTTATCTGTTGTCCTTTTGTGTCCTTTAGTGTCTGTTTGTGTCCTTAAGTGTCCATTTACAACCATGTCTGTTTTTTCAAGAGGACAAAAAAAATCCTACTTGCTGGACTTTTTAAAAAAAATGTAGATTGTGAGCCCCATATAGGGATCTCAGTGTACAATTTTTATTTTTCCTATCAGTATGTCTTTGTAGAATGGGAGGAAATCCAAGCAAACACGGTGAAAACATACAAACTCCTTGCAGATGTTGCTCCTGGTGGGAATTGAACCCAGAACTCCAGCGCTGTAAGGCTGCAGTGCTAACCACTGAGCCACCGTATTGCCCCACTTGCTGGACTTTTCTGTCCGTTTGAAAAAACGGATAGCAAGTGTCCGTTTTTTGTTTTTTTTTTTACATTGAGGTCTATGGGCAATGGACAGTAACTGATAGCCATCAGTTACTGTCCGTGTGTGTTCGTTATGATAGGTGTCATTTTATTTTTTTTTTTTTAAATGGACTCCTTCTGTGTGGACACCAACTGTAGTGTGAACCCTACCTGAGGGTCCATTCACACGGAGTAAACGCACACTCATTATGGCAAAATACACGTGTAAAGATAAAACTAACCTTGACTTCAATTACATTTTTTTATACGTGTAAAAAAAAACACGTAAAAAAACACGTAAAAAACACATCTAAATACACGTAAAAATACACGTGTAAAATGTCATTGAAGTCAATGGGAGTCTTAATTTTACACATGTATTCTTTAGACGTGTATTTTGCCAAAATAAGTGCGCGTTTACTCTGAGTGAATGAACCCTTAGGGTGAGTTCACACGGAGTAAAGTGTCGCGTGATGTGGCACGTAGACGCCGCGTGAGCTTTTGCGGGCCATATACGCTCCCATTGATTTCAAAATCACGGCCGCAAAATAGCGCCGCGTATACGATCCCGGCTCCCATTGAAATCAATGGGAGCGTGAACGGCCCGCAAAAGCTGACGCGGAGCATACGTGCCACATCACGCGGCACGTTACTCCGTGTGAACTCACCCTTAGACTTACTTTCTGAAATCTGCAACTTAGAGCCTACAAATAAGAAGCTGGTGACCCTTTCTATTACAGTTCTACAGAAAGACCTCTGTAGACACCTACAAGTTGCCCTTTCAAGTACATACTTTATAAACATTCTCTTAGTGATTGAAAGCTAAATATTATGTACGCAACAATTAAACCAGGAGATCATTTGGCAAAGCAGCTTCAACTATTGGAGGCCTCGATTCTGCTACACAACAAGTTATTAAGTCATCATTTCCTTTCTAGTGAAAGGATGCTAAGATTATATACAGTGGGGCAAAAAAGTATTTAGTCAGTCACCAATAGTGCAAGTTCCACCACTTAAAAAGATGAGAGGCGTCTGTAATTTACATCATAGGTAGACCTCAACTATGAGAGACAAAATGAGAAAACAAATCCAGAAAATCACATTGTCTGATTTTGTAAGAATTTATTTGCAAATTATGGTGGAAAATAAGTATTTGGTCAGTAACAAAATTTCATCTCAATACTTTGTTATATATCCTTTGTTGGCAATGACAGAGGTCAAACGTTTTCTGTAAGTCTTCACAAGGTTGGCACACACTGTTGTTGGTATGTTGGCCCATTCCTCCATGCAGATCTCCTCTAGAGCAGTGATGTTTTGGGGCTGTCGCTTGGCAACACGGACTTTCAACTCCCTCCAAAGGTTTTCTATAGGGTTGAGATCTGGAGACTGGCTAGGCCACTCCAGGACCTTGAAATGCTTCTTACAAAGCCACTCCTTCATTGCCCTGGCAGTGTGCTTTGGATCATTGTCATGTTGAAAGACCCAGCCACGTTTCATCTTCAATGCCCTTGCTGATGGAAGAAGGTTTGCACTCAAAATCTCACGATACATGGCCCCATTCATTCTTTCATGTACCCGGATCAGTTGTCCTGGCCCCTTTGCAGAGAAACAGCCCCAAAGCATGATGTTTCCACCCCCATGCTTTACAGTAGGTATGGTGTTTGATGGATGCAACTCAGTATTCTTTTTCCTCCAAACACGAAAAGTTGTGTTTCTACCAAACAGTTCCAGTTTGGTTTCATCAGACCATAGGACATTCTCTCAATACTCTTCTGGATCATCCAAATGCTCTCTAGCAAACTTCAGACGGGCCCGGACATGTATTGGCTTAAGCAGTGGGACACGTCTGGCACTGCAGGATCTGAGTCCCTGGCGGCGTAGTGTGTTACTGATGGTAGGCTTTGTTACATTGGTCCCAGCTCTCTGCAGTTCATTCACTAGGTCCCCCCGCGTGGTTCTGGGATTTTTGCTCACCGTTCTTGTGATCATTTTGACCCCACGGGGTGAGATTTTGTGTGGAGCCCCAGATCGAGGGAGATTATCAGTGGTCTTGTATGTCTTCCTTTTTCTAATTATTGCTCCCACAGTTGATTTCTTCAATCCAAGCTGGTTGCCTATTGCAGATTCAGTCTTCCCAGCCTGGTGCAGGGCTACAATTTTGTTTCTGGTGTCCTTTGACAGCTCTTTGGTCTTCACCATAGTGGAGTTTGGAGTCTGACTGTTTGAGGGTGTGCACAGGTGTCTTTTTATACTGATAACAAGTTTAAACAGGTGCCATTACTACAGGTAATGAGTGGAGGAAAGAGGAGACTCGTAAAGAAGAAGTTACAGGTCTGTGAGAGCCAGAAATCTTGATTGCTTGTAGGTGACCAAATACTTATTTTCCACCATAATTTGCAAACACATTCTTAAAAAATCAGACAATGTGATTTTCTGGATTTGTTTTCTCATTTTGTCTCTCATAGTTGAGGTCTACCTATGATGTAAATTACAGACGCCTCTCATCTTTTTAAGTGGTGGAACTTGCACTATTGATGACTGACTAAATACTTTTTTGCCCCACTGTATCTGAGGGTCTCATTGACAAGATCGATGGACCAGATCAGTGGTCCCTGAGTATGGTTGCCTCTGTCAAGGTGTTTAAAAGATGTTTTGCAGTATCTTTGGACTGGAAAATATTGATCTTACTAAGTTACCCCTGTGATTTGTGTATACTATGATAGCTAGTATCTCTTCTGAGGGCTGAATTAATAAAGGGACTATGATTTTTAGATATATTTTACATCGGCTGGCTGAGACCCTTCTCTCACATTTCTTCTATCTATGGCATTTCTGACAGGGATTTCCTTAAGTATTTATCACTAAGACAAGTAGTGCTTTCTATTAAAGATAGTTCTACTTTGTTCCCTAAGCTACCATTTCAATTATTTTCTACTCTGATCCCTTCACATGGGAGTTTTGCAGACTACTACAACTTATTACTTCCATGTTTCTTCTCCAACAAACCATCATATTGTTCTAAATGGGAGGAATACCGGCACAGTACAGGAGTGGAAAAAATGGCTTTCCATATAGCATCTATCTAAGCAATATTTCTAAGAGAGTTAAGCATTGGGGAATGTTGCTGTTTTTGATACTGTGCTCCACACTTTGGGAACTTGATGACACGTTCAAGTACCTGCTGGAGAGAATGTGGCCAAATAGGTTCTTGCTTAGATATGTGGTGGCAGTATCTGGTCATTACTTTTTACTGATATCAGACAATTGACATTGTCTCCAGGGTGAGGAGAGGCAAATACTTCAGAGAATTCCAATATACCAATATAGCTATATGTATTCTGCATAAGACATCACTCTAAATTGAGCCAACACAGTTGTAATTAATAATACTTCCTATTTGCACTTATCTTTGCAAACCAATGGCCACTTTTCTAGCCCACCATCTATTACTGAGACTATTAATATGATTTATTCTAACTACAGTTTTAGACTTCCACATGCCCAAAAAACTAAATCTTCATCTGTTGTTGGTGTCAGCGTCGATGATCCACCTATATTCAAATTGCTGTCATCGATGGTTCGCCTGCTCCAGCGTTTTGGAAGTTGTCAAGTTGTCCTGATGCTGAACTTGTTCATTGCACCATGCCTATGATCGTTCTGGCATCTTAGGAGCTGTCTGGGACACCATATAATGAGGGTGTTGTTGACATTGAAGATCCACCTACTCCGGCATTTCGGCAGCTCTCAAGCTGGCCTGCCGCTGAACTTGTTCCTCACACTGTGCCCGTGATTGCTCCAGCATCTCAGCAGCTCTCTGGGACACCATATAATGAGTGTGTAGTTGGTGTTGATGATCCATTTACTCCAGTGTTTCGGACGCTCTAAGAGCCACTTGATGCCTAGCTTGCTCAATCCTTCTGAGCTGCGCTTGAGGGGAAGTTTGTGAATTCTGAGTACCTTCATAGCTGTCGATGTTATAGAATTTTGTCCTAAATTAGATTTTCTTTTTACTGGCATGTTTAAAATTGACAGACTGCCAATTTGGATTAAAGAGGTTTTCCTATTTCAGTGTCTCAGCAGTGGAGAAGATCAGATAATATGCAAATGGTTGTACACAATGGATTCAGTGTTATCTGTGTGTTCACATACACAGATAACAGACCTGGCTTTATCAGCAAAGTTCAATTAACTGATAGTCCTGCAGCCACGAGCAATTTAATGTAATATATGAACATAAATTCATAACAGTCATGAAACCATGTCATTTACCGGGATAAAAAGTCCAAATTATCTATGTGCCAAATTTCATCCAAATCCATTCAGCTATTTTTGTGTAAAAGAGTAACAAACACACAAACTTTCACATTTATAATATTAGTAGAATTATGTTGCTTACTTCTCCCTAAATCTGTAAAACTAGGCCTATAATGCAACTTTTTGTAGTACTACTAATACATTTTAACACCTCCTTAAGTTTTATTTTGCCATTGTCCTTCATTTTATGTTACTGGTTTTTATACTCCTTGTACTTTTTCCTTGAATGACTTGAATGATTTTTTCCTTGAATAAAAATGTATGGTTAAAATATATATATAGCAATTATCATTTATTATTTTTTCATATAACCAATCAAAATAGAATAGAAAAATTGTGGAAAATGTATAATTTTACTCTGTTAAAAGAATAGAAAATTCTATTCAAAAGATTTTAGGAAGAAAACCTATTTAAACAAACATGATTCATGATTGTTTTATGACAGATGATTTTTTTCATACTACGTCATTTATGGTTTCCTATTTTTTTTAAAATAGCAAACAAAGGTAGTAATGGATGGGAAGATGTTTAGTTATATAAAGGAAGTAAGAAACATAGTAGCATATCTACACAATTCTTATTACATGCAGCCACCAAAAAGATTGTCTAATGATTAATGACCTATCTTTCTATAATACCATATTATTCTGTGATATAAATTAATCATGTAACTCTAAATGTTTGTGTAATGTGACTCATTTTTATGAGAACCATAAAGCACACGATTTCTATAATAAATGGAATGGAATAAACAATAAGAGCAAAGATAGTATTTCAGGTTACTCTCGGCTATATAGCTGATCAGGGCTTAGACCATGGTCTAAGTAATAAAAGTACATTCAAGTAAATGCTTCTTAAAGGGATTCTATCATTAGAATCCCTTAACTAATACCACATAGGACTAGTCTTAAGAAAGGCTATTCTTCCCCTAGCTTTAGAATCCTTCTCTGCACGACCGTTCCATAGATATCCCGGCCAAGCATACTGTTCCTGTAAGCGGCTAAAGTAAAGCCCGATGCCTGATTTACATTCTGAAGACAGGATTGCTGAAAGAAAACAACACACAAGATGTGGCGGAAAGGCGCAGCTGTAGAAGATGGAGGTGGAGCTGGAGAGTTTTCAAGCAGCACAGTGGATGCCCCCAGTGCTGTTTGTGCACGGGGGAATGCCTCCAGTGCTGTCTGGAGACTCATTAGCATACCAAGAAAAAACCTGAGATATCTATAGAATAGGCTCAGAGAAGAAGTCTAAAGGTAGGGGAAGAATAGCCTTTCTTAAGGCTATTCCTACGTGGTATTAGTTAAAAAGGGGATTCTAATGATAGAATCCTTTTAACTGCAATACCAAAAACATCCACTGGAAAAGTAGTGCTATTCTTACAAGAAATCAACCCATGTTTTCTTCCCTTAACATCCTCTGTAACAAAAGGATGACAACAATACTCTGAAAATTCTGATAGAAAAGAAGAATATTAACTTCCTCTGGAAATTTGATGAAGAGATAGATAGATAGATAGATAGATAGATAGATAGATAGATAGATAGATGATCTAGTAATAAATAAGTAACTAAAGATATAGAAAAGTAAATTAAAAAATATACATTCTAACTAGTAAAATATATGTCATCTCTTGAGTCTTGTTTTGTAACAGAAAGGAAAATAAGCACTGTGAAAGTGACATGCAGAGCTTTATACAGTATAAGGAAGAGCTAAGAGAAAATTAGTAATTCAGTCACAATGGAAAAACTATGGCATAGCTGCTAGTATCACGCTTTGTTTCCAGAGTGCCATGTATTCAGTCCTGATGTGTGTTGCTAAGGCAGCTGAAAATGTGTAGATTTCTGCTGAGCTTTCATCAGCTAGACGCAGAGATTTGTGAACCAGATCTGACCATTTTGCGAAAGGTTTTCACCTGAGCACCTGAGAGACACAGTGAACTAGTGGAAGCAGATGTGAAGAGAGCGATCAAAACACCAGGAGCTTAGTTGATGTTGGAAATGATGCAGGCGGTCAGAGAACATTTTTTGGCTCGTAGGAAGTATTTTAAAGTTTGTAGTTTATTTATCTTTTCTCCCACCAAGAAATAAGGTTTCAGAAACTACACGTAATAGAGCTACTATATGAGCTTACACAGACAATGTGGAGTTATAGAAGTCAGAGAACAAACTACTTTCAAAGGTTAATTGTCTTGACAATACAAACAGTCTTTTTTTTCAGAGTTTTTTTTTAACCTTTTAAGGACATGGAGTAGTTTGGTCTTTAAGGCTTGACAATATTTTCCATATTTGCCTTCTCCTCCTTTAAAAATCATAGCTTCTTTATTGTTTTCTCTAGACAAAGCCTTATGAAAGATTATTCTGTCTGTAACTCAATTTATGTCATTTGGGGGTACACGTACAGTTTTGATTAGTTATTATTATTGTTTGTTTGGGGGGGCCGTGTGAAAATATTTACAATTCTGTAATTTTTGAGGTTTGTTTTAATGGTGTTTACACTATATTAAAAATTAAAAGGCAGCTTTTTCCAGGAAGTCATTAACCCCTGCCTGCTGGGGGCAGTTTTTGATTTTCAAATTTCTTTTTTGACTCTCTTCCAAACCCCATAAGTTTTTTTTTATTTTTCTGTTCACAGAGACATATGAGGGCTTAATGTTTGCAGGACAAATTAGTACTATTTATTTTTCTGTACAATGTCCTGGGAAGCTTGAGAAAAATTCAGCATGAGGTGGAATTGGAGAAAAAGTGCTTTTGTGTGACTAACTTCTAATTTACTTACCATTAAAAAAGAATCTATAATTGCCATGGCGGTCATCTGACCACCCCAGGCTCCTTTCTGATAATTTAGTGATGTTCCATTTCTTTGTTTCCAAAAACAGAATGTTAACAATAATGCCCAACCCCTCCTCCCATCATACTTTATTTCACTTCATGTCTTCATTATCCTGGGTTGAAGCGTCACCTTCTTTTCCGCCGGCGCTTTTGCAATACAATCACTGGCTGATGTGAAGAGAAGAAGCCTGTCTCCCATGCAAGCACAATAGAGCTCAATTGACTCTATTGTACAGTCATTGTAGAAGTCCACAGAAGAACGAGCTGATGGGACAGAAGAAAGTGATCTCAAGGATACAGAAGACAAGTAAGTATGATGGGATGGGATGGGGTGTGGGGCTGAGTTAGTTAGTTAGGTAGGGCTAGTAATCCATGGGCTAGCTAGAGAAACAGGGAGGGGGTGTGAGACGGGGGGAGGGAAAGAAAAGCAGGATCTGAGAGAACAGCAATGCATCATGGTAGTAGTAGGCTAAGACAGCATGCAGATATCCATGTAAACAAATGAAGAATGTGAGGAGCTCCCAGAGAAACACATAAATCATTCAAAATACCGCTAAATGTATCTTAGCAATAAAATAAAAAATTTTAGAAAGAAAGGTGTTTTTTTATCGGAGAACCACTTTAAGTTTGTCCAATGTTTTGCTTTGCACAAAATAGAGCATTTTGTTTTTGTTAGGAAGCGCAACTACAGTATGTCTGCTATATGTAAAGAGAGAGAAATGTAGTTGTTAAAATATTCAAGTGTGTGTGTGTACCAGTGTACCAAATACCAAAAATAAGCATCAAGAATTCATTGTTGTCTTAAAGGGTTCTCTGTTTGATTGTAATGATAATATATGGAAGTGATTACAATATTACAGCCAAAGGAGAAGGTTATTGAGTGAGCGATTGAGAACTAGGAGTCTAAAGACTAAGAGTGTAGATAGCTAAGGAAACAGAGAGGGCCGAGTGAGTGAGTGAGTGAGTGAGTGAGCGAGAAAGGGAGGGGGACTGAGTCAGCTCACAACACTGCTAAAGGTATTTGGGTGCACTTATTAACCTATTAATAGCACTAACAGACCTTTTTGGAAAATTATTTTTTGCCTGGAAAACTCCCTTAAGTTTTTTTTTTTCTATTGAAGAATGAGAAGCAGGACTATAAATAAATAAAAAAATCTAACTGGGTTTTGAGACACATCAATCTAATAACAGAAATCATATTTTTAGTGTAACTTAAAAAATCAATTGCAGATATTGAAATCAAATCTTCATATTCTATCAAATGTAACTTGGAGCAACAAATCATTTAAGCACATTAATGAAGTATGACTCACAGTGCCATGTTTATTTTCACTCACATAGAAATCCCACTTATTTTCCTGCCTGTCAATTGCGAATGAGTTTCTGTGAGAATTTTTGACATTATGTACATACTTGCATATATTTCCGAAAGCTGCAGTATAATTTCATTATTTTGATTTTTTTCACTGCAAAGCTGAAATAATGTCACACAATGTGATGAATATGATAACAATAGAACATTCTTAATATAATTTTATATAGGAAACATTCTAAGTAGTTTTACAGAAAAAAGTAACATAAGATTTATTTCATTAATTTAAAGTGTGATGTGTTGGATTTCTGTCCAAGTCATAGGAAATTTGGGATACTATAGACCACAAAGAGCATAGAAACAGTTCTTGTCCAAGTCTACTTGTCCTATGTGCAGGGAGTATATTTGCCAAGAATTGTGAGCACGTATGTTTGCGATTCAATACTTAAGGGTTAATAAGTATTGTGCACAGAAGCTTGTTTTGCTAGTGTTGATTTCAAGTCTCGAATGTGTGATGTGACAGAGGTTTGAAATTTCTCAAGCTCTGGTATACGAGTCTGGTATACACTTTTCTGTAGTTCCTACTTTGTCAGTGGGAGGGTGATATCCTTTGCTGAGGACATATCATCTCTAAGGGGGGTAGAATATCTATAACTGATTAAACAGAGATTTTTTTTTAGTTAGGGAGCTTGCTTCCCAGTCATTGCCTGCCTGATACCTTTGAAATGTGGGTGGTGTTTGATTGGATGCCATGGGATAGCAGGAGGAGCCAGAGAGACAACTTCAGGTTGCAAGCTGTTAGTAACTGGGTTGCCTATGTACTCAAAAGTAGAGATGAGTGAGTACTATTCGAAATGGCCATTTCAAATAGTATGCACCTATAGGAATGAATGGAAGCGGCCAGCACATAGACTTTGCCGGCGGCCGACCGCTTAACCCCCTGCGAGCCGGCTGCGTCCATTCATTCCTATGGGTGCGTGCTATTCGAAACGGGAGTTTCGAATAGTACTCACTCATCTCTACTCAGAAGTAGGAGAGGTTTTTGGGGGGCTTGAGAGTTTGTATTAGGATTGCTGGTTCCAGGAGGGAGGAATCGAGTACTATATCGAGTGGGAGCTGTATCTGAGGGAACAAGGAGTCTATGGCGCTTGTGAGGCAGTGGCTGTGTTGGAGCGAGGAGGCACCTGATTCACAGATGTGAATTCAATGTTTTTTTGTTTTTTTTAATGCTAACAATGTGGCACCAACAGTGTGTTATAGTAGAATGTGATGTGGACCAGGCTGCAGGACATATCTTGCGTAGTTGTGATAGCAGTGGAAACATGTACAACAGAGCAGCAGGGCATAATATGATGGACCAGGCCACAAGACATGTCTGCCTAAGTGGTGGTAGCTGTTTAGGAGCTGCCAGCATCAGCAGCAGTACAGTAAATGTAAGATGATAAAGGGAGATGTGTCTGGCTAGGCAGCTGAAAAAGCTAGAATATCTTCTGATATGGATTGTATGACCTGAGAATAACACTTGGGAGGCGCAAAGAACCTGGAAGATCCTACCAGTTATCCTTTTATGGGAGCAAATGCCATGCCAACATCATGTTGGTGGAGTGATAATTGACAAAATTTCCCAAAACAATTGGGGAACGACCTCAGTGTGCCTGGCCTGGTTGCTGAAAGTGATCATTGTGTCTGCAGCATGCAGTAACCTTATACTGTTCTTATAAGTTCTCATCCAATTAATCAAAAAAGATGACGTAGTCTTGGGCTATGAGGAATATCTCTTAAAAGATGCCACATGACTACTAGATAATTAAATATGTGTCAGGGAAGATAAAGGAAAAGAGAAGGTTTACAGATAAACAGCATGGTAAATTATGTGTTGAGGAGGAACACACAATATTTGTGGTTCACTGCTTTCAAAAAAGTATTTATTCTCAAGAAGTACAACAACATTTGGTGCTACTGGCAGGGCTGTCAAGACCAGTAGTGTTGCTGTTGCCATCCACTTTCTTATTGCTAGTACTAGTACTTGCATAAATGTTTCCTCCTCCCCTTTCTTTTTCCTGTCCCCTACCCTGTTTTTCTAGTCATTACTGCACACTGCTGAAAGATTTCACACATGTTCTGGCTCCGTGTATTTCTTTTTGTTATGTTATTTAACAAAAAAATATTTCCTGACCCTCTGGTCAGTATTAAACTAGATCAATAAAACAGTCCTAGTCAGCTTATTTTAAATATTAGGTGAACTTATAATAAAAACCCTGACACAATAGATATTTGTTATGTTTTCGCAGTAGAGGAGGATGCACTACTGTGTGTGTATATATATATATATATATATATATATATATATATATATATATATATATATATATATATATATGATGCACTTGCGCAATACTTCCATACATACATATTTTATTCAACCTAGCAATAATGCTCCTTTACATTGTGTATGGTCAGTCATGAGCCATTGTGTATGAAATTACAAAATATTTGATCAGGACAGACTAAACTATATAGTGGATAGACACTCAAAAAAAAAACACCACTGAAATAACAAAGATTTTTTTTTTCATTAATGAAGGATGCACTACTGTGTGTACTTATCTATAAATAAATAGATATATGTGCACTTTGCATATAAAGAGTGACACATATAGAGAGTAAATGACACTAAATCAATAAATAGTTTGTTTAGATTAACAACAACTTGGGAGGGGGGGTTGCCTAACTGTGAATGGGAACAGATGTATATCTGTGGAGCTCCTATATAAGTTCCAGTGTCATTAGAGCCTCTTCAAAGATCCATCATGCCTGTAGCTTATTGATGCTTTACTGAAGCCTTCCTCCTCTTTTTGGTACCTCTCTGAGCCTGTCATATAAAAAATGCTGATAGTTTGCAACATATAATCATTATAAAGCATTACAATAGAGATCAGACCCTCTGGGGATCAAGACCTTTAGGGGGTCTAACAAATACAATATAAATTAAATTTTTTTAAAAAAAAAAGTCAAATCTCCCCCCTTTCCCTAGACTACATATAAAAGTAAAAAATAAAATAAAATACTGTGGAACACATACAAGTTAGGTATCCCTGTGTTTGAAACTTCTGGTCTACAAACCTATTAAAATATTTATTACATTATATAATATATATGTATTAGGAAAAGAAATTAAAAGTGATGAAATGATGTTTTTATGCCATTTTGCCTTTGATAAAAATTTTAATAAAAACTGTATAACTAAAACTACATCTGGCCTTGCAAAAAAAACACCCTATGCATCCCCTTAAACGGAAATATTATAAATGCCCTTTTTTTCCAATTCCATACAATACTGAATTTATTTCCAGCTTCCCAGTACATTGTACAGAATAATAAATGGTACCATTATAAAAAACAATTTGTCCTGCATAACATTAAGTCTTGATATGGTTCAGTGAATAGGAAAATAAAAAAAGTTATGAGGTTTGAAAGGTGAGGAGTCAAAAACAAAAAATGAAAAATGTCACCAGTGGAAAGGGGTTGAATCAGAAACCCCCTTCTCCCGACTAAGTGATGACTTTGGGAGATTCTTGTTCCTCAGAGGTCAAATTGCTCACGGTTGGTAATATTTATGCCCACATTGTAGCCCAAGTCCCATGGTTGCTGGATGTTCTAGTCATTCTGTCTATTTACCACTGACTATTGGCTGTGAGGCAATGCCAGGTGACACCAATACATCAGGGACCCACAAATACCTGGGTCTTGTGTATTTTTATGGTACAATATAACAATATGTATTCAGTTTAGTAAAAAAACAAATAATTTGGAATATTTGGGTTAAACCCAGCTCAGAAAACAATGTTTTCCCTCATCTCTAGTTACCATCTATTTTGGGAACATACCAGAGATGATATGGCCATTACAGGTCCATGGATACTAAACATGAATATACAATTATCATCCCTCCCCCAGATATGTAATTTGATGTGGTTTGAAAGGTTATTAACATCAGGTCCAGATACTTTATGACAGAGCTGAGTCTGGGTTCCTCAACCATACTTCTGTAGACATAAATTATGTCATTCCTGCTTTTTATATCATATTTGTTCCCTATACAGAGTTTTAGTCTGGCATGATTCCAGATTGAAAAGGTATCCAAGGTGTCTGGTCTGTAAGTCACATACAAAGACCCTGGGCTCTTTGCATTGACGTATTAATTAGCTGGCTGTAGTCAATTCAATTAATATCCTGGACATCTTCACTTTGGGATGTGGATTACAAATTAGAATTAATATATACATACAACAAGACAGAACCACTACAATGACTAACCAGACATAACTACCCCCACTCAAATTTATCCAGAATCCATACCCATGATATATATATATATATATATATATATATATATATAATGCTGAACACGCGCTGCACTTTTATTCTCAGTTTAGAGCAGTTTAGAGTGCTGACTCAATTTTTGTGTTTTACATAGTGATGTGTCTGATCCTGAGCCCTTGGAGGTTATTGTACGCCTATTATTTACATCATACTAGCCAGTGGAAACTAGGTTTGAGGTGAAAATTTGTCACACATCCTTTCTTGCGATGTAAGCGTGAAATGTGTAAGCCCCACCGCTTTTCTGTCATGAAGAACCAAGTCATATATAAAATGAACTCTAGCCCAGGGGCTGAAAATATTTATCTGCACTTCCCGAAGTTTGGGAGGTCACTCCTTTTTATGGGTAATGGTGTAAGATGGCCCAGCCTCCTCACAGGATTTGGCCAAAAAAGAACAGCGCTCGCCTAAAGGTAACAGTGATATTTCTTTATTGACATACAATGCATTTCAAGCTCTGTGAGGGAGGCTGGTCCATTTTACACTATTTCCTTGACGTCCCTGTGGCAGCTGCCCTGGACCCGACATCATCTGTTTGTTGGCAAAAGTGGATTATATATATCCATATATACAGTGAAACCTCCCAAGATGACCAACTTTTCAAGAAGAGTACACATTCCAGACAGTGGCGTAACTACCATGGTATCATGGGTAGCAGCCGCCACAGGGCCTGACACGTCAGGCCTGAACATGACCTTCTACAATGTCTCCTCTCTCAGCATGCATCCTGACGCTGGTGGGGGTGGAGACTTATTTTGCAAGAAGAAGTGGGCTGCGAGGGAGTCCATTTTTAGAAGTGCGGAGCATTTGTGAAGGCAGGTGAGTGCTTGTGTAGCCAGGACAGGAGCGCTGAGTGCTCATGCCTTTACAAGCATTCAGCACTCCTGTCCTGGCTACACAAGCGCTCACCTCTCTTCAGAAGTGCTCCACTGGTGAAGACAGCGCTTTGCGCTTGTTGTGTGGTGGTGCAGGTGTCCATGTTGTCCATACTGGAATGGTGAACATGGATCCAGACCAATGTTTTTCTTAATTATACTTTATGAAAGCTACCCTCTATAAGTAAATAACCCCAAATCTGATCAAAGATCACTTTTTTTTTTAATCAGGTTTTAGAGTTGGAAATGATTTGACAATATTACATAGTACTAATATGCATCATGAATCATCTGGATGTGTCTGTGACACATCACTGCATTGGGGTAATCAGCCAGCACCATAATGCACAATTAGACACAATTAATTTTCTACAGCAAGAACACACAAAAAAAGTAATTGAAAAGTATAAAGTTATTTGTCATAGCGTAGTTAATGTTTTAAGTGTCAATTTAACCACTTCTGGACCACCCATAGACTATTTATGTCCGGAAGGTGGCTGGACCCAAATCAGCTCTATAAACTGTATATACTAACGTGCAGGAGCTGTATTCCTCCTACAACTGGAGCTAAATGTACTAGCCTCAGTTGCAGGGGAAATCAGCCTCCAATACAAAAAAAAAAAGTGATCAAATGTTCCAAAAGGACTCTTATGACCTCATGGAGACATCATCTGAAAAAAAAACAAAAAAAAACAAAATTAATAAAAAAAGTAAAAAAAAGAATAAGTAAAATAACATGCCAATAAAATGCCGTTAATAAAAGTTATAGCCCTCCTCCCCCCCTGACAACACCATAAAAAATAAAAATTATCATAATGGAGAGGAAAAACTATTTTATAAAGTTTTTCAGTGACACTTTGTGTTATTAAATTAAAAGAAAAGTGAAAGCCAGACACAATTTTCCTTCCATTTTGTTTATATTTTTCCCGATATAAAAATAAAATTAAAACACATTCGAAAATAAAAACAACATAAAAATAAAGCCCTGTGTCCCCGAAAAAAAGACATGAAAATTTGTTGAATGAGGTGTATGAGAAAAATGTTACAGCCCACAAAAGTGCACATACAATAAAAAACCTAAAATGTGTCTGGTCCTGGACCACAAATTGGCCCGGTACTGAAGTGGCTGAATCTCCAAAAAAAAAAAAAGTAAAAACTTCACTTTAAAAAAAATTATTACACGTCTTGAGTAAAAATTATTTAACAAATTGTATTTAAAGTCACAAAATGAAGCATTACATCATAGGATGTACGAATCACTGGATGGAAACTATTATACATCAAGCAGGATAGGTCTGATAAAAACCAGGGCTTGTGCTGCTAGTCTCAAAGATGTGGACAACAAAGTATCATGAGAATATTAAGTTAAAATCAAGATCAATATATTCTTTTTTAATTTCCATCAGTTGGTAAGAGAGTACGCTTAAGATGACTACAGCAAATGATCAACAATTAGCAATATTCAAGAGGCTTGAAAGAATACTTAAAAGAATTTTTAGCTGCTTGATGAAGGGCACCGGAATGAGTAGAGGAAAATGTTTATTCCAATTATAGACTTCTCTTTTATTCTTTTGCCTAGGGTGAAAGTAGCAGAAATGAAAATCAATGTAGCATAAAAGAACACATCAGCATCATGTTTGCTTGTAATCCTGATGTCTTAGCTACAATACAGCAAATGATGGCACTGGACCAATATTATAAATGTCTGGCTTGTTTCCTGTTTTGTGACTCAGAGTGAAGCTGGAACTTATCAGTTTATTTATCAAATCTTCCTACTGAGTGCCTTGCACTTGTAAATTCTGGCCTTGGCACACCTACAGTAGGAACCTGTCACAATTCATGAATACTGATGAGAAAGGGCAACAGACTTGATTCACATAAATACATTTTATCCAAATATGTCAAGTATTCAGTAGAATTGGAAGAAAAATGCTAATAGACACTGAGGTAGGCACACAGATATTTTTTATTCTTACCTGATATTAGTTTTTCCTATTACTTTTGCAGATTTTTCTAGACCTACTTGCAGGAGATTAGCGGCCATGGAGTTCCTGATGGCTCATCCATCACAATAGCTGCAAAGTGTCTGACATTCAGGGCTCTTTCACATGACTGATTATATGAGTATTGGTCATTAAAAAAACGGACAGCAAACGGACCCATAATGGTCAATAGAGAAATTTGCATATCTATTTTTTTCATAGATGGATGGTCAGTAATAAAATAAATTGAATGCACTATTTTTTTTTTCTTTTCTTTACTTGTTTTGACCATTCAAATCTATAGGGTTGGGAAAAAATAAGTGCTGTCTGTGAAAACCAAATGAAACACAGATTCATTCCTAGGTGATTCTGGCAAATAAAGATGTCTATTCTAACCCATATCCCCCCCCCCCCCCCTTAAGCTTCCACTGTCTTTCCTGTGTAGTGCATGACACTGGCAGTATTCCAGAGATTATTACCATGGAGGCCCTTCCCTTTAGCTTGCCTAGTTCTCTAAAATTATTCTTAAAGAGCCTCTATCTACTGTCTACTGTCTACATCCTGTCATTGGTACCCACTTGGACCACGGCATTAGTCTTCCCAGCCCACCCATGCAATGTGTTCACCTGTTGCTCCACAATAGTGTTCTCAATTTAAGATTTTCATTTGCCCTCAATGTTGCATTCTGCTGTTCCAAATCTCTAATTCGAGTTTCTGGTTGGGCAACATGTTCACATCTGCCGCAACGCTATTCACCCTGGAGCTCTTGTTCCAGTAGTGTATTTATATAACATACTGAATGGATAGAAAGGATGTCCTAGAGTTGGAAAAGGTTTTCACAGGGAAGAACATCACCTTACCCCTCAACATCTGGATATAGTTCATCATGGAGTGCTTCCTAGTCAAGTAGGATCAGTACACTGTTAACCCCTTCCCGACATGCGCCGTAATAGTACGGCGCGTGTCGGGTCTGTAACTATGGCGACCGCCCGGGAGCCGGGCGGCTGTCATAGCCGCCGGGTGTCTACTGCGGCGCCGGGTGTCCCCTCCGGCGCTGCTGTCAAAGGCGCCGGAGGCGCCATTTTCCCGGCGGCGCATGGGCGCCGCCATTTTGGCAGGGATCGCCGGCTCCTGGAGCATGCTCCAGGGCCGACGTCATGTTGCCATGACAGCCAGGAGCCTTGTTAAAGGCTCCCAGCCAGTCTGCAAATTCTCTCTTTTGCAGGCTGGTGTATGCAGCCTGCAAAAGAGATGATAATTTTTTGCAATGCATTGCAATGCATTAGCATTGTAATGCATTGCATTAGTGATCAGACCCCCTGGGGTTCAACACCCCTAGGGGGTCTAATAAATGCAAAAAAAAAAAAAAAAAGTAAAAAAAAATATAAAAAAATATAAAAAGTATTAAAAGTTCAAATCACCCCCCTTTCCCTAGAACAAATATAAAAGTAGTTAAAAACTGTGAAACATATACATGTTAGGTATCCCCACGTCCGAAATCGCCCGCTCTACAAATCTATAAAAATATTTTTCCTGTTCGGTAAACGCCGTAGCAGGAAAAATAGTCAAAAGTGCCAAACCGCCGTTTTTTCACTGTTTTGATTCTGATAAAAATTTGAATAAAAAGTGATCAAAGCAATAACATTTCCCGAAAATGGTAGAACTAAAAAGTACACCCGGCCCCGCAAAAAAAGACGCCCTATGCATCCCCGTACACCTATGTATAAAAAAGTTACGGCCGTCGGAATATGGCGACTTTTAGAAAAAAAAAATTTTAACACCGTTTTGGAATTTTTTTTAGGGGTCAAAATGTAAATAAAACCATATAAATTTGGTATCCCTGGAACCATAAAGAAACACAGAATATAGGGGACATGTCATTTTGGCTGCACAGTGAACGCCGTAAAACCAAAGCCCGTAAGAAAGTCGCAGAAATGCATTTTTTCTTCAAATCCACCCCATTCTGAATTTTTTTCCTGCTTCCCAGTACATTATATAGAATAATTAATGGTAGCATCATCAAGAAAAATTTGTCCCGCAAAAATTAAGATCTCATATGGCTCTGGGAGCGGAGAAATAAAAAAGTTATGGGGTTTAGAAGGAGGGGAGTCAAAAACGAAAAACGAAAATCAAAAAATGCCATCGGCGGGAAGGGGTTAATATCGATCACAGTCCTAGCACTCTAGCCTACATTATGCTCCTTATTTCAAAGCCAAATTTAATCTTCAAACATTCCAGTCTTTGGCTGAAAAATGGCCAATACACATGCGCAGTTGGTGCTTTTGGATCAAGGGAAGAGGAGCGCAAGAGAAGAGGCGGAGGTAGTGAAGAAGACAGAGGCCGTTGCCCCCAGTGCTGTGAGAAAACTTATTTGCTCAGCTTTTATAATTTTGCTTTTAGTCTATAAATTGTAAGCTTCAGACATCATTTATATCTCTAATGTTGCAACTATGATGAGCCACTTGTGGTCTCCAATAGGTATAACACATACTTGGAATATAAGCGCTAGTCAGCACAATCAGAAACATTAAAACAGCATTGGACATACTGCAAGTATAGAGCAAGTCAGGGACAACATGGTGGCTCCGTGGTTAGCACTGCAGCCTTGCAGTGCTGGAGTCATGGGTTTGAATCCCACCAGGAACAACATCTGCAAGGAGTTTGTATGTTCTCCCCGTGTTTGTGTGGATTTCCTCCCATTCTAAAAAGACATACTGATAAGAAGAGAAAAAAAAACGTACATTGTGAGCCCTAAATGGGGCTCACAATCTACATAAAAAAGTATAGAACAAGCCATGCAAAACATCAGGCCTGGTTCACATCAGCACATGGGTTTCCATTCCATGCTTGCATAAAAAAGCAGTTACCTTAGGAAACCCGCAGACCCCAAGGACTATCATGGTGTCCATGAGGTTTCTGCATGGAAAATGCAGAGAGAAAAGTGTTGCTTACAGCTCTTTTCTCTCACATTTTTCATGCGGAGAGGGGAATGGAATCTCCAAACGCGGGTGAGAACTGGGCCTCATTTTGAAAATTGGTAAGATATCCTGAGAATTCATGGCATACTAAAGTTAAAAGCATAACAGCAAAAAGAATACAATATTATCAGTATAAGAAATTAATTCTTAAAATGTAACAACTTTTGATTTTCTGGCACTATTTGTGTATTTGGTATAATTGAAGCAGAAAGTTGCAGAGGAAAACTCTGCAGACTTTCTGTGAAAAGTGTTGTAGGTAAAACTCTGAAGTGTTTCTGCTGCAGTTTTTCCCACAGAGCTTTTTGGCTGTAGCTCACTACGTGGGATCTTAGCCTTAAGCTAATTTCATCCAGAATATCACATTTTTTGTCAATTTTCCAAATGCAGTGTGCACTGGGTTTGGCAGTTTTGCATTTTTATTCTATAGTTAAATATTGTGTAGCATTGCTTGACATATAGTTATGCTCTTTGTGAAAAATAAAACTACCTCTGTACCAATATAGATTTTGTCACCACTTTCTTTAGCAAGTATTTGACTTTACTTTCATTCGTGACCAGCAATTTATGTCATACTAGCAGGAGGACTCGGCTTCACATGGGTATATTTCATTCTTTGTATGTGTTCTGGCCCTATAAGAATTTCCCAGTTTTGTACTGGTGTATTTTGTATGTTGTTTGTGTGTGTGTGTCCATAAGCGTCATGTGATCATGTGTATCTCAGTTTGGAAATCAGTGAAAAAGCTGCGATCGGTTGTTATGGATACCTGGAGTAAAGCTGTGTGAATGTGAACTTATGTAACAATGTCATCAACAGTGCTCTGCCACTTTAAAGCTGACCTACAGCAGTGAAGAAAAATGGCTGGTTTGTTATGGAAACCTGGAGTAAAGCTCTGATGTGTGATGGTGTGTGCTGAGCTCTGTATCAAATTCCCTGATATGTGATGGTGAATGCTGAGCTGTGTATTGTTACGTTCGTGTCTGAGTCCAGACCCAGATTCCGGATTGCAGGTTGCACCGCTAAGGAAACAGGGAAGAGAGACTATCCCTGGCACTACGGTGGCTAGCTAGGCCCTGCCTACGGGTGGTGGTCAGCTGTCCCCAAGCTAGCCTTGGCCCCGACAACTCCTGGCTCTCTAGCACGATGACCTAGCAGACAGATAGGGCAAGAGCTATAGGAGAGCTAGGGACTGGGGTTTCTAAAGTGGTGACCCCTATAGAAATCCAGGTGCAGCTGCAGACAGACAAATGGGCTGGGAGGTGCTGGACAACGGACACGCAGCACAACACAAAACCAAACAAGAAAATGAGGAGAGGGACAGTGGAGAGGTGAGGAAATGGTAAACACAGGACTGGGGAAAACACTGGAACCCAAAACCTCTCAAACCACAAGAAAGTGCCAGGCACACAGAGCAGAAGGACAGGGTGGAGATGAAGTGTGAGGAAACAAACTAGATTCACACAACAGGCAACTTTCACACCACTTCCTAATCTGCTGGAACCTTCACCAAAACAATCCTCCTCCTAAGCCAGGAATCCTAAGTTGTAAACCACAAAAACCGGCAACATGTGGAGCCAGCCCTCTTCCTTAAAAAGGCCCCAGAATCCTCCCATAGGATGATGGCAAATTAAACACCTGAGGTTCGATTCCTGAAACCTCAAGTCTGCTAAGAGGACTGGCACCAATACCAAACAAGATGGTCCAGTGGTAAAGCAACCATCAGCAGAACATAGGAGCCCGGATCAAATCCCCATACACAAACAACCAGGTCATGACATGTATCTAATTCTCTGATGTGTGACAGTATGTGCTGAGCTGTGTATCTCATCCTCTGATGTGTGATAGTGTGTGCTGAATTGTATATCTACCCCTCTGTGTGATACTTTGTGCTGAGCTGTATATCTAATCCTTTAATTGTGATAGTGTGTGCTGAGCTGTGTATCTAATCCTCTATGTGTGATAGTGTGTGCTGAGCTGTGTATCTAATCCTCTGATATGCGATACTGTGTGTTGAGATGTGTATCTAATCTTCTGATGTGTGATACTGAGTGCTGGCTGAGCTGTATATCTAATCCTCTGATTTGTGATAGTGTGTGCTGAGCTGCGTATCTAATCCTCTGATGCATATTTCTCAGTTTGGATATCAGTGTTGGATACACCTGGAGTAATGCTGTGTGCATGTGGAGTGACCGTGAGTATGGCAGTTGAAATATGAGTTAAAGACTTGTAGGTTTACTTTGGCTAATGCAGGTCATTAATTTGAGAATACGGTATCTCAGGAACGGTATGTTTGAGAGAGTTGAGGCCCGATCTAAAATCTTCCTGGACATCTGATATACCTGTGTACCAAATTTGTTGAAGACCGGTTCAGTTGTTTGGTCAAGCATAAAGAATAGAGAGAAACTTATTTTTATACATATCAGAGATATATCATGTAGAATGCACGTCTTTGATTGTTATACACATTTTACAACATCCATGTGCTTATTCCAGTTATGTTAAATACCAAACTAAAACTTGATTGTTTTTAGAAAGTAATGACTGGTTCACTTAGAATGTGCCATGTAGTTTAATGAGATGTCCACAGTAAGACAAGTGGATACATAGCAGAGATTCTGTGCTGGATCAGACACCACTGTACATCCTGCAAGAGCATACACAGATGAAAGATTGTTTGAATTAAAACTTCAAATATTCTGGAGTGCTGAATTCATTGTGGCACACCCTGTGAAATAAATCTTGTCTGGAAGTATCCTCAGGTGTGCGGTGACACAAAAAATTGATGTGATTTGCAAAACATTGCAGCTGAATGATTGAACACCTGATAGACAAAGTTTTAATAAGTCAGCACTGACAAAAGAAGTGCAAGAGAAATAGAAAAACACAAACCAGGTCTGTCTTATGGATTTAGGAGATTTCTCTCTCGTAAACTTACGGTAGCAAAATGACCTCATGGATTCTCCATGGTACTGAACATGACCACTATTATTGAATATGGTATTAAGTAGGTGACATTGCAGCCGTAATATGGAGCATCCAATTTACTTGTATTTTTTTTTTGTCATATTATGTAACCCTAAAATATTGACCTTTACTGTGGTCCACTCCAATCTAATCTTCAGTAGGGATGGGTGAATCGGCTCATAACAAGCCAGATTCATCCGAAATATTCAAATTTTTAGTTTTTTAACAAAGCCAAACGAAAGGCAATTGGCTTTAGAAGAACAAAAATGGCTTCCACCATATATTTGGCCAGGAAATACAGAGCAGATACATATGCTATAAATCACGCATGTCTGTTACATGGCAGCAACATCTGGCAGCCTCTCTGTTAGGAGTATTTAGGTTCATTACTTTCTATTTTTCTTACCTGGGGAGTTTTTGGCTGCGCAGTGTCTGGGGTGGCATCCTGGGTTGTCCTGTCGTGAGTATTGGTGCACACCTTCTGACTTGCACGTGCGCACTGATGGTAGGCAGCTTTATTTCCTGGTTGATTAGTCTGTCCTCCCATTTGCACCTGGGAGGAGTGGTCTCTACTCTGTATTTAAACCCATGCCTCCCATGGTTCTGTGCTGAGTGTCGCTTTTACAGAGCTAGGCCTTAGCAGGAGGAGTAGGTGGTTATCTTGGATAGAGGAAGTTCCGTGGTTGGTTTTTGGGAGGTTTGGGTGAACGAGTTGGTTTGTGTGTTTTCCCTTCTGTGTTCACCAATCCTCCCTCTGTGTATAATTGACTGTGTGAGTGAATTGCCTTATCCTTTGATTTCTACTCAGTTTCCCTGTGTTTGTTTCCTAGTGTAAGGTTCCTTCCCATATTGGTTTGGGGGAATTCTTTCCCACATGTTTCCTGTGTGCTGCTTGTGTTGTTAGTCAGCGCACACCCTTGTCAGTCCCTGTCAGTAGCAGCTTCACTTGTTCGTTAGGGGTGACCCCCTTTAGTCTCCAGTCCCTAGAGATCTTATAGGGCATTCCTTCTCCCACTTCCCTCTAGGCCTACGGTATCAGTGAGAGAGGAGCTGTCGGGGTCAGGCTTAGCCTGAGTACAGCCGACCCACACCCGTGAGGCAGGGACCGGGATAGCTAGTGGGAGTAGTGCAGGGCGAGATTCCCTACTGCTATTCCTTAGCCCCGTTGCAGCTACCTGGACTGACATAACAGTACACTCAGCCGGTTAAAAAAAAAAAAAAGTTCGTTTGCATTATGACGGACCTGAAACAGTTGTACCAGGCGGTGCAGCAGATTTCCACTGAGATGGAGGGGATCAAGCTACGAATGGATGCCATCCAAGCTTCTGACGTATCTCAGTTACAGCAGTTGGCTCAACACACAGCCTCTCAGGTGGAGGGCATACAGAGGCAGGTGAGTAGCGCCCCTGTGGGTCGGCCTCTGGAGCCAAAAGTCAGCTTACCTGAACTCTTCCGAGGTAAGAGGTCAGATTTTTTCCGATTTCAAAAGGACTGTCTTTTGTATTTCCGGCTACGGCCGTTTTCCTCCGGTTCTGAGGTACAGAGAGTTGGGATTATTATTACTTTATTGAGAGATGATCCCCTCATCTGGGCACATTCGTTACCAGCCGACTCAGCTTGCTTACTAACTGTAGAGGCGTTTTTCTCCACAATGGGGTTACTGTATGACGACCCAGACAGGGTACGCACGGCTGAGTATAACCTACGACATGTGGTGCAAGGGGATCACGCTATAGAGAAATATTGCACAGAGTTTCGTAGGTGGGCAGCAGAAGTACACTGGAATGACCCCGCTCTACTTAGTCAGTTTGAGACAGGGCTCTCGGACCAGGTTAAAGACCATCTAGTTTCTCACCCTGTTCCGGGAGATCTTGATGAGGCCATGCAGCTGGCAATTAGAGTTGGACGGCGCCTCCGGGAGCGTGGAGACAAGAGTCCTGGGGGGCTTAGCCCTCCTCAACTCTCTGTTTTTAGAGAGGACCCGGGGGACCAACCCATGCAGATTGGGGCCACTGTGCGAAGTGCAAGACCCAAGAGTGAAGGGTCCCGCACAGTACGCTGTTTTGTGTGTGGAGGGATGGGACACTTTGAGAATCTTGTGATGCCTTTCGGTCTAACCAATGCGCCTGCGTTTTTTCAGAATTTTATTAATGATGTACTAAGTGCCGTCATAGGGAGGGGGGTTGTGGTCTATCTGGACGATATACTCATTTACACCCCGGATTTGGAGACTCATTGGGAGAGAGTGAGAGAGGTTTTAGATCTCCTGAGGGTTAACCAATTAAGTGCTAAGCTGGAGAAATGTGTGTTCGCGGTCAATAAATTATGTTTCCTTGGCTATATCCTATCAGAAAAGGGATTCGAGATGGACCCTGAGAAGGTCAGGCCAGTCTTGGAGTGGCCGCGACCCGAGAACCTAAAGGCGGTCCAACGGTTCATGGGGTTCTCCAACTATTATCGCCAGTTTATCAAGGGATTTTCTGAGGTTGTGAAACCTATCTCGGACTTGACTAAGAAGGGGGCTGACTGTGCTAAGTGGTCGCCAGAGGCGCTAGCTGCGTTTGAAGAACTGAAGAAGCGATTCTCGTCCGCTCCCATTTTGAGACAGCCGGATGAGAGGTTGGCCTTCCGAGTGGAGGTGGATGCCTCCTCGGTGGGGGTGGGAGCAGTACTTTCTCAGGAGTTCGAGGAGGGTACGCATCCCTGTGCCTTCTTTTCTAAGAAATTCTCTGCCTCTGAACGGAATTATGACATCGGAGATAGGGAACTACTGGCAATAAAACTAGCGTTCGAACATTGGCGTCATTTCCTGGAGGGGGCCAGAAGGCCAGTCCAGGTATTTACTGACCACAAGAATTTGGTTTATCTTGGGTCGGCGAAGAGATTAAATGCACGGCAGGCAAGATGGGCTCTATTTTTTGCGCGGTTCCATTTTACCGTGACTTATGTGCTGGGTTCAAAGAATGTTAAGGCTGATGCTTTATCCCGGTATATGTCGACTGAGGAGGAACGAGAGGCGCCTGCCACTATTCTTGGGGATGGAGTGGTGGTAGCAGTATTGGGCGCGAAATTGGAGAAGGCCTTGATCGAAGCGCAACACGCTGCACCTTCCAAGATACCTAGAAACAAGCTTTTTGTCCCAACTACTCTCCGACAAAGTCTCCTGAGGGAGTGTCACGAGTCGGTTCTTGCTGGTCACCCGGGGGTTTCAGAGACCATGAGATTGGTGTCTAGGAATTTTTGGTGGCCAGGGTGGAGTAAGGATGTCTTGCAGTTTGTTCAAAATTGATCAGTCTGTGCAAGAGCCAAGGCATCGCATACCCGTCCCCACGGTCTTCTACATCCATTGGAACCTCCTAAGGCACCTTGGACTCATCTGTCTATGGATTTCATCACAGGCCTTCCGGTGTCTAAGGGTTTCACGGTCATTTGGGTAGTCGTTGACCGCTTCATGAAAATGTGCCATTTGATCCCGTTTTCCAGGCTGCCATGTGCCAAGACACTATCAGAGGCGTTTATTAAAGAAATTGTAAGGTTGCATGGTCTTCCTGAGGAGATAGTTTCGGACAGGGGACCGCAATTTGTGGCTAAATTCTGGCGGGCTTTTTGCAGCAGATTGGGAGTTACACTGTCGTTTTCCTCCGGGTTTCACCCAGAGTCTAACGGACAAACAGAGAGGAAGAATCAGGATGTGGAACAGTTTTTGAGGTGTTTTGTTCGAGAGAACCAGAATAATTGGGCTGCCTTTCTCCCCCTGGCAGAATTTTCCCTAAACAACCATGATTCCAATGCCACAGGTACCACACCTTTTTTTTGCTCCGGTGGTAGACATCCTGTTTTCGGAGTATTTTCTTCCATTTCTTCCCCAGTTCCGGAGGAGGAGCTATTTTCTAAAAAGCTGCAAGGGGTATGGTCCCGTATCCGAGAGAATCTGGTGCGGGCGTCGCACCAGGCTAAGGTCCAGGCGGATCGGAAGAGAGGAGAGTTGCAGTTCTTCCCTGGTGAGATGGTTTGGTTGTCCACCAAGAATATCAGGTTGAAGGTTCCTAGCAAGAAGCTGGGTCCCAGGTTTGTTGGTCCTTTTAAGATCATCAAGATGGTAAATAAAGTGGCGGCGCAGCTGCAACTACCTAAAAGGTGGAAGATAAACCGGGTGTTCCATGTCTCCTTGTTAAAGAAGGCCAAGAAGGGAACGTCTCCAGTTAAGGTTCCACCAGTTTCTGAGTCCGGGGAGTATGAGATATCCCGAGTTCTGGATAGCAAATATGTTCGGGGGAAGCTACGGTATCTGGTGGCATGGAAGGGATACGGTCCTGAGGATAATTCTTGGGTCCTGGAGTCGGATATGTCAGCCCCCAGACTCGTGGAGAAATTCCACAAGGAGTTCCCGAAGAAGGATGCTCCTAGAGAATCCGGAGTCTTCTCCTTGAGGGGAGGATCCTGTTAGGAGTATTTAGGTTCATTACTTTCTATTTTTCTTACCTGGGGAGTTTTTGGCTGCGCAGTGTCTGGGGTGGCATCCTGGCGCTGCGGGGTTGTCCTGTCGTGGGTATTGGTGCACACCTTCTGACTTGCACGCGTGCACTGCTGGTAGGCAGATTTATCTCCTGGTTGATTAGTCTGTCCTCCCATTTGCACCTGGGAGGAGTGGTCTCTACACTGTATTTAAACCCATGCCTCCCATGGTTCTGTGCTGAGTGTCGCTTTTACAGAGCTAAGCCTTAGCAGGAGGAGTAGGTGGTTATCTTGGATAGAGGAAGTTCCGTGGTTGGTTTTTGGGAGGTTTGGGTGAACGAGTTGGTTTGTGTGTTTTCCCTTCTGTGTTCACCAATCCTCCCTCTGTGTATAATTGACTGTGTGAGTGAATTGCCTTATCCTTTGATTTCTACTCAGTTTCCCTGTGTTTGTTTCCTAGTGTAAGGTTCCTTCCCATATTGGTTTGGGGGAATCCTTTCCCACATGTTTCCTGTGTGCTGCTTGTGTTGTTAGTCAGCGCACACCCTTGTCAGTCCCTGTCAGTAGCAGCTTCACTTGTTCGTTAGGGGTGACCCCCTTTAGTCTCCAGTCCCTAGAGATCTTATAGGGCATTCCTTCTCCCACTTCCCTCTAGGCCTACGGTATCAGTGAGAGAGGAGCTGTCGGGGTCAGGCTTAGCCTGAGTACAGCCGACCCACACCCGTGAGGCAGGGACCGGGATAGCTAGTGGGAGTAGTGCAGGGCGAGATTCCCTACTGCTATTCCTTAGCCCCGTTGCAGCTACCTGGACTGACATAACACTCTCAGCTAGTAGACAATGGTAGATGGACCTTACAGTACTGATGTTATATGGAGTATAAAAGCTTCTGTATTCAGTCACTGTAAATGCTGGACAAGCAAATAGATATGTGATCCATCTCCTGCATTATAGGCTATAGTTCAGAAAATTAAGGAATTCTGGCAATAGGTATTTCACAGACAGATTAGTGCTAGAAGTCAATACACATAGATAGGACAAGTTAATAAAGGAATCTGTGCTGCACAGGATATGCAAGTACAATCTCAGCAGTGGCCATGCAGGACCAAATGTAGGAAAGACATCTCTACATAAAGTATCTCTCCTGAAATGAATCACTCTTTTAGGGGGCATTCACACGGAGTAACGTGGTGCTGATTCTGGCACGATAACTCGCGTAAGAATCAGCGCTGCAAAACAGAATCCCATTGACTTCACTGGGTTACGTTTAACACACGTAACACATTGAAACACATTGAAATCAATGGGAGGCTTTTTAACTCATAGTTATCGTGCCAGAATCAGCGCCGCATTACTCCATGTGAATGCCCCCTTATTTGGAAAAATAGAGTTGACAGTGGCACTTGCAGAGTTCTTTTGTGACACATTGTATTTTATGTTGGTGGTAAATTTAGTCATTGTATTATGTGTTTGTTGTTAAGAAAAAAAGGTCAATTTACTGAGAATTTCATAAAATTATCAATTTTGAAAGTTTCTGTTATTATGGTAAAAACATAGTAATATCACGCATAATTCTTAATAATTAGCATTTTCCATATGACTTTATGTTGGCATTGTTTCTTCAATGTCCTTTAACTTTTCTAGGATAATAGAAGGCTTATACATTTAGTAGCCTTAGTAGCCACTATAATAGAAAACACTGATAAATGACCCCTCTTTAGAAACTGTGCTCCTCAAATTATTCAAAACAGATCCGATCGTATGAGGATGTTAAAGGATAGTGATGAACAGAATCCTCTCCAGGAGAGAAGCAATGATTCCATGCTTATCCATATTTATAAAAAGGTTACAGTGGCATGCAAAAGTTTGGACACCCCTGGTCAAAATGACTGTTATTGTGAACAGTTAATCAAGTTGAAGATAAAATGATCTTCAAAACACATAACATTAAAGATGATACATTCCCAATGTATTTTTTGGAAAAAAAAAATATATATTTTTTTTCATATTTTACATTTTCAAAATAACGGAAAAAAAAAATGTGACCCGAAACAACAGTTTGGGCACCCTGCATGGTTAATACCTAGTAGTACCCATTTTGGCAAGTATCACAGCTTGAAAACACTTTTTATAGCCAGCCAAGAACAGTTCAATTCTTATTTGAGGAATTTTCATCCATTCTTCTTTGGAACAGTCTTTCAGTGGGATTCCTGGGTCATCTTACATGCACTGCTCTTTTGAGGTTTATATCAGATGTTTAGGTCAGGGGATTGTGAGTGCCATGGTAAAACCTTCAGCTTGCACCTTTTTAGGTTGTCTATGGTGGATTTTGACGTGTGTTTAGGATCATTATCCATTTTTAGAAGCCTGCTGCAGAACCAGCATTTATTTGCCGCAGGCTCGTCTTTGCAAGCCGGGAGAGCTGGCAGATTGCTGTTATGAAGGAGCTGACTCTTTCTCATAGGAATGAATTGACCAGCGTTGATTGGCCAGTGTACAGCATTCGGCCAATCAACGCTGGTCCTTGTGGAGGCTCGTCTGTGAGGAGGCAGAGTCTAAAATCGGACCACAATGGAGACTGCTGTGGTCCGATCTTAGACTCCGCCTCCTCACAGACGAGACTCCGGCAGAACCAGCATTAATTGGCCGAATGCTGTACACTGGCCAATCAATGCTGGTCTATTCATTCATATGAAAAAAAGTAAGCTCGCTCATAACAGCAAGCTGCCAGCTCTCCTGACTAGCAAGGACGAGCCTGTGGCAAATCAACGCTGGTTCTGCAACAGGCTCGTCCTTGCTAGTCAGGAGAGCTGGCAGCTTGCTGTTACGAGGGAGCTGACTTTTTATCAGCGCAACTGCAAGAGTTGAGGGGATATCATCACTCCATAGGGAGAGAACCACCATTTAGGTGTGTGGTCGCAACTCTATTGTTTATGCATTATTAATATTGCAGAACAAAAACCCATTTGGGGACAGAAATAAATTATTTTTGCATCACCATCTTCTGAGATGTGTTCCTTTCTTTTGGGTTGAGGGTTTATTTTTTGCAAGACAACCATGGTTAATGGTACTGTTTTGGGATACATATGACTCTTTGATCACTTTTTATAGCATATTTTGTAAAGTGAGTTGACAAAAAATCATTAAGTCTGGTGTTTTTTTCCATTTTGTTTTTCCACGTTCACCATGTAGGTTAAATAATGTTTCAGTCTTATTTTATGGGTTGTTATGGTTGTGACAATACCAAATATGTATTTTATTATTAACTTTTTATATTATTAATTTCATATAAGAAAAAGGCATTTGGGGGGCTTTATTTATTTTTTTGAACTGTTTTTATTTTTTATTTGTATGCCCCACTAGGAAAACTGAGTGTCTATGCCTGATAATCTGTCCACAATAAGGAAATCACAGCTGGGTTTCTGGCAAATATCGGATTTTTGAAAGCTCCTGTATTCATGGTGGTATTCATTGCCAACCGATCAAGACAAAAAGTTAGCAACACTCTGATGGTTAGAAAGAAATCTTTAAAACTCAGCAAGATATGGTATGTGTGTGTTAATACCCCTTTAAGGCATTTTAGGCATAAAAGGAGCAGGGGTTGGTACAAAGCTACCTAAGGAACCCTGTAGTATCAATAAAACATAAAAAGCTTAGAATATAGTATCGAAATGGTTGGAATAGATGGACTGGAAATGCAATGAACTGTGGAATAAGCTGCATGGAGTAATAAGCATAAGTATCCATATGAGACTTCTGAGCAACCTTGCATGCATTTCTAGAGGTTGATAGGACCATTGGGTATAAGATGAACTTCACTTGTAGGTCAAAGACATTTTAAAAAAGGAATCATATGCGATCCTGATTTTTTGAGTGCTAAGTAGCTACTGCCTGTAAAGTTAGTCCAATGACAAATTACACATGGCCTTCAAGGGACATCTGTAAAGAATACAACAAAATTTATTCAATCATTCATTCATTCAACTTTACTAGAAAATTTATATGAAATTAACACGATGACAAATATATCATTAATGTATTTTAGTTGTAACAGCCAACATAGAGGAGCTTAAAAGCCTACCCATCCTTAGTACATAGCTTAAATATTAATATTACTTACTTCTCCCATACACTGAAGTCTTGCTCTGGTTCACTAGAAAAAGGCAGAAAAGCCAGGAAGTATAAGACTGAATCAAGCAGAACATCTTGTAAGTATAAAATAAACTTTAAGCTAACCAAATGAAGATGAAAGAAAACCTAGCTATTAAAAAGGTATTCACAATAAGTTGGATATGAAGTTTGAGTACTATCCAAATTTTTTCTAAAAATTATGTGCAATTTTACATTGTTGATTCCATTGCCAAGAAATCTATGCTTTTTGACAATATGCAAATGAGCTTTTTGATGAAACAAGGGAATTGCTGTTGCTCCAAAGAGGTAAACATTAGAGATGAGCGAACAGTGTTCTATCGAACACATGTTCGATCGGATATCAGGGTGTTCGCCATGTTCGAATCGAATCGAACACCGTGTGGTAAAGTGCGCCAAAATTCGATTCCCCTCCCACCTTCCCTGGCGCCTTTTTTGCACCAATAGCGCAGGGGAGGTGGGACAGGAACTACGACACCGGGGGCATTGAAAAAAATTGGAAAAAGTCATTGGCTGCCGAAATCAGGTGACCTCCATTTTAGACGAATAGTGGATTTCAAATCCGGGTCATATGAGAATGTGAACTTTGTGACTATGAGACAGGGATAGCTGTACAGGCAGGGATAGCTAGGGATAACCTTTATTTAGGGGGGAATGTTATTAAAAATAACTTTTTGGGGCTCTATCGGGTGTGTAATTGTGATTTTTGTGAGATAAACTTTTTCCCATAGGGATGCATTGGCCAGCGCTGATTGGCCGAATTCCGTACTCTGGCCAATCAGTGCTGGCCAATACATTCTATTAGCTTGATGAAGCAGAGTGTGCACAAGGGTTCAAGCGCACCCTCGGCTCTGATGTAGCAGAGCCGAGGCTGCACAAGGGTTCAAGCGCACCCTCGGCTCTGATGTAGGAGAGCCGAGGGTGCACTTGAACCCTTGTGCACCCTCAGCTCTGCTACATCAGAGCCGAGGGTGCGCTTGAACCCTTGTGCACACTCTGCTTCATCAAGCTAATAGAATGCATTGGCCAGCGCTGATTGGCCAATGTATTCTATTAGCCTGATGAAGTAGAGCTGAATGTGTGTGCTAAGCACACACATTCAGCTCTACTTCATCGGGCTAATAGAATGCATTGGCCAGCGCTGATTGGCCAGAGTACGGAACTTGACCAATCAGCGCTGGCTCTGCTGGAGGAGGCGGAGTCTAAGATCGCTCCACACCAGTCTCCATTCAGGTCCGACCTTAGACTCCGCCTCCTCCGGCAGAGCCAGCGCTGATTGGCCGAAGGCTGGCCAATGCATTCCTATGCGAATGCAGAGACTTAGCAGTGCTGAGTCAGTTTTGCTCAACTACACATCTGATGCACACTCGGCACTGCTACATCAGATGTAGCAATCTGATGTAGCAGAGCCGAGGGTGCACTAGAACCCCTGTGCAAACTCAGTTCACGCTAATAGAATGCATTGGCCAGCGCTGATTGGCCAATGCATTCTATTAGCCCGATGAAGTAGAGCTGAATGTGTGTGCTAAGCACACACATTCAGCACTGCTTCATCACGCCAATACAATGCATTAGCCAGTGCTGATTGGCCAGAGTACGGAATTCGGCCAATCAGCGCTGGCCAATGCATTCTATTAGCCCGATGAAGTAGAGCTGAATGTGTGTGCTAAGCACACACATTCAGCACTGCTTCATCACGCCAATACAATGCATTAGCCAGTGCTGATTGGCCAGAGTACGGAATTCGGCCAATCAGCGCTGGCTCTGCTGGAGGAGGCGGAGTCTAAGGTCGGACCTGAATGGAGACTGGTGTGGAGCGATCTTAGACTCCGCCTCCTCCAGCAGAGCCAGCGCTGATTGGCCGAATTCCGTACTCTGGCCAATCAGCACTGGCTAATGCATTGTATTGGCGTGATGAAGCAGTGCTGAATGTGTGTGCTTAGCACACACATTCAGCTCTACTTCATCGGGCTAATAGAATGCATTGGCCAGCGCTGATTGGCCGAATTCCGTACTCTGGCCAATCAGCACTGGCTAATGCATTGTATTGGCGTGATGAAGCAGTGCTGAATGAGTGTGCTTAGCACACACATTCAGCTCTACTTCATCGGGCTAATAGAATGCATTGGCCAATCAGCGCTGGCCAATGCATTCTATTAGCGTGAACTGAGTTTGCACAGGGGTTCTAGTGCACCCTCGGCTCTGCTACATCAGATTGCTACATCTGATGTAGCAGTGCCGAGTGTGCATCAGATGTGTAGTTGAGCAAAACTGACTCAGCACTGCTAAGTCTCTGCATTCGCATAGGAATGCATTGGCCAGCCTTCGGCCAATCAGTGCTGGCTCTGCCGGAGGAGGCGGAGTCTAAGGTCGGACCTGAATGGAGACTGGTGTGGAGCGATCTTAGACTCCGCCTCCTCCAGCAGAGCCAGCGCTGATTGGTCGAGTTCCGTACTCTGGCCAATCAGCACTGGCCAATGCATTTCTATGGGGAAAAGTTAGCTTGCGAAAATCGCAAACTGACAGGGATTTCCATGAAATAAAGTGACTTTTATGCCCCCAGACATGCTTCCCCTGCTGTCCCAGTGTCATTCCAGGGTGTTGGTATCATTTCCTGGGGTGTCATAGTGGACTTGGTGACCCTCCAGACACGAATTTGGTTTTCCCTCTTAACGAGTTTATGTTCCCCATAGACTATAATGGGGTTCGAAACCCATTCGAACACTCGAACAGTGAGCGGCTGTTCGAATCGAATTTCGAACCTCGAACATTTTAGTGTTCGCTCATCTCTAGTAAACATCAATTCCCTTATTGCTCATTGACAAAACCGGCAATATCTGGATAACAGAGGCAATGATTCACAAGGAGAAAACTCAGTGTATAATTCAGTTGACCTTTACCTATCTATCTACATGTATGGTGTGCTCTGCTGGTTTCTGACAGCAGACTCCATTTAAACTGAAATGTCTTGGAGTAAATTTTACAGAATTTATCAAAGAAAAGTCTCAATACAGGGGGCAAAAAACACTTGATAAGTTCTCCTCTAAATGGCTGAGTATTTGAGGGGTAAACTACCTATATGGACAGTGGTAATACTGTATTAATGTAACTTTGGGAGACATTGTTTAATTTGGCACACACTACTCTCGCAAGTTCTCCAGAGGGAGTCCCTAAAGCTAAAGGATATATCTCCCTATATTATAAAAATGAATTTCTGTCTGTCTGTCCGTCCGTCTGTCTGTCTGTCTGTCTGTCTGTTCTCTAATGCGAACCAAACGACTGGACCGATCTTCACCAAATTTGGTACAGAGATACTTCAGATATCCGGGAAGGTTTAAGACGAGACTCCAACTTGCTCAGACGTAGCGTTGCTGAGATACAGCATTCCAAACACAGTGCCCCCCCTTTAGCCAATACAAACCTGCAAGACTTTCACTCATATTTCAACTGCAATACACACAGTCACTCCACATGCACAATACAACACTGATATAAAAACTGAGAAACACGCATCAGAGGATTAGATACACAGATCAGCACACAGTATCACACGCCACAGGATTAGATACACGCGTCTGCACACAGTCCCACAAACCAGAGGATTAAATACGCACTTCTCCACACAGTTACACACACTGAAGGATTTGATACGTGCATCTGCACACGGTTCCACATGCCGAAGGATTAGATACAGGCGTCTATACACAGGCCCACACTCCAGAGGATTAGATACGCACGTCTGCACACATTTGTACACGCCACAGGATTAGATACACGCGTCTGCACAGAGTACCACATGCCGTAGGATTAGATACATGCGTCTACACACAGTTCCACACTCCAGAGGATTAGATACGCACGTCTGCACACAGTACCACACGGGGGAGGATTAGATATGCGCGTCTACACACAGTACCACATGCCATAGGATTAGATAAGCGCGTCTGCACACAGTAACACATGCCGGGGGATTGGATACGCACGTCTACACACAGTTCCACACGCCGTAGGATTAGATACGCGCCTCTTCACACAATACCACACAGGGGAGGATTAGATACACGTGTCTTCACATAGTTGTACACGCCATAGCATTAGATACACGCGTCTGCACACAGTACCACATGCCGTAGAATTAGATACACGGGTCTGCACACAGTCCCACACACCAGAGGATTAAATACGCACTTCTGCACACAGTTCCACACACTGAAGGATTTGATACGTGCGTCTGCACACGGTTCCACATGCCTTAGGATTAGATACACGCGTCTACACACAGTTCCACACTCCAGAGGATTAGATACATGTGTCTGCACACAGTTGTACATGCCATAGGATTAGATACACGTGTCTGCACACAGTACCACATGCAGTAGGATTAGATACGCGCGTCTACACATAGTACCACAGTCTGCTCTAAGTATCACACGGGGAGGATTAGATACGCACATCTGCACACAGTTCAAAATGCTGGAGGATTAGATACGCATGTCTTCACATAGTACCACCGCCAGAGGATTAGATACACGTTTCTACACACAGTATCACACGGGGAAGGATTAGATGTGCGCATCTGCACACGGTACCACATGCCAGAGGATTGGATATGCACATCTGCACACAGTTCCATACGCCGGAGGATTAGAAACGCACGTCTGCACACTGTACCACATGCCGTAGTATTAGATACATGCATCTGCACACAGTTTCACACGCTGGAGGATTAGATACGCGCGTCTGCACACAGTACCATACGCCAGGGGATTGGATAAGCAGGTCTCTACACAATACCACATGCCAGAGGATTGGATAAGCAGGTCTGCACACAGTACCACATGCTGTAGGATTAGATACCTGCATCTGCTTACAGATCCACACGCCAGAGGAATAAATACACGCATCTTCACACAGTTGAACACGCCATAGGATTAGATACACACGTCTGCATACAGTACCACATGCTGTAGGATTAGATACGTGCCTCTTAACACAATACCACACAGGGGAGGATTAGATACGTGCATCTGAACACAGTACCACACTTTGGAGGATTAGATACAGGCCTCTGCACACAGTACCACATGCCAGAGAAGTAGATACGCGTCTCAGAACACAGTTCCACATGCCAGAGTATTAGATACATGCATCTGCACACAGTACCACACGCCAGAGTCATTAGATACATGCATCTGAACACAGTTTCACTTACTGGAGGATTAGATACGCGCCTCTTCACACAATACCACACGGGGAGGATTAGATACACGCATCTGCACACAGTACCACACGCCGGAGGATTAGATATGTGCATCTGCACAAAGTACCACACCAACAAGGATTGGATACTTGCATCTAAACACAGTATTACACGGGGAAGGATTAGATACAGCTTTACTCCAGATATCCATAACAACTAATGACAGTTTTTTCACTGATATCCAAAATGAGATACACATAATCACATGACGCTTATGGACATACACATGAACCACATACAAAATACATCAGTGCAAAACTGGACAATTCTTATGGGGCCACTACACAAACATAAAATGTAATATACCCGTGCGAAGCCGGGTCCTCCCTCTAGTATTAAATAAATACTTTTTTTCAGAGAAATATGATATTTTCATATCTGCATACAGGTTGTCCAAGCAGTATGTGGGTGTGGCTGTCAGGGGTCAACCCATTCCACTCATTCAATAGAAAGAAAGATACTTAAAAACCTTGTTGGTCCCAGGAGTTTGTGAATCTTCTGCTGGAGATGGACACACCCAGCTCTCTCAGCTAGCTTCTGCAGATGTAACATCCATTTTAAGATCTCATAATCTCTTAAGGCTAGGATTTAGCTACACCTCCCTGCCAGGGTGCCCCTCTCCTCTTACTCCCTGAGGTGGGGGATGAATAATTCATCTTCATTTGGGAAAGAGGAAATTTTTTCTTTAGCTGGTTAAGCAGTGTGGTCTCTGCTGGCTCTGGAGGTCAGTTCGGGGGACCCCCTTCCTCTTTCTGAGTCAGACCCCTTTTTCTCCCTGCTGGAACTTGATGTCATGAAACAATAAAACTAGGAGTTTCCTGCCAGGTCCCAAACAGTATTTATCCTCTGAACACCTCCCCCACATAGACTACTGAGGTGGATTGATAACACAAACGTAAACAAAACATTGACTAAAGATGTATAATTAGGCAATAATACATAACTTCTATATTCATACTGCAGGTAAAATAAACATAGATTCAGTATACATTGTTCTATATACTATTTTTCTGTGCAATTTAAAAGCAGAATGTGCACCAATTGCAGAGTTATTAACCATAAATGCAGACTGCTTTACTTTTAAACCTGAAAGCAGCTACATGTTCTGATCTTGTGACAAGGTGATTACGGAATTGATTTTAAACATGAACTTAAGTAATACACATTCAATAGGAGAATGTGCCATGGCTGAAAGTGCAAACACCCACATGTACATTGACGTCAACTTGTCATTAAAATGTTTCTCGTCTGCAGTGTCTTGACTTACTTAGTCTTACTTAGTATATGAAGCACAGAGAGCAATTTAAGATTATGTACCTTAATTTCAGTAGTTTTGGAGGTCACAGTGAAATGTCAAAAATATGAAACATCAAACATTTTGCACAGTATTGAACTGAAATAATATAATTAACACATTCTGCACAAAATTAACCCCTTAGTGACCAGCCTATTTTGGCCCTTAATGACCAAGCCAAATTTTGGAAATCTGCCTTGTGTGACTTTATCAGAAAATAATTCTGTAACAGTATAGCGCATCCAAGCGATTTTGATATTGTTTTTTCGTGACATGTTGTACTTTACTGAGAAGGTAAAATTAGACTGATATAACTTGTGTAAATTTATTAAAAAACTCGCAAATGCTGAAAATTTAGAAATTTTTTCAATGTTTTCCATTTTCAGCTGCGATATCTCACATATGCACAATAATACAGGGCAAAAAAATTAGTAGTTATATACTTCCAAATGTTCCTTTTGTGTTTAAAGCATATTTGAAATAATTTTAGCATATTTGAGTAACTTAGACAATTTACAAGTTTATAAGCAAATTTTAGAAATTTGGAGTATGTGATTTTTTCCTGTACCAAGCTATGTTTGCAGACAGGAATAGGTGGCATAATGACAGAAACTCCCATTAAATGACCCAATTTGTAAAACTAGACCCCTTCAGGTATTCTTTGAGGGGTTTAGTGAGCATTTTGATCAAACAAATATTATTTTGCAAGAATTATTACAAATGATGAAAAAAATTACATTTTCATTTTCTTCAAATATGTGTCATTTTAAAGCCAGTTTTTTTGCACACAACACATCAAAAAGAAGAAACACACCCCAAAATATATCACCCCACTTCTCCCGTGTTAAACAATGTACACTTTGTGGCCTTAGTCCTATGTACGCACATATAGTAGGGCCTAAGAGATAGGGAGGGCCAAATGGATTTCAAAACACAAATTTTGCTTGCAGATATTTTAGGCCCATTGCACATTTGAACAAGATTTGAGTTACCAAAGCAATTGAAAACCCCCATAAATGACCCCATTTTATAAACTAGACCCCTTAAGGTATTCATTGAGGGGTATAGTGAGTACTTTTATCCCATAAGTTTTTAGACATGTTGCGTCAAACAAAAAAAAATCATATTTTTTTACACAAAAGTGTCATTTTATAGGCAGTTTTTTTGAAAATAGCACATGAAAATGAAGAAAAACACTCCAAAGTAGATGACTCCATTTCTCCTATGTTCAAAAACATACACTTTGTGGCCTTAATTCTATGTACGGACGCACGGTAGGGCCCAAAAAGAAGGGAGCACCAACTGAATTTCAAGACACAAATTTTGCTTGCAGATATTTCAGGCCCATTGCACATTCAAACATGATTTGAGTTACCAAAACAATTGAAAACCCCCATAAATGACCCCATTTGATAAACTAGACCCCTTAAGGTATTCATTGAGGGGTATAGTGAGTAGTTTGACCCTATAGCCGTTTCACAGATTTTACTAACCTTAGGATGTGTAGGTTAAAAATTACTAAAATGTCCCTTTATCCCCAAAGTTTTCAATTTCACGAGGGATTAAAAGAGAAAAAGCCCCCCAAAGTTTGTTACACAATTTCTTCTGAACACGGCAATACCCCATATGTGGCCATAATCTGCTGTATGGGTACATGGTGGGGCTCAGAATGGAAAGAGTGCTATTTGCGTTTTGGAGAGCAGATTTTGCTGGAATAGTTTTCAGGGGCCATGTCGCATTTGCTGAGCCCCTAAAGTATCAATACAATGCAAACCCCTCAAAAGTGACCCCATTTTAAAAACTACACCTATCAAAGAATGTATCAAGGGGTATTATCATTTTGAACCTAAAAATGCTTCCCAAAAATTAATGTACAAAATGAAAATTGAAATTTTGAAAGAAATCTGTCATTTTGGTGCCCAATACGTTGCACCCACTTTGTGTTGTCAGAGACCTGCACTCCTGAAACTATTAAGGGGCCATCCTGAGGGGCCAAAAATTATATATGTGGGTGTAAACTGCTGCTTGGGCACACAGCAGGGCTCAGAAGGGAAGGAGCACTGTACTTTTTAGCTTTTGGGGTACAAATGTAGAGGGATCCTCTGGGCACCATGATGTTTTTGCAGAGCCCTGGAGGTTCCAGTAAACTGGAATTCCCTAAGAAGTGACCCCATTTTGTAGGGACAATTTTAGGGTATCTGCAAATGTGACATGGTGTCCAAACACCAACAATCTAAATCTGCACTCCAAAAGCACATATCACTCCTTCACATCTGCGCCCTGCTGTGTACCCAAATGGCGGTATATGGCCACATGTATGACACTGGTGTACCCCGGATAACGGACTTAATGCCATATGTGGGTAGAATCGGCTGTTCGGGCACAGCCGGGCACAGATGGGAAGGAGCGCTATTTTGTTTTTTGGCGCACAGTTTGGTTTTTGGATGTCACTTTTGCAAAGACCCTGAATTGCCAATAAAGTGGAATCCGCAGACGTCACCCCATTTTGGACACTACCCCACTGATGGGATTTATCAAGTTGCGTAGCGAGCGTTTTTAACCCTTGAGTGTTGCATTTATTTAGTTTCCAGAAATGAAATCGCAACTGATAATGAGAAGTTAAAAATGAAATTTTTCCAGAGATTCGCCATTTTAGTGCCCGATATGTTGTACCCAACTTATGTCAGCAGAGATACACACTTCAAAAACTGGTAAGCGGGTATCCCGGGCACAACAGCTGTTCATCTCTGATACAAGTCGGACACAACATATTACGCACTGAAATGACCGATTCCTGGAAAAATGGTCATTTTCACCTCTCACAATCAGCTTCATATTAATTTATGGATACTAAGTTATAGCAACACTTCGGGGTTAAAAATGCTCTCTGTACCCCTGAATAAATCCTTCAGGGGTGTAGTTTCCAAAATAAGGTCACATATCAGGGGATTCCACTTTACTGGCATTTCAGCTCTACAAAAGTGTCATGGCATCCAAAAACCAAACCGTCTGTGCTCCAAAAACCCAATAACCCTTCTTCCCTTCTGTGCCCGGCTGTGCCCTAATATTAGTTGATACCCACATATGACATTACGTCCGATATAACGGGTACACCAGTGTCAAACATGTGTCATACCTGTGGCATAAACTGCAGTTTGGGCGCACAGCAGGGCGCAGAAGGGAAGGAGCGCTATGCGGCTTTTGGAGTACAGATTCAGATGTTTGGTATCTGGACGCCATGTCATGTTTGTAGAGCCTGTAAGGTACCAGAAAAGTGGATTCCCCAAAGGAGTGACCCCATTTTGAAAACTGCACCCCTCAAAGAATTTCTCAGGGGGTGTAATGAGTATTAGTATCCCAGGCGTGACTGCACAGCGGATGGTGAAGAGGGAATATATAAGCTGTGCGGAGGACATTGGGAACACCAAATTCCCTACTATGTCCCAGTAGCTCCTATGATTGGGGGAGTCACTCTGGGATCACTTTGGGGGTCACTTCTGGTGTCTGTTCCCTCATAAGCTGTAAATCTGGGGTGTCCACTGATATCCGCTCGCACAGCTTATATATTCCCTTCCTGTGGCAGCCAGTTGTGTTCTAATGATTTGGCGATTTTTGCGGGTTTTTGTCTTCACATTACTAGATGCTATATTTTCTTTATTTTTCTGGTGACATGGCCATATAAGGGCTTGTTGTTTGCGGGATGTGATGCATTTTGTAATGACACCATTTTTGGGTGCCTACAATCTTGAATACATTTTATTAACTCTTTTTCTGCTGGATTTAAAAAAATAAAATCAATTCTGGCATTGAGTTTTCCCTTTTAAATTTTGCGCCATGCAGCATACAGTATAAGTAACATGTGATCTTTATTCTGCAGGTCGGTACGGTTACGGTGATACCTCATTTATAGTATTTTTTTATGCGATACTAAGTCTGCAGAACAAAAACACATTTGGGGACATAAATCAGTGATTTTTGCATCGCCATCTTCTGAGAGGCGTAACATTTTTATTTTTCGGTTGACAGTGTTGGTTGAGGGCTTATTTTTGCGGGACAACCTGCGCTTTTTATTGGTACTATTGTGGGGTGCATATGACTTTTTGATCACTTTTTATAGCATATTTTCTAAGGTGAGATGGCAAAAAATCACTACTTCCGGCAGGTTTTTTCCGGGGGGGTTTTCCGACGTTTACCGTATACATCAAATATTATTTCAGTTTTATTGTACAGATTGTTACGGACGCGGCGATACCAAATATGTATTGTTTATTAATTTTCAGGGTTTTTTTTACATAACTCATTTTCTATAGAAAAAAGGGGATTTTTGGGGCTTTATAACTTTATTAATGTTTTTCAAAAGCTTTATTTATTTTTCACTTTTCTTCACTTTTTATTTGACTTTTTTATGTGTCTCTTTTAGGACACTTGATTCAGCAATGATTTCATTGCTGAATCAGTATTACAGGCTGGAGACACAGGAGACACAGGCTGCACGTGTCTCCAGTCTGTAACAGGAAGCCAAGCGATGTAGACGCATCGCTTGGCTTCCTGACAACAGGGGCAGGATCAACCAGGTAACAGGGGGCTCAGGCAGTCTGGGGTCACTGGCCAGACCCCAGACTGCATGTTTTTCATATTGGCACCCCCGGATCTCGCCGCGGGGGGTGCCGATACCGCCGGCACATCACGGAACCGCTTCAGTTCCGTGATCATGTTTGATCACGGAACTGAAGAGGTTAAAACCCCCCCCTCGGAGCCCCCTCCGATGGGGGGTTATGGAGCAGGGTCTTAGCTGTAAGATACAGCTAAGATCCGCTCCAGTTACATCGGCACTGACAGGGAATCCTTCCCTGACTGCCCGATGTAGTTTTCCTATAGGGCAGTCAGGAAGGACCTGTCACTGCCGACGTAGATTCCCTATGGGCCGGTCGTTAAGGGGTTAACTAATTATGATGAATTTGCTAATGACCAGCAAATTACAGGCAGGTGTAGTGTAAATGTATCACCTAAGCAATCTTGTAGTCTAGAAAGACAAAGAATTCTAGCCTAATCATCACCAGGGCTTTGTGTTGCAACTTGTACAGTGTTTCCATAGCTCTGTGTACCCCCCTGTGTAAGATCTGGTTTAATTTTATGAATTCTGATTTTGTCTGTCGTTGTCACCCTGACTGACCCCAACTATGTTGATGATCTTTGGCTTTAATTCCTAGATTCTGAATTTGTTTACTATTCTGGTACTTTTGGTAGGTTATGTGCTATTGACCATCTTGACAACAATTTCTTGAATTGCTCCCTACTGCTGTCAATCCAACACAGGCCCTTCCCGTACTAATGCTTCTGACCACTGTCGCCAGACTTAGTCCTATCTTTTTACACTGTGCTATACTATCTATTGTATCAGAAAATATTTGCCTATAGGTATGCTTTCTAATCGTGACCATGGTAATCTCTAAATTATCCTTAAAATGTTTGCCCATATTTATCAGGGAACCTTTTTTGTTTTGTTTTGTTTCTCCACTTCATATTTTTTATTCCATCTAAAAACAAAAAAAGTGTACATTTATATTGAGATATAAATCAAATATTGCAATACACAAACTCTAGCATCAGGGAGGGAGGGTGGACAGGGGTACAAATCATAGAGAAGCACGTTGAAGGAGATATTAGTTAACCTCTTCCCGGCGACAGCATTTTTTGATTTTTGTTTTTTGTTTTTGACTCCCCTCCTTCCAAAGCCCCATAATTTTTTTTACATTTTTTCCCTCTCAGAGCCATATGAGGACTTATTGTTTGCGGGATAATTTTTTCTTCCTGATGCTACCATTAATTATTCTATATAATGTATTGGAAAGCTGGAAAAAAAATTCAGAATGGAGTGAATTTGAAGAAAAAGCGCATTTGTGCAATTTTCTTACGGGCTTTGTTTTTACGGTGTTCACTGTGCAGCCAAAATGACGTCACCTCTATTCTATGTTTTAGTACGATTCCGGGGATACCAAATTTACAGAATCGTTGATCAAGGAGAAGTGGTCTAGGAGGCAAGTGGAGGTCACAACAGAAGGCAGGCAGAGGTATAGAATCGGCAGGCAGGAAGCGGAGTTAGGAAGTCAGAAGCAGAGAGTCATACAGCAAAAACACCATGGACGCAGAGTAGAGCTAATACCCAGAAGATCTGAATAAGCAGCAAGACAGGAGAGATGGACAAACCCAGATATAAACTAGGAAGTGAAGGCGACTTAACCCCTACCGGGGTGCAGTGCTGGCACATACAAGTACCAGAGTGGCACCACTGCTGAGGAGCTGGCTCTATTCCGAACACTAGGAAGTGGAGGAGAGTTAGCCCCTGGAGGACCAGGGTGCAGTGCTGGCACACACAAGAACTGTAGCGGCACCACAACACACAACTGCTGATGTGCCAGTCCTAACAGTATGTTTCTCTCTGCTCTCCATGACACCAAACTTTTTCCAATTTTGAAAGCATGACACCAAACTGTTTCCCATTTTGACAACCATGGAAAACCAACTGTATAACCAGCTATTGAGATTCTACACTGCAACACAACACATTTATCCCCCAAGTGGATCTTCAACCTACCTACAGAGAAGTTTTTACCATGGGGAAAAGGAAGTTCTCACTAAAATCCAGCTGTCAAATATACTGAAGCCTGTAATAACAACACAATTTCTGGTGACCATTGGAAGAAATAAAATGTTAGGCAAAATTTCTGACCGTTATTACTGAAGGGAATGAAGAAAAAAATGAATGAACATATCAAAGTCTCTCAAAATTGTTTTGTCATAAATCCAAAGTCAGCAAAGAAGATCCACCACTCAACAGTATACCAGTGCCTGGAAAATTATGGAATTTATTATATCATATATTATATCAGGACTGATATAATCAATCCTCTTCAGAAAACATCAAATGGCAACAAATATATACCATGGTTGTTGCCACTGATCATTTCTCCAAGTGGACTGAAGCAACAGCTGTTCCAAATAAGACTGCCTAGTCTGTAGCAATTTTTTGTACTTTGCTATTTACTGCCTTGGCTGTATGGCCACTATTATAGCGAGACAACAAATTATCAACAATATTTACAAGCATTTTCAAAGAGATCACTGCATTTTATCTGCCTACCACCCACAAACAATGTGGAATAGGAACATGACAATTGAACAAAAGAATCTCTTAGAAAGCTTGTCAATGACCAAGGAAACAACTGGCATCAGAAAATGTCTTTTTCTGTTGATTTAGTTGTGTGAGAGCTATAGTTTTTATTGGTATTATTTTGGTATACATTTGACTTATCACTATTTGTTTAACCCTTTCCCGACATCCGCCGTACTAGTACAGCGCATGCCGGGTGTGTAACTATGGCGACCGCCCGGGAGCTTTACGCAGTGGACAACCAGCGCTAATGTCTCCGATCGGTCCACGGACCAATCGGAGGTATTAACTCTTCTGGCACCTCGGTCAAACCGGTTCCGGTTTCAGACCCGGTTCTGACCTTGAGTGTTACAGGGCAGTGTCAGCCGTATGTGATGGCTGACAACTGCAGGGCATGGCGCGCACACAGTTTCTGTGTGCGCACCATGCAGCTGCCGTGGTACTACTGGTACTATTACGGCGGATGTCGGGAAGGGGTTAATAACATTCTATAACTGTTGGTTTGGTATATACAGTAGTGTAGAAGAGAATATTTTATTAATACCAGAGGGAAAAGTTATTCAATGACTCGGGACTACACATAGCATAATATATACAGTATAACATAACAACAGTTGCAACATAGCAATACAGTCAGAGAGTGTACAGTTAAAGGAGAGGCACCAGTCCAGGACATACAGTTAGTTGTTAGGATGCCCCATGTGAACTCTACAACATCAGTCATTTGCAGAGTCGTTGAAGACTGAGATCACTGACGGGATATTGTCATTTACTGTGCAATTTTTCATAACAGAACATTCTTGTCTGTTCCTCCCTGCCTGGCACTGACTCCTACCTTTCTCTCTAAAATCTATCTGGCTTAACTCTTTCCCTACATATGCCATAATAATACAAAAGTGTATGTGCATGCACGTGTGTGTTCCATGTACAAAAAAAGCAGATCACAGCCATGAAAAAAACTAAAGGCATTTCATATGGCAACTTTCTGGCTTTAAGAAACACTAAAAGAAATCCAGAAAAATAATTGTGGAAGTCAGTAACAGTTAGATTTTTTAAAAAAGCACAGGGAATACATCACTCAATTCTGAGGAAAAAAGTAGGGAATCATGAAAAACAAAAAAACAAAATAACACTCCAACACATCACTAGTAGAGATGAGCGAACACAAAAATGTTTGCGGTTCGAAATCCGATTCGAACAGCCGCACACTGTTCGACTGTTCAAACGGGTTTCGAACCCCATTATAGTCTATGGGGGGAAATGCTCATTTCAGGGGTACGCAACATTCGATCAAATTCTACTTACCAAGTCCATGAGTGAGGGTTGGGCTGGATTCTTCTCCCTGCACAGCGTCCCCGCGTCCTCTTCCGGCCTTGAATTCACTCTGCTAGGCATCGGGCCTGGGCAGAGCCGACTGCGCATGCCCGCACCCGTGTGGACATGCGCAGTCGGCTCTGCCCAGGCCTGATGCCTAAGCAGAGTGAATGCATAGCCGGAAGAGAATGCGGGGACGCTGCGCAGGGAGAAGACTTCCAAAGGTAAGAGAAGAACCAGCGTTGATTGACAATGTATAGTATTCGGCCAATCTGGTTCTGCATCGAATCTTAACTTCGAACTGCTAGCAGTATTCGATCGAGTACAAGTATTTAGAATACTGTAGTATTCTTTTTTTTTTTTTTATACTCTCAATTTTATTAATTTTCAAAGCAAAATTACAGTCTGGAACAAAGATACATATGGAAAAAATTTACAAGAAAATGGTAAATATCCGTAGTTACATCTTAACTAAAAGCTAAGAGAATAGAAATAAGTAAACAGTACACTCGATGAGAACGTCAAAGAGAGTTCACAAGAAAAGACAGTTGGTAGGGACCTCTTTCCAGTAGGGAAGGGGAAGGGGGGGGGAAGGAGGGGGGGTAGGATGTAGAGAGAGCAATACATAGGCAGTCACATGGGCGGGTGGGGAGACCAAACAGGGAGGTCTCCTCCCAACCACCAAGAAGTAGTATTCATCAGTGGTCCGAGTTGAGGAGCATGTTTCTGTCAGAGAGCCACAGTTTCCACAATTTCAAGAAGCGATCATGAGAAGCATTGGTCCAGCTCAATAGTTCTTCAAATTGTGCCACCTGGGACACCTTCTCAATCCAGAGAGAAATGGGTGGAGCTGTCTGTTGTAGCCAAAAACAAGGTATCAGGGACTTAGCAATCTCAAGGAGATGGGTCACCAAATTGTTACGCCTTGGTTTGAGGCCATCAGAAGGGAGAGAGAGGAGGACAACCCCGGGCGTCAAATCAATCGGGTAGCCAATAGAGATGAGCGAACAGTGTTCTATCGAACACATGTTCGATCGGATATCAGGGTGTTCACCATGTTCGAATCGAATCGAACACCACGTGGTAAAGTGCGCCAAAATTCGATTCCCCTCCCACCTTCCCTGGCGCCTTTTTTGCACCAATAACAGCGCAGGGGAGGTGGGACAGGAACTACGACACCGGGGGCATTGAAAAAAATTGGAAAAAGTCATTGGCTGCCGAAAACAGGTGACCTCCATTTTAGACGAATAGTGGATTTCAAATCCGGGTCATATGAGAATGTGAACTTTGTGACTATGAGACAGGGATAGCTGTACAGGCAGGGATAGCTAGGGATAACCTTTATTTAGGGGGGAATGTTATTAAAAATAACTTTTTGGGGCTCTATCGGGTGTGTAATTGTGATTTTTGTGAGATAAACTTTTTCCCATAGGGATGCATTGGCCAGCGCTGATTGGCCGAATTCCGTACTCTGGCCAATCAGTGCTGGCCAATGCATTCTATTAGCTTGATGAAGCAGAGTGTGCACAAGGGTTCAAGCGCACCCTCGGCTCTGATGTAGCAGAGCCGAGGCTGCACAAGGGTTCAAGCGCACCCTCGGCTCTGATGTAGGAGAGCCGAGGGTGCACTTGAACCCTTGTGCACCCTCAGCTCTGCTACATCAGAGCCGAGGGTGCGCTTGAACCCTTGTGCACACTCTGCTTCATCAAGCTAATAGAATGCATTGGCCAGCGCTGATTGGCCAATGTATTCTATTAGCCTGATGAAGTAGAGCTGAATGTGTGTGCTAAGCACACACATTCAGCTCTACTTCATCGGGCTAATAGAATGCATTGGCCAGCGCTGATTGGCCAGAGTACGGAACTCGACCAATCAGCGCTGGCTCTGCTGGAGGAGGCGGAGTCTAAGATCGCTCCACACCAGTCTCCATTCAGGTCCGACCTTAGACTCCGCCTCCTCCGGCAGAGCCAGCGCTGATTGGCCGAAGGCTGGCCAATGCATTCCTATGCGAATGCAGAGACTTAGCAGTGCTGAGTCAGTTTTGCTCAACTACACATCTGATGCACACTCGGCACTGCTACATCAGATGTAGCAATCTGATGTAGCAGAGCCGAGGGTGCACTAGAACCCCTGTGCAAACTCAGTTCACGCTAATAGAATGCATTGGCCAGCGCTGATTGGCCAATGCATTCTATTAGCCCGATGAAGTAGAGCTGAATGTGTGTGCTAAGCACACACATTCAGCACTGCTTCATCACGCCAATACAATGCATTAGCCAGTGCTGATTGGCCAGAGTACGGAATTCGGCCAATCAGCGCTGGCCAATGCATTCTATTAGCCCGATGAAGTAGAGCTGAATGTGTGTGCTAAGCACACACATTCAGCACTGCTTCATCACGCCAATACAATGCATTAGCCAGTGCTGATTGGCCAGAGTACGGAATTCGGCCAATCAGCGCTGGCTCTGCTGGAGGAGGCGGAGTCTAAGGTCGGACCTGAATGGAGACTGGTGTGGAGCGATCTTAGACTCCGCCTCCTCCAGCAGAGCCAGCGCTGATTGGTCGAGTTCCGTACTCTGGCCAATCAGCGCTGGCCAATGCATTCTATTAGCCCGATGAAGTAGAGCTGAATGTGTGTGCTTAGCACACACATTCAGCTCTACTTCATCAGGCTAATAGAATACATTGGCCAATCAGCGCTGGCCAATGCATTCTATTAGCTTGATGAAGCAGAGTGTGCACAAGGGTTCAAGCGCACCCTCGGCTCTGATGTAGCAGAGCTGAGGGTGCACAAGGGTTCAAGTGCACCCTCGGCTCTCCTACATCAGAGCCGAGGGTGCGCTTGAACCCTTGTGCAGCCTCGGCTCTGCTACATCAGAGCCGAGGGTGCGCTTGAACCCTTGTGCACACTCTGCTTCATCAAGCTAATAGAATGCATTGGCCAGCACTGATTGGCCAGAGTACGGAATTCGGCCAATCAGCGCTGGCCAATGCATTCTATTAGCCCGATGAAGTAGAGCTGAATGTGTGTGCTAAGCACACACATTCAGCACTGCTTCATCACGCCAATACAATGCATTAGCCAGTGCTGATTGGCCAGAGTACGGAATTCGGCCAATCAGCGCTGGCTCTGCTGGAGGAGGCGGAGTCTAAGATCGCTCCACACCAGTCTCCATTCAGGTCCGACCTTAGACTCCGCCTCCTCCAGCAGAGCCAGCGCTGATTGGCCGAATTCCGTACTCTGGCCAATCAGCACTGGCTAATGCATTGTATTGGCGTGATGAAGCAGTGCTGAATGTGTGTGCTTAGCACACACATTCAGCTCTACTTCATCGGGCTAATAGAATGCATTGGCCAGCGCTGATTGGCCGAATTCCGTACTCTGGCCAATCAGCACTGGCTAATGCATTGTATTAGCGTGATGAAGCAGTGCTGAATGAGTGTGCTTAGCACACACATTCAGCTCTACTTCATCGGGCTAATAGAATGCATTGGCCAATCAGCGTTGGCCAATGCATTCTATTAGTGTGAACTGAGTTTGCACAGGGGTTCTAGTGCACCCTCGGCTCTGCTACATCAGATTGCTACATCTGATGTAGCAGTGCCGAGTGTGCATCAGATGTGTAGTTGAGCAAAACTGACTCAGCACTGCTAAGTCTGCATTCGCATAGGAATGCATTGGCCAGCCTTCGGCCAATCAGCGCTGGCTCTGCCGGAGGAGGTGGAGTCTAAGGTCGGACCTGAATGGAGACTGGTGTGGAGCGATCTTAGACTCCGCCTCCTCCAGCAGAGCCAGCGCTGATTGGCCGAATTCCGTACTCTGGCCAATCAGCACTGGCTAATGCATTGTATTGACGTGATGAAGCAGTGCTGAATGTGTGTGCTTAGCACACACATTCAGCTCTACTTCATCGGGCTAATAGAATGCATTGGCCAGCGCTGATTGGCCAGAGTACGGAATTCGGCCAATCAGCGCTGGCTCTGCTGGAGGAGGCGGAGTCTAAGATCGCTCCACACCAGTCTCCATTCAGGTCCGACCTTAGACTCCGCCTCCTCCAGCAGAGCCAGTGCTGATTGGCCGAATTCCGTACTCTGGCCAATCAGCACTGGCTAATGCATTGTATTGGCGTGATGAAGCAGTGCTGAATGTGTGTGCTTAGCACACACATTCAGCTCTACTTCATCGGGCTAATAGAATGCATTGGCCAGCGCTGATTGGCCGAATTCCGTACTCTGGCCAATCAGCACTGGCTAATGCATTGTATTGGCATGATGAAGCAGTGCTGAATGTGTGTGCTTAGCACACACATTCAGCTCTACTTCATCGGGCTAATAGAATGCATTGGCCAATCAGCGCTGGCCAATGCATTCTATTAGCGTGAACTGAGTTTGCACAGGGGTTCTAGTGCACCCTCGGCTCTGCTACATCAGATTGCTACATCTGATGTAGCAGTGCCGAGTGTGCATCAGATGTGTAGTTGAGCAAAACTGACTCAGCACTGCTAAGTCTGCATTCGCATAGGAATGCATTGGCCAGCCTTCGGCCAATCAGCGCTGGCTCTGCCGGAGGAGGCGGAGTCTAAGGTCGGACCTGAATGGAGACTGGTGTGGAGCGATCTTAGACTCCACCTCCTCCAGCAGAGCCAGCGCTGATTGGTCGAGTTCCGTACTCTGGCCAATCAGCACTGGCCAATGCATTTCTATGGGGAAAAGTTAGCTTGCGAAAATCGCAAACTGACAGGGATTTCCATGAAATAAAGTGACTTTTATGCCCCCAGACATGCTTCCCCTGCTGTCCCAGTGTCATTCCAGGGTGTTGGTATCATTTCCTGGGGTGTCATAGTGGACTTGGTGACCCTCCAGACACGAATTTGGGTTTCCCCCTTAACGAGTTTATGTTCCCCATAGACTATAATGGGGTTCGAAACCCATTCGAACACTCGAACAGTGAGCGGCTGTTCGAATCGAATTTCGAACCTCGAACATTTTAGTGTTCGCTCATCTCTAGTAGCCAACTATACGTTGAATGTGAGTTTGGACTTGAGACCAGTACGTTTGGATCACTGGGCAGCTCCACCAGAGGTGTAGGTGGGTGCCTCTCTCAGATCTGCAGCGCCAGCACAAAGGGTCGTCAGAAAGATCATGTGTGGACAGCCAGTCAGGAGTTCTGTGCCATCGTGTAACAACTTTATAGTGCATTTCCTGAAGCCTAACACACCTGGAAAATCCATGCGAGTGTTTCAAAATGCATGTAACATCATCATCAGAGAACTGAGTACCAAAGTCCTTTTCCCATGCCGTAATAAAGTGGGGTTTCTCTAAGGAGGACGAGAAAAGGAGCAGTGATTTACAGGCTGACAATTTCCTCCCCGCTCTCGAAGAAGTCGAGATCAACTGTTCCAGTTTCGTAGGGTGGCGAAATAACAAACCTCGATGAGGCAGGGAAGCAGCACACCATCGGAAATGATTGTAATGAAGGTGAGTAACAGCAGTCTCGGGGAGATGAAACTGAAGCTGTTCCAGGGTTAAAGGGACCAGGTTAAAGTTATATAGTTCCGACAGAGTGACATGGCTGAGGCTGTCCCACAAATCCGAATATCCCGTCATAGGATGTGGCAAAAGTTTCGGTAAGACTGAGGCGGGGCATAATCTAGACGGGGGAGGGGCCAGTTTCGCATTCCATTTCGCCCACATCTCACAGGGGCCTTTAAGTAGGACATCACAGTTGGAGCTTTTCAAAAAGGAAGGGTTTGGTGCCCATAAGTGATCTAGGAGTCGAGCGCCATATTGTAAGTCCAGCATATCTCGGATCAAAGAGGTTCCCACTGGCGCAACCAGAGAAAGCCATCGGGAGAGCAAGTTGGCATAATAATACAATTCGATGTCTGGGAGTTGTATACCCCCCTCTCCCTTCTTCCTTTTGAGAATAGCATAAGAAAGTCTTGCTGACCCTCCCCTCCAGACGAAGTTTGTGAAAAGCGATCTCACAGCTCTAAGAAACTTCAAAGGCAGCGCTATAGGAAGCATCTGAATCTTATAGATCAGTTTCGGGAGAACGTACATCTGTAAGAGGTTACGCCTCCCAAACCATGACATAAAGGGTAGATCCATATTATGTAACGAATTTTTCAAATCCTGTAACAATGGTGTAAAGTTCTCCTTATACAGGTCAGATAAATTGCTAGTTAGCTTAACTCCTAAATAGGTTATGCAATGGGATTTGATAATATATGGAGAAGATTGAGCTAAGAGTCGCCTTTCCTTTAGCGGTAGCGAAATCACCAAGATCTCAGATTTAGAGATGTTGGGTTTGTAATTAGATAAATTACCATAGTGGTTCATTAAAGAAGTGATGATGGGCAGACTTCGCAAAGGATCAGAAACCAAAAATAAGACATCATCTGCGAAAGCTAAACTGTGCAACGCTCTAGGTCCAATTTGAAAGCCAGTTATGTCGGGGTGAAGTCGAACTGCACTCAGGAGGGTCTCCAAAGTTAAAATAAAAAGGGATGGAGAAAGGGGGCAGCCCTGCCGAGTACCATTCAGGATCGCAAAGGCAGGGGAGAGAGTACCATTAATTCGAAGTCTGGCGTGCGGTGCAGAATAAAGGGAAAACACCATATCAATGAATGTAGGGGGGAAGCCAAAAGCTCGCAAAGTCGCAGCCATAAAAGACCAGCTGACGCGGTCAAAGGCCTTCTCGGCATCTACTCCGAGAAGGACCAATGACCGGCCAGTAGACCGTGCGAGGGAGATAGCATGTAACAGTTTGTGCGAATTGTCCTTACCCTCCCTGCCCTTAATAAATCCAGCTTGCTCCTCGTGAATGATACTCGGCAGGATCCGACACAACCTGAGGGACAGCAACTTGGCCCAAATTTTTATATCAGAATTGAGGAGAGATATAGGGCGGTAGCTACCGCAGGAAAGAGGGTCCTTACCCTCCTTGGCTATCAAGGTAATGAAAGCCTCTTGCGATTGTTTCGGAAGAGATTCACCAGACATAAGAGCGTTGCACAGAGTAGCCAGCTGAGGAAGTAAGACATCTTGAAACTTTTTGAAGTATAGATTTGTAAGTCCATCTGGACCGGGGCTCTTCCCCAAAGGAAAGGTGCTCAATACATCTCTGAGTTCCTCCGAAGTGACAGGGGAAATCAGTTTTTCAGCGTCAGCCGACGACACGGTAGGAAGTTGGAGAGACTTGTAAGTAGTCTTCCGTAGCAGCCACTCTGTCTGCGTCAGTGCCAGTATTCTCAATATTGTATAATTTCTCGTAAAAAGCCTTAAAGATTCGAGCAATATCCGCCGTCTTCTGATGGGTAACACCTAAATCGTCCTTAACTGCATGTATAAATGATTTAGCTCGGGCCTTTTTTATAAGAGCTGACATCATCTTACCCCCCTTGTCCCCGTGGGAATATGTACGTAGCTTATAGTAAAAATGGTGTTTGGTAGTCTGGTTGTGGAAGATGCGCTTGAGCTTAGCCCTCAGCGAGAGCAAATCCTCCTGTAGCGATGCCAAGCGTGATCGCTTATGTGCTCTCTCAATTGTAGAAATTTGGGACAACAGCGAATCCACCTCCTTCTGTCTCTCTCTCTTAAGGAAAGTGCCCCTAGAAATTAATATACCTCGGATGAAAGCCTTATGGGCTTCCCAAACTGCGCCCATGGAGACCGCAGGGGAGTTATTAAGGCGAAAGAATTCAACTAGCTTCAGCTTAAGATCATCTACAAATACCACATCGTTTAGTAGCTTTTCGTTCAATTTCCAGTTCCATTCTGTAGGGGTAAGTTCCGGGATGACAAAGGAGGTGGAAACAGGAGAATGGTCCGAGAGGGTCGCTACGCCTATACTAGCTGAGACACAAGATTGCAATAAAGAGGTTGAGCAAAGCACATAATCGAGACGTTGGTGGGACCTATGATGGCGAGAGAAGTGTGTATAATCTTTAACTGACGGATTAAGCGTTCTCCAGGTATCTACTAGATGTAGATTCTGAATCGACTTAATCAGGGAACTGAGCGCTATTTGGGAAATGGCCGATTTGCCGGTGGACGCATCCAATAATGGATTTAAAGAGACATTCAAATCTCCTCCCAGAATAACATCACCCTCTGAGAAGAGCTGAAGATCTGAGAGGGTCTGCTTGATCCAGGGGATTTGATTTTCATTCGGAGCGTAGATACACGCCAATGTAATAGGTCTTGTTGCCAATAGCCCTTTAATAAAGACATAAAGTCCCTCAGAGTCTGTCTGGGTTTGTTTGCAAGTAAAAGGTGTGGAGCGTCCAACAGCAATGGCCACTCCCTTAGAAGCGGATAGAGGGTGGGAACTAAGGAACCACTGATCAAAGTATCTTTTAGGGAGGGTAGGTATTCTAGAGGCCTTAAAATGGGTCTCCTGTAACATTAAAATGTCCGACTTCAATTTGTGTACCAACCTAAGAATGCCGTGACGCTTTTGTGGGGAATTCAGGCCATTCACATTAAAGGAAGTAACGGTGACGGCTGCCATAATTCTCCGCAGAGGTTATGCACGGCCCCAGTCAAGCCCCTGATTTGTTCCCTGTCCCTTCGGAGGAAGATGAGCTGTAAAAATAGGGAACGGGCTACAAGAAGGGACGAGAAGAGCCTAGAGAAAGGAAAGAAAAGAAAAAAGAAAAAAGGAGGGAGAAGAAAAAATAGGGGGAAGGGAACAAGGAAGAAGGGAGAGAAAACGAAGAAAGAAAAAAAAAAAAGAGAGGGAGGGAAGAAAGGAAGGGAAAGAGGTGAGATGCGAGAGAAGGCTAGATGAAAAACAACAATATTGACGAGTATAATCGAGTGCAGTATTAGCAAAAAGGAAACCTGAAGGCTATCCACAAAGGAGATAACAGGGACGGGAAATTACACTATTACTATAGCCTAACCTGTATAACTAACCCGCTCCAGCTCCCTACTCCTATGCATATATGGTATAAAGTATAAATCTCACAACCCGTATAAGGTAGAAACAAAAACAACTTATTTAGGGCAACACAGCAAAGAGCAAGTAAATAACAATTAACTGCGAGGACAAGTTATGGTTATAATGAGAGAATCAGGCATAATAAGTCCTCCTACAGTGTTTGCACCAAAAACCAGAAATGTCACTGAGACCGGGGGTCTCAACAGAACAATTACAGGTAAACCAACCAGGTCCACACCTCCAGCTATGAAATCAAATATGCTGGGGTGAAAGGATGCGGATTGCAGGAAATCCAACTAAAGAAGACAAAGGATATGTAGAAATTTCTCAACGGGGAAGAGAAATCGATTTCTTCCTCTTAGACGACTTGTTGCCGCTACGGTGAAGCCATTGCTCACAATCTGGGAGGTCCGGTAGGTCTGGAAGAGGCGGTGTGGGCAGCCAAGATGGAATATCCAGCGGGTCCATTCGTAGAAGAGCCCAGAGGGACGGGAGGTCAGCTGGTGAGTGTATCGCAATTCTTTTGCCTCTATACATGACTGCTAGGCCGAAGGGGTAAAGCCACACGTACTTAATGTCCTTCGCCCTCAGAACATCTAGCAGGGGTTTTAGCAATCTGCATTTAGCTAGTATTGAGGGCGCAATGTCCTGATAAATGGATATTTCAGCCTCTCCAAAGGGCAATGAGTGTTTGTTTCTCACTGCGGCCAAGATTTCGGCGACATCAGGGTATGCCAGGAAGCCACATATGACGTCTCTTGGGGGTTCTCCATTTTGTGGCTTCGGCCTGAGAGCTCTATGGATTCTCTCAATCTTGATACTATTTGCACGTTCCGCACCAAGGATATCTGTGAAAATCTGTAATGCCGTGACACGTAGGTCCTCGGTGTCCTCCTGCTCAGGGACCCCTTTAATTCTCAAGTTTTTACGTCTGCTTCTATTTTCTTGGTCCTCCACTAGGACCAAGGAGCGGTCTATATAGTCTTTAAATAAGCACAGCCTAGCTGCCATGGAAGTAGAGTGATTAGTGATGGCGACTGTGCTATTTTCTAACCGCGACACTCTCTGTGTAGTGGCCTGCATATCTGCTCTTATTGCTGCCAATTCGGACATAACTGGAGAAAGTGCTTTGGTTAAGGCTTTCTGCAAGGTGGCCATGGACACTGTAGCATGGCCGGAGTTACCTTGGACAGGCTGCTCTGTGTCCTCCATCGCCTCTGCTTCCGACTCGTCCTCCGTGTCCTGTTCTTTCCTGGACGCGGGCGCCATCTTGGAAGGGCCTGCGGGTGAGTAGCTAGGTTTCTTCCGCAGGAATTTTTGCAGGTCCCCTTGTGTTTTGCTCTTTCTGGGGGTGCCTGGTGGGTCTAGGCTGTTATCTCTGCCGAGTTTTCCCATTTCGAGGGTTGTGGGCGCTGAAAAGGAGCTGGATGCAGGTTAATAGTGACGGAGCTCAGCAGTGTCGCATCCTTCACTAAGCGCGGTTAGACTCCACCCCCCCGAATACTGTAGTATTCGATCAAACACCTACTTGATCAAGTACTACTAGCTCATCTCTAATCACTAGTGCTTTGTTGCATCACCTCTGGCTTTTATAACTGCTTGCAGTCTCTGAGGCATTGACTTCATGAGTGATAAACAGGACTCTTCATCAATCTGGCTCCAGACTTCTCTCATTGCTGTTGCCAGATCAGCTTTGCAGGTTGGAGCCTTGTTATGGACCATTTTCTTTAACTTCCACCACAGATTTTCAATTGGATTGAGATCTGGACTGTTTGCAGGCCATGGCATTGACCTTCATTCTTCAAGGAATGTTTTCAGTTTTTGCTCTATGGCAAGATACATTATCATTTTGAAAAAATGATTTCATCTTCCCCTTCCCCAAACATCCATTCGATAGATGGGATAAGAAAAGTGTCCTAAATGTCAATGTAAACCTGTGCATTTATTGAAGATTTAATGACAGCCACCTCCCCAGTGGCTTTACATGACATGTAGCCCCATATCATCAATGACTGTGGAAATTTGCATGTTTTCTTCAGACAGTCATCTGCATAAATCTCATTGGAAGACCCCAAACAAAATTTCCAGCATCATCACCTTGCCCAGTGCAGATTCATCACTGAATATGACTTTCATCCACAGTCCACAATTGCCTTTCCTTAGCCCACTGTAACCTTGTTTTTTTTTTCTCTTTAGGTGTTAGTGACGGCTTTCTTTTAGCTTTTCTGTATGTAAATCCCATTTTTGAAGAATACTGTTTATCACACATTAATGAGCGAACACCATTCAATTGAAAAGGTATTCGATCGAATATCAGGCCGTTCGAGGTATTCGTTTCCAATTGAATACCACGTGGCATACGCAGTAAAAATTTGTATCCCCTCCTACCTTCCCTGGTGTGTTTTTTGCACCAATAACTGTGCAGGCGAGATGGGACAGGAACTACGACAACATAGGCATTGAAAAAAAATTGAAAAAACCCATTAGCTGCCGAAAAAATGTGACCTCCCATTTATAAAAACAGCGGCCCGCCATATTCGTCAGATTTGCGGTGAGAGATAGGGAGAGAAACATATCTGCTGAGGACTAGTTAGGCATAAGCTTCTAGTAGGCAGGGAAAAACTGAAGAAAAACAACAGCTCTTTTCAGAGCTATATACTGCAGGGAGAGGAGTCGAGTTTTCCACGGGCTTTCCTCCCAAACACCTAATGGGGATACCGAGCAATTCAGTTCAGCTACATACGTTCAACACAGGTTTGCAGCCGCTTTCCCCCCAAAACAGGGAGACAGAACAATTCATTGCAGCTATATACATTCAACCCAGCTTTCCAAGCCATGTCCCCCAAACACGTAACAGGGAGATAGAACAATTCAGTGCAGCTATATACATTCAACCCAGCTTTCCAAGCTGTGTCCCCCCCAAACACCTAACAGGGAGACAGAGCAATTCAGTCCAGCGACATACGCTCAACCCAGCTTTGCAGGCAGTGTGTAACCCCAAAACAGGGAAATAGAAAAAAATCATTGTTTTTAAGGCTGTGTGAAACCCCAAAACAGGGATACAGAGCAATTAGGTCTGGCTATGTACGCTCAATCCAGATATCCAGGGTGTGCACCCCCAAAACCTCGGTGGCAGACACAGAAATTCAGTCATGCTATGTACGTTCCATCCAGATATCCACGGTTTTTACCCCAAAACCTAGGTGGGAGACACATCAATTCAATGAGGCTATATCAGCCCAATCCAATTTTTAGTGGTGTACCCCCAAAAGCTAAGTGTGACACACAGCAATTCAGTCACGCTATATAAGCAAAATCCAATTTTTTTAATGCTGTACCCCCAAAACCTACCAGAGATACACAGCAATTCAGTCAAGCTATATCAGCTCAATCCAATTTTTGGTCAATCCAGATCTGCTAGCAGGTTCCAGCCATTATCACATACGCAAACATGCCTGGGCCCAGGTATAGCAGGGAAAACCATATTGCCATATCATTCAGGATGGCATCGCTCACCTCGGGTGCAGTGTGTGTTCTGTTGGGCAAGCTGATGAGCTTCAGCATGGCCTGCTGACGTCTCCCCACTCCAGTGCTGTAGCGTTTCCAGCTCGCAGCTGGGGTCGATGTTACGGCGGAGAAGGAGGGTTTGTGAGAGGGTCCCAGCCTTGACTACATTCACCCAGTGTGCCGTGAGTGAGATGTAGTGTCCCTGTCCGCATGCGCTTGTCCATGCGTCGGTGATCAAGTGCACCTTAGAGCAAAGCGCGGAACTCAGGGCCCGACTGATGTTATGGGACTCGTGCCGTCACAAGTCGGGGATGGCACACCAAGAGAAGTAGTGATCGCTAGGGCCAGCATAGCGAGGTGCCGCAGCTATCATCAGGTCACAGAAGGCCTGAGTCTCCACTAACATAAATGCCAACATCTCCAGGGCCAGCAGTTTTGAGATGAGGCCATTGAAGGCTTGGGCATGTGGGTTGCTTGCGCTGTACTTCTGCCTGCAATGAAATGCCTGGGAGATGGAGAGTGGCTGGGAAGAGGCGCATGATGGTGCAGGCAAAAAGGGTGGATGAGGGTGAACTCCCCAAAGTGTCAGAGGCAGATGTGGAGGTGTCCAGGCTGGTGGTCTGGATTGCAGCACCAGCACTGTAAACAGTGGGAGAGTCAGTGTCGGCAATGCCGGGTGACGATTGTCCTGCGTTTGCTCTCTCCCACTGAGCTCAGGGCTTGCCTTCCAAATGACAGTGCACGCAAAAGGTGGTGAGGTTGCTCTTTTCAGAGCCCCTACTCAGTTTCGACTTGCAAAGTGTGCAAACCGCACTAAATTTGTCATGGAACTGGTGACACTAGGCACCTCAGTGGTGGTAGTTTGGCCAGGGGGTGACGCTAGCCTCCTGTGTGACAATGAGATGATCTGCCACTTTGTCATCCTCCTCTTCCCCCATCAATATATGCTGTGAAGTGGATAGGAGTGTGCACTGACTATCCGGCTGGTAGGTTCTGCTCCTATGCCCGACTCCTCAGCGTACAATGCGTTATGCCTGATGGTGAAGAGGGATTCTTGCATCACACACAGGAGCGGGATTGTTACATTCACGAGTGCGTCATCTTGGTGGACTCCTCAAAGACACGAGGAGATCTTGCATAAGTCTAGCCACATGGGCGAGTTTTGCATGAGTGGCTAATACACTGAAAATCTTTGGCCTTGCTGCCTCTGGACATGCCTCTGCCTCTAGCCTCCTTTTTAGCTTGCCTCCACATCACACTGCTTTCGCCCCTTGACATCACCCCAATCCATGCCTCTGATTCTAGCCACCTTTTTTCCTGCTTAGCTTGCCTCCACATCTACACTGCTTTCTCCACTATACATCACCCCTGTCAATTATGGGTTGGTGGCCTTGTCGTCCACCTACTCCTCTTCCAATTGCTCACTCTCCTCTTACTGCAAACCGCACATGACAACAGCCTGCCCTGATGGCAACTGTGTCTCATCATCATCACTGAGGACGGAAAATGCTGGTTGCGGGTCCAAAACCACTAAATCGCTAGGTGAAGGCGGATGTTCCAGTGTTTGGAGATCAGTACACATCAAGTCGTCTGGTAGCTCCTGTGATTCGGGAAGTGGTTCAACAGAGGGAGAGACTATAAAAGGACCCAAAAAGAGATCCTGGGAGGGGGCAAGGATGGGATGACTCTGTTGGGAAGATTGGCCATGTTGGGAGGAAGGAGGGTCAGACTCTGGGGTATGAACACGACTGCAGGTAGTGGCTGACTGGCTGGTGGAAAAGCAGCTGGAAGCATTATCCACTAGCTATTGTAACACCTGTTCCTGGTACTTGGGCCTGGTCTGCGTTGTACCCTAGACCCTGCTTAATGCAGCTGTCATATCAGGAATTGTGATGAGCGCATGCTAATGTTTCTTGTCCAGTGGAAAGGATGTGATAGGATTTCACATAAGTCTGCCACCCATGGAAACTCATGGTACAGAAACTGAGGGAGCTGACTTTGATGAACCCTTGGGTTTTGAAGATGGAACTCCATCAAAGGTCTCTGCTGCTCACACACCATGCTCACCATATGGTATCTAGGGTTTCAGCGTGTGGTGACCTCGCACATCAGCTGGTGCTTTGGGCAGATGTAGGCATTGCTGGAGTGTATTGAGGCTAGCAGCAGCTACTGTAGACTTGCCAAAGTGGGCGCACAAGCGCCGCACTTTAACCAGTAGCTTGTGTACATTGGGGTACGTTGTTAGAAACCGTTGCACCAATAAGTTGAAACCGTGTGCCAGGCATGGACCGTATTGGAGGCTGGCAAGCTCCAGAGCTGCTACCAGGTTCCGTCCATTATCACGCACGACAAAAATGCCTGGCCCCAGGTGCAGCTGGAAAAAAACATTGCCATATCATCCAGGATGGCAATCCTGACCTCGGAGGCAGTGTGCGGTCTGTCCCCCAAGCTGATGAGCTTCAGCACGGCCTGCTGACATCTCCCCACGCCAGTGTTGCAGCATTTCCAGCTTGTAGCTGGGGTCGATTTAATGGCGGGGGAGGAGGAGGTTGGTGTTTCAGCACTCCTGCCAGGAATATTGGGCGGGAAAACAAGGCAGGCCGCCACAGTTTGCGACCCGGTCCCAGCCTCAACTACATTCAGCCAGTGTGCTGTGATTGAGATGTAGCGTCCCTGGCCACATGCACTTGTCCACGCGTCAGTGGTCAAGTGGAACGTTTTACTGGTTAGATTGCCTCAGTGGTTTCTGAATAAGTCTATTTTTATTCATATGCTAATTAGACTGGTGCTTGATGCATTGTGCACCCTCTTTGCTATTGTTTCCTATGGGTGTATAATGCACAGGATGCTGCAGATGATGATGACTCTGCTTTCTGTTTGCACACACATAGGAGACAATAGCAGAGACGAGTGCTGCTGGGAACTTCCTGTGCTGGCTGGAAGCTCATTAGCATATGAATAAAAATGGACTTATTCAGAAGCCACTGAGGCAATCTACATACTAAAGGTAGGTGTGAAATAGCATTGCAAGGATGTGATTAGTTAAAAATGACTTTTCAAAGTGATAAAGCCCCTTTAAAAACTGTGACGAGCTGGATACAGGTAGTAATATATGCCAATTTTGCCTCCCATTGGAAAGCAGGCAAAATTCTTGTTTATAAAGGACAGTGCTTGGAATCCTACTCTAACACTGTCTAATCAGAAATAGTGTACAATTTGGAGAGAAAAAAAAAAGATATTAACCTTTCTTCTATATGCATGAATAAGCAGACAGGAAAGCAGTGTTTGAATCATGTACAAGTGTTAAATGGGCTCCATCATTGGGAAAAGTCATTTTTAACTAAGCACATACTTGTATAGCCTTTAGAAAGGCTATTCCACACATACCTTTTGTATGCTAATCCCCTCAGTCATTTTTGAATGAGCCCACTTTTATTCACATGCTAATTAGCCAGCAATGAGCACTGAAGGTCTCAGTGAGTACTGTCTGCTTTGTGTGTGAGAGCAGGGAAGGCTGATGAGTCATCATCAGCAGCAGCCTCCCTGCTCTCTCACACACATACACATACACACACACACACACACACACACACACACACACACAGCAGAGAGTCCTCACTGAGACATCCGATGCTCGTTGCTGGCTAATTAGCATGTGAAGAAAAGTGGGCTCATTAAAAAAAAACGACTGCGGAGATTAATATACAAAAGGTATGTGTGGAATAGCTTTTCTAAGTATATGTTTAATTAAAAATGAGTTTTCCCAATAGAGCCCCTTTAAGAAATGATACATATAAGATCCAATTTTATTACTATTTATAATTTTAAAAAAACATGTAAATGAAGCCATGTGGTTTTGCATAAAACAGATTTATAGTTGGCACATTTTTGTATTCTTGGAGTTCCCAGATGATTCAGGACGAGCAGTGACTTTCAATGCTTCAGAAGCCAACTGTGGCAGTTTTGCAGATGTTTGAATCAGACTCGTCTGTAGGAAATCATATATAAATTGCTCTGATAATTGTGCTGTTGCTAAATATCTATGAATAACTTTACGGGATGTGTTATTCTTTGCTATGAAATCATTGATCACAAAAAAGTATAAAAATATGTTTTTCCATTATTCATTTTTCACAAGGAAATAGAAAATTAATATCCCAGGAAATGCTATTGTTGTTGTCAATCAAAGAGCACATTGGAGGAAATTTATCAATCGCTCTACACCAGTTTTCTTCATTTCTTGAGGCCTTTATTAAGACTAGCATAGAAATGCCAGGCAAAATTTGGGTTATAGCACCCATTGATTTATTCCAATGTCCTCCTTATTTTTATGCCAAACCTCTGGCACATGTGAAACATATGATCATGTGAACTATCTTCGTGTGCTCTTCTTTACCTTTTCTCTTGGCTGGACAGATATAGGTTTTATCAATGAAAAAAAAAATATATTGTATAAGGTTATGCACCAAAGTGAAACAAAATAAAGGTTGAAAAAGGTGCACTAAAATCTAACTTAAATTTAACTTAAAAGCCTAATAACCACATGATAAAATGGTCAAACATATATAGGGCAATTAGGATCTGTGTGTGAATGCTGTCTGAATTGCTCAAACAAACAAATTGGTGTGAATCCCTGATTGGTTAGGTTGGGCCCCTCCGGACTTCTACCTCAGTAATAATTCTATTGCCAGAACCTAAACTGAGGGGAACCCCTACACCTCCTTTATAGAATTCTCACACAACAAACAAAGAACTCCTATACTAGATTAGCAGCTGCCTAATCCAGCACTAAAGCAATTAAGCCAGAGATGGTAATTAACTGGTTAACCTCACACACACACATCCATCAACACATCATGTACTAGCATGTACGGCCTAATGGAAACTGTCTGACGCGTTTCACTGGTTCTTGCCGGTTGTTCAGAGGCTACAAGATTCCCTAAATGACCTAATACAGTGTCACCCAACTAATGGGTTAACACTGCAGTAGCAGGTACGCTCCTAGTGAAGTTTGAGCGTCCGGCCGGCTGTGATGTATACCTAGATATAGGTTTTACTAGATAAATACTGTAGCTTGTCATATACCATGTCATCTAGTTTATGCATCTATATAACAAACTATTAAGTAATGTTCCAGCTTATTATTACAGATTAATTCTTATTATGGGGATAACGTCCATACTTAGGGAAAGACCACCTTTTCAGGTGTGTGGAGACTTATACAGCCATAGTTGCTCCACTGCAAGGGAACATGGGAAGAATATGCAAATCTGTCTTGGGAGACAGATTCGCATATTCTTCCCAGATTAATTCTTAGTTTGAATAATTTATTCCAATTAATGATTAAACCAATTAAATGCATTATTGCAACATACAAACTATTCTGGACAAGCTGCAATTTACAATGCAACTACTAGGAGGCCACATGAAGATATACAAAGCATATCACTTTGTGACAGAATATCATGAAATAAGGTTGTATTGAAAACTTGATCCTTCTGTGACACATATATATGGACATGACGGACAAAGAAAAAAGGTAAGGAAGGACAAATCTGTTTTAAGTGATGGACAAGTCTCTCAAGTTTTGTTTTGTCTTGGGTTCAGCTGGTTCACTCCTATATTTAATTTCTGTCTGAATAAATTAGTATTGAATCAGAGTCAAAATTGGCCTAACATATAGTGTGTGACACGCTCAGGGCTCCTATGTCCCTATCTAACCCATTTCTAGCTCTCTAAGTCATACAAAAGCAAAGTAATATCAAAGTAACTGTATCATATCCATCTAAGGGCAAATGGATGTGCCTGTGCTTTTGGAGAGAGGATCTTTTTTAAAATAAATATATAAAAAAATGATATCTATATGAGTTATAATGGATCAAGAGGTGTCTGGTTCAGAGATGGCAGTAGCTGGAACATAAGAGGCAATACGGTATGGAATGCGATATGGCGGACCCGGCTGCCCCCAGCAGATGTCTGTCAGTAGTGGTAGCAATTGCAAAACCAGTGACAGTATAATATGGAATGGAACATGACAGCCCAGGCCACCCACAAGACTGGTAGCAGTAATAGGAGCAGTTGCAACATCAGTAGCAATACAATATGGAATACAACCTGGTGGACTAAGCTGCATGAGATGATGTAGGGATGTGTATCAGGCAGCATCAGCAGCACAATGAATGGAAATTGATAGAAAAGGTGGCAACAGAGGTCGATACTTGGATAAATGATAAATAGCCAGTCCCCCCTACAGTCAACAATGGCAGATCTATCGATTAGCATCAGCCAGAGGTGTAGGAAATACTCAACAATTTTGGTGACACAAACTGCAGAGCTGAATACCCTTTTTTCCATTACATCTAGGACTGCACAAAACAGGACACCTATAACAAACTGGGCATGTGGTGCATCCTGTTGTAGATGCAATGTAAAACATGTTTGGTTCATCATGTTCCAGATGCTGTCCTGGCTGTTGTTGGTGCTGATTTTTCTTGTGCTGCTTGTAGTGGTGGTTCTAGCAGCAAGGAGGACTGAGATGGACAGAAGCCACCTGTGCAGACGTGCAGTCACTGACAGCTGTGTCCTTAAAGGGGCTCTATCATTGGGAAAAGTCATTTTTAACTAATCACATCCTTGCATAGCCTTTAGAAAGGCTATTCCACACCTACCTTTTGTATGTAAATTGCCTCAGTGGTTTCTGAATAAGTCCGTTTTTATCCATATGCTAACTAGACTGGTGCACAATGCATCATGCACCCTCTTTGCTATTGTTTTTCTATGGGTGTATAATGCACAGGCATCAAACTCATCATCATCTCCACACAAAAAAAGAGATCGCCTCATCCCCTGACTGAGATGTGGAAGCCATTGTTCTTCTTCAAATTCTCATTGCATGAGTATATTTCATGAATTATAAATATTAAAGTGATAACATCACTGAATCTGCAGTTGATCTAACTAAAAATTATGGGGCCTCCTCAAAGGGCCCCAGGAGGAGTCCACACACTTCCTTGATGAGCCTTCATTGACTGATTTCAAAATAACACATTGTCCCTCTGCTCTACTGCATGAAATAACCACTCATTGCCTTTTGCAGCTCATATAGATGGTTCAGCATGTGCAATGTGCAATTCCATAAAGTTTCAATGTCAAAGATAAGGTGAAAAAGAAAAGGCTAAAATGTGAAGACACGTTTCTGTCCATAAGCAGTGCTTCACTTGAGTCACCATAAAGTGTCTCACTAACAAATTTATGAATATGATGATGGCACCCACTCAGAAGCAGGGAGGTCAGAACAGATGGCAACAGAATAATGGCACAGGCTGGACTGTCCCTTCCTGGCATTTCCAGGAGCACAGTCTAACTATGAGATACATTAAGCAGTTCAGCACTGATTTGGAAATAAAACTGACCTAAAGTAATATGAATCTTGATTGCATATGGTCATCGGCAGTCAAATGAATGGGTATTAAAGCTGACCGCTGGCAAGCCGTCCCCTGTCCAGTTTCCCCGGGGTTTAGGTTGTTATCCCCAGGGCAGACAGCAGCAGTAGTGTGAACGTAGCCTAATAGATATACTTAGTATGGCACAAATACTGGAGGTTGCATGGGCATCGATCAGATGTTTGAAAGAAAGAGTCACCAAACATTATTCAAATATTAATAATGGATATCTGAAACACAGTGTGTCACAACCAGCTGCAAGTACACATAACAGTTCCTTCAATGGGTTTGTGTTTACACCTATGGCTCATATCCTCTCTACCATAAATAATAGATTTGTCGTTTTAGGACAGAAAGACATGTTTTGGATATATAAGTTAAATACTTTAGCACCCGCCGGTCTGAATGACGCATTGGGGATGTGACTAAATTATAATGGTTCTTATTGTATTTATAATGCAACACTTTGTTACCATTTTAACAGTTCCTTCTATTATTATCATTGTTTTTATTAATGAGATCTGAGTGTTCTCCCTCTAATCAAATTTGAAATATGCATCCAATTTATTAGCTTTTAGCCAGTTTAATTTTGTATTTGTTGAGTCATTTGTCATTATGTATTTGTTGAGTTAAAGATTTTTTTTTTTATAGATTAGTGCAGATTGCAATACCATACATATGTGCTTACAGAAAAAAAAGATTAAAAAATGAGCATTTTTTTTTTATTATCACTCTGTCACATTGTGTATTTGGGGAGCAGAGCGAAAAATCCCATTAAATAACGAGTTTTTTTAGGTAAAAAAACATGTTGGAATTCATTTACAATGAATCATGCCCCGAGAACTGACATAAGTTCACTGACAAATCTTCCATCTTATGTGCAGTTTGAATTTGGATACTTCTTGATACATTTTGGACAGGGCACACGGGATGGAAACGCCATGATTTGGCCGCGGCAGAAATGCCGTGGGAAAAATCGTGGCGTTTTACAGTATGGGCAAAGTGGATGGATACCCACTTTGCGATAAAAATTGCCGTGCAGACACGCTGACGTGGTTTTGGAAATTGCAGCATGCCAATTATACCTACAGAAATGCTGGTATAATTATTACATAAAGTCTTTGGTGGAAAATGCCACAAATTTTCTGTTTAAATCACTACGGGAAGAACTGCGATGAGTTGCCGGTTTTTCCCATATCACTTTTTTTCCTCTGATCATGCCATGGGGCCTTAGGCTTTCTCTGTTTTGTTTTTTTTTTTTTGTTTATTTTCTAGAAAAAAAATAAAATAAGATAAAATAAAATAATAATAATAATAATAATAATAATAATAATAATAATAATAATAATAATAATAGGTGTTTTGTCCTATGTGAAAAAAAACACAAGTGATTACGCTACTGGTTTGGATTATTTTGTGTGTCACCAGGGCCACTGATGCTCGACCACTGATTACATACAATTTCAATTTTGTAATTTCAAATTGTAATTTCAGGATTTGGCACTTAAATGGAATGAATATGATGCTATAATTTACCTGCTTTCCATCACTGAATGCAATAATTTTATACATCCATTTACATTTTGTTTGGTGTGGTAAGCAGCATTAAATGTGTTGAAAATAAAGAATGGTCATACATTTCTGGGGAATAGAAACCAATCCCTGCTGTCTGCAGATGAATCTTCTGTCACTTAATTAGTGGAAAATTGCAAAGCATTCGGCTTCTCTTCTTATTAACGATCAATTCGTCATGAATAGAAGAACAAGCATCTGGGCTTTTTTAGAAAACGAGAACTGTCTTATCCTATTTGCAAAACTAGGAAACAGTATTTTTAATAGTGCTTTCTTCATAAAGAAGTTATTCCACTGAACAGAGCTTAAAATTTCCGGGATGTTCTTCACTCATCATAACCAGACATAGATCTTAGAAAGAATTTTTATTTGACAAAACTTAACTAGCTTTTTATGTTACCTCGAAGACTTATTATATCTACTTTTTGAGTTGAATGCTTCATTATAATTGAATGAGGGACAGTTTATTGTACAGTTTGCCATTTCAACATTGTACATATATTTTCAGCAGCACAAAATAGTGCTATTCCAGTATATTTTAGTTAAACAAACATGAAGAAAGAAAATACAACTCAACATGACGTATTTCTTTTACAGATAATAGACAGTTTTGAACATAAGAAAGCTTAAGCATGATGTTTTCCAAGATTTCTACATATCTAGAACCAGCGCCGCACCTCCCATGAGGCGACCTGAAGTGGCGCTATGTCAGGACCCCAGGGAGGGCAGCATTTTTGATTACCTAAGCCAGTCCAGGACAAGCTGTCCTGGACTGGCTTAGCACCTAGCGGTGGTTTGGGGAGGCCACTGGAGCAGCACTGCTCCAGCAGCCTCCCCTCACGCTCAGGCAAAGAGCAGGTCATCTCCGTGCCTGCTCTCTGCCTGCGAACGGCACTAAGCCCCGCCCCTTTGCTCGACCACGCCCCTTCACTCGGCCACACCCCATTTGCCCCGCCCCCTCCTTGGGGGGGTGCGCTTTCTGTAGTTCACCTCGGGCGGCAAAAGGGGTAGGTTCAGCCCTGTCTAGAACCAATGAAAAACTTTAAGCAGCTGCACACAACAAATATACACTGGATTGTAGCTTATATTAACCTTTTAGTAGAGCTGCATCCATAGCAGGACACAGTGGCGTAACTAGGAATGGCGGGGCCCCGTGGCGAACTTTTGACATGGGGCCCCCCCGACACCGAAGATCTCGACCGAGTCCCTCCTACGCATTCCTGCATGCTCTATTATGACCAATAGTGGACCCTGCACACAGTATTATGTCCCATAGTGGCCCCTGCACACAGTATTATGTCCCATAGTGTCCCCTGCACACATTATTATCCCCCATAGTGTCCCCTGCACACACTATTATGACCAATAGTGGCCCCTGCACACAGTATTATGTCCCTTAGAGGCCCCTGCACACAGTATTATACCCACTAGTGGCCCCTGCACATAGTATTATGTCCCTTAGAGGCCCCTGCACACAGTATTATCCCCCATAGTGGCCCCTGCACACAGTATTATGTCCCTTAGAGGCCCCTGCAGACAGTATTATCCCCAATAGTGGCCCTTGCACACAGTATTATGTCCCTTAGTGGCCCCTACAGGACTAAATACTGTCACGTCACCGCTGACCGCTATACCAGGACAATTGTGGATAAAAAAATTTGGTCATGTGCATTACAATTTAGTAACTCCATGTGCCTCATATTAATAGAAGTTAACCCCATCATGTCCCTCACATTAACCCCTGTGTGCCTCACCATAAGAGTTACTGATATGTGAGAGACATGGAGGTAATAGTAAAGTATCTTCATTACTATTACCCCCATATGTCTCACATATCAGTAACTCTTATGGTGAGGCACACAGGGGTTAATGTGAGGGACATGATAGGGTTAACTGCTATTAATATGAGGCACATGGAGTTACTAAAACAAAAGTAATCACCCCAAATGCCTGATATTAATAAGTATAGTAAACCCAGTATGTACCTGTGTACCTGATATTAATAAGTATAGTAACCCCAGTATGTACCTGTGTACCTGATATTAATAAGTATAGTAACGCCAGTATGTACCTGTGTACCTGATATTAATAAGTATAGTAACCCCAGTATGTACCTGTGTACCTGATATTAATAAGTATAGTAACCCCAGTATGTACCTGTCTACCTGATATTAATAAGTATAGTAACCCCAGTATGTACCTGTATACCTGATATTAATAAGTATAGTAACCCCAGTATGTACCTGTGTACCTGATATTAATAAGTATAGTAACCCCAGTATGTACCTGTGTACCTGATATTAATAAGTATAGTAACCCCAGTATGTACCTGTGTACCTGATATTAATAAGTATAGTAACCCCAGTATGTACCTGTGTACCTGATATTAATAAGTATAGTAACCCCAGTATGTACCTGTCTACCTGATATTAATAAGTATAGTAACCCCAGTATGTACCTGTATACCTGATATTAATAAGTATAGTAACTCCAGTATGTACCTGTGTACCTGATATTAATAAGCATAGTAACCCCAGTATGTACCTGTGTACCTGATATTAATAAGTATAGTAACCCCAGTATGTACCTGTGTACCTGATATTAATAAGTATAGTAACCCCAGTATGTACCTGTGTACCTGATATTAATAAGTATAGTAACCTCAGTATGTACCTGTGTACCTGATATTAATAAGTAACCCCAGTATGTACCTGTCTACCTGATATTAATAAGTATAGTAACCCCAGTATGTACCTGTGTACCTGATATTAATAAGTATAGTAACCCCAGTATGTACCTGTGTACCTGATATTAATAAGTATAGTAACCCCAGTATGTACCTGTGTACCCGATATTAATAAGTATAGTAACCCCAGTATGTACCTGTGTACCCGATATTAATAAGTATAGTAACCCCAGTACGTACCTGTGTATCTTTAGTTTCATTTTCCTGGAGCAGCTTCTTCTTCTCCTCTTGAGTGCAGGACGGCAGGAGCTCGGCAGGGATAAGCCCCGCCTCCTGGGCTCTCCTCAGCCCTCTCATTGGTGGGCAGAGGACAGGCAGAGAAAGGGAGAGAGGGGGAGAGAGGGTGAGCATCCTGAAGCGCTGAGAGGAGCCAGACCTGCAGCTCCTGTGTGTCAGCCGTTGCTGCAGCTTCGGGGCCCCCTGTTGGTGGAAAGTATTCCACCAACAGGGGGCCCCGATCATTATACTCGGGGGTCCGAAAAGACCTCCGAGAATAATGATAGCAGCAGTAGCAGCTGTCACTGGGCCCCTGATGTCCCGGGCCCTGTGGCAGCTGCCTCTGCTGCTATGGTGGTAGTTACGCCACTGGCAGGACACATCTTTATTAGCTGATATTCCCTTTTGAAATTCTGAGTTTTTTTTGTTAGGTGTCTCTTGAATCTCTTATGAGAGATAAGAACTGTACAGCATTTCTCAGTGGACTACAGGTGACTTTAAGTAGTTGTATCTTGGGCATTATTATAAGTAGAACATCTTTCTTTTTGTTATATAAATGATGACATTGTCAAGATTGCAGTTCTACCTATTGTTAGGAATTTCAGTGTGTATTCTCCTTACAGCTTCACTGCTTGCGTCTTATGGCTTAAGGTTGCCTTGCCTACACACGAAGACTTGTCCGAGAGGCTGAACCAATCGGCAACTGAGGAGGGATATTTAAAGTCTGTTCTGAACTCCCTTTGTGCTTGCTATCAGTTGATTGTGACTAATTAGACTCATTTGCTCTGAGCATATTGGATTTCTCTACTCCTGGCCTTGGTTTGTTTACTGAATATTCTCTTGCTAAATAACTTTAGCTTTTACTGTTAACTCTTGGATTGACCTTAGCATGGGTACATTTAATTTTTTGACTCCACTCTCCTGGTTTGACCTCATATATAAGTTTTGCTGTGGGTCCTGGTTTGATTTTAGTGTGTGGAGCATCTATTTCTTATGCTAAGCTTTTGAGGAGATGAACTTACCCCAAATCCAGCTCAAGATCAACCGGTTTTGTAGCGGGCTCTGGTGAAGGCATTTGCATTTTATAACCTGTGAACCACTTCAGGATTGATGCTGAGAGATGAAACGACCCAGACAGAGAGAGCTCTGTGTAGCAATGGAGACAGATAGTGTTATCTTCCTCTCTGAAGAAGGAGGAAGTATGTATTGTCAGTATAGATCAATCCAAAACCCAAATTAGACTGGAGAAGGTCCAGGATAAGATAAGTTTTATGTGGGCCTCATAGCTAGGGCCTTGACTGTGCCTCAGGAAAGAAAGGATTGGCTGCCTGGTGATCTATACCCTGACAGTGAAAACCTGTAGGGGTCCAATATGATGGTGATGAGGCAGAGCCTGTTTTTGCATTGGCATCAAAGGCATCTTCCTTGAAGAAATCCTCTGCCTCCTCTGGGGATGTAAAAGTATTAAAGGAGTCATCAGATTAATTGGAATTTTAGGTTCCTGCAAAACTGTGAAGCACATGGGGGGGCAGTCATTAGGGGTAGCACATGTTGGGGAGTCAATCAATCCCTAATGGCTACCCCCCTCTACATGTGCTGATGGTATTAGGTGAAGCACAAGTGGCAGGGTGGCAGAGGAGCTGTCTCCCAATGACTACAAGTCACAGCACAATTGTTTTTATTTGTGCTGTGACTTGTAGTGCTTGGGGAACAGCTCCTTTTCCACCCGACCCCCACTTGTGCTTCACCTAATACCATCAGGGGTAACACATATGGAGGGGGGCAGCCATTAAGGATTGATTTCCTTCCCAACATGTGCTACCAATAAAGGCTACTATCCCCTGCCATTTGTAACCCCAATAGAGAAAGGGATACTGCCACCCCTCTCCCACATCTCACCACTTGTATCCGGGCTACCGGATGTCTCCTGGGCCATCCCCATGCTATCTTCTACTACGTGTGCCACCCCTCCCCTATTTTTCACCGCTAGCTTGTCCCAGCTTCTGAATAAGGTGGGGTAGAGGTGACACTTGTGAGGTAGGGGGGGAGATAGCATGGGGATGGTGTTGTAGTGATTCTGGAACCGTGATACATGGTGAGAGGTGGGGTAGGGGAGGCATCAATTTCTCTTAGGGGATCACAATGACAGGATCATTCCTGCTGGGATCAGGGATGTGAGGACGGAATTGGGGAGGAGGAGTTTGGGCTTACCTTATTGAGAGTTCCACTGCCTTCTTCCTACGAGACTCTGCTGCATGGTTGCAGCATGTACATAAGGGGTGTGGCTATAGCTAATGGAGGTGGGTTCCCTATTCAAGAGATGAAGGGACAAGCATTAACGGAATGTTCTAAGCAGCTGCAGATCGATAGCAGCCATTTACATAGGGACCTAAAGGAAATAGAAAATGTTGCAGAGCTGTTGTGGTTAAAGGATAGAAAAGCACAGTAGTACATGCTTTTCTGTCCATTTGAAATAACAGAAAGGGCATACAGAGACCATAACGAAGTGAGGTTTTTAAAAATTATTTTAGGAAATGGAGGCAAATTAAACTTTAATTTCTCTTTATGAGACTAAGAAAAAGGTAAATGTAAATAAAACAGTAAAAGTTATACTTTCCGGAATAAAGGGATCAAAATTGTGTTGTCTTCAAGGCCAAAATGTCTTGGCATTAAAGGGTTATGTTTGGAAATTAGAAAAAAATACTGGATTTGACAGCAGTTTAATTTAGTTCATACTGTTGGCTGGATACAATGTGACAGACTATTATCAATGAATAGTAGACCACCTAGGAGAGTATGAGCCAAGCAAATCAGTTTCCTTGAACGTTTTGACCTGTATTTCTAAACATTAAATGGATGTCTGAAAACTTAAGGAGAAAATAAATATAACTTGCAAAACAAATGCAGGAGGACAAAATTAAAGAGAAATGAAATGCAAAGTGAGCAGTGTAATAAAAATTGAGGGAAGATATGGGGGGGTTAAATGGCAGAAGCTGAAACAAAGTTTCACTGAACAAAGGGGATTAGAAATAGCAAGTAGAAAGATAGTCTGTTTTTGGCTGAGTCTAGTGGGTTTGGCTAAAAAAAAATACAAAAAAATTTGCAACACAAATTTGCAACAAAAAGCTTTTCAGCAACATGGGACCTTAAGTGTAACAGTGTACTATAGGCTTTATCACTTAAAACTGCTTCATAAAGATGTACCACAAATATTATTTTTGGTAAATTGTTATATAGCAATTTATTTTTTAAAGAAAATGTAGACAGTATTTTCCATAGTGCATTCACACTGAGTAAACGCGCGTGTATTTTTGCAAAATACATGTGTAAAAATACACGTGTAAAAATAAGACTCCCATTGACTTCAATGACATTTTACAGGCATATTTTTACAGGCATATTTTTACAAGCGTATTTTTACACATGTAAAAAATATCATTGAAGTCAATGGGATAGCAAAATTTACAAGTGTAATTATCTGTATGTTGGAGAGACCGGCCAGAGGCTCAGAATGATAATTAATTCACATCGCCATAGAATTAAACAACAAAGAATAGACCTTCCCGTGACAAAACATTTCTGCCAGGAAGATCATAATATCATCCAATGACATGAAAATTTTGATTTTGAGACGGAATTTTAAATCAAGGAAACAGAGACGGATTTACGAGTTCAGGTGCATGACCCTATTTAACACTCTGGATAATGGAATGAATGCATCACATGGGTTCATGTCATTCTATACAAATCACTGAACTAAGACAGCCATAAAGATAAAGAACCTGGGAACTGTGAATTGTTTATATTTATATGTATATAGTAATAAGCCTCTTCCCCCTCCCTCCTGAAATCCTATCCCTATGTGTCCAGTTGTACATAAATATGCAGCCTTTAGAAAGTGTTTTTAGATATATCTGAAAAAGAAGCTGAGAGCTTCAAAACGTTATATTCTGTCATCATTATTAGAGATGAGCGAACAGTGTTCTATCGAACTCATGTTCGATCGGATATTAGGCTGTTCGGCATGTTCGAATCGAATCGAACACCGCGTGGTAAAGTGCGCCATTACTCGATTCCCCTCCCACCTTCCCTGGCGCCTTTTTTGCTCCAATAACAGCGCAGGGTAGGTGGGACAGGAACTACGACATCGGTGACGTTGAAAAAAGTAGGAAAAACCCATTGGCTGCCGAAAACATGTGACCTCTGATTTAAAAGAACAGCGACGCCCAGCTTCGCGTCATTCTGAGCTTGCAATTCACCGGGGACGGAGGTTTCCGTCCAGTTAGCTAGGGCTTAGATTCTGGGTAGGCAGGGACAGGCTAGGATAGGAAGAAGACAACCAACAGCTCTTGTAAGAGCTAAATTCCAGGGAGAAGCTTGTCAGTGTAACGTGGCGCTGACGGGCTCAATCGCCTCAACCCAGCTTTCCCCGGATACTGAATGGAATACACTGACAGTGTATTCCCGTATACCCTATATATACCCCCGATCCCCGTTCCAACGGTGTGCCCCCCCCACCTTCACCCCAGAAATACACTGGCAGTCCCCTAGCAATACAATTGGGGCTATATACACCCACTATGTTTGCTACTGCCATATAGTGCCATTGTCTCACTGGGAATTCAAAGAATATATTGGGCTTACATATAACTTCAATTCCAGGGAGAAGCTTGTCAGTGTAACGTGGCAATGACGGGCTCAATCGCCGCAACCCAGCTTTCCCCGGATCCTGAATGGAATACACTGACAGTGTATTCCCGTATACCCTATATATACCCCCGATCCCCGTTCCAACGGTGTGCCCCCCCACCTTCACCTCAGAAATACCCTGCAAGTCCCCTAGCAATAGAATTGGGGCTATATACACCCACTATGTTTGCTACTGCCATATAGTGCCAGTTTCTGACTGGGAATTCAAAGAATATATTGGGGTTACAAATACCCTCATTTCTTGCTACTACCATATAGTGCCAGTTTCTGACTGGGAATTCAAAGAATATATTGGGGTTACAAATACCTTCAAGTCCTGCCACTGACATATAGTGCCAGTTTCTGACTGGGAATTCAAAGAATATATTGGGGTTACAAATACACTCAAGTCCTGCCACTGCCATATAGTGCCATTGTCTGACTGGGAATTCAAAGAATATATTGGCCTTACAAATACCCTCATTTCTTGCTACTGACATATAGTGCCAGTTTCTGACTGGGAATTCAAAGAATATATTGGGGTTACAAATACCTTCAAGTCCTGCCACTGACATATAGTGCCATTGTCTGACTGGGAATTCAAAGAATATATTGGGGTTACAAATACCTTCAAGTCCTGCCACTGACATATAGTGCCAGTTTCTGACTGGGAATTCAAAGAATATATTGGGGTTACAAATACCCTCATTTCTTGCTACTGCCATATAGTGCCATTGTCTGACTGGGAATTCAAAGAATATATTGGGGTTACAAATACCTTCAAGTCCTGCCACTGACATATAGTGCCAGTTTCTGACTGGGAATTCAAAGAATATATTGGGGTTACAAATACCTTCAAGTCCTGCCACTGACATATAGTGCCAGTTTCTGACTGGGAATTCAAAGAATATATTGGGGTTACAAATACCCTCATTTCTTGCTACTGCCATATAGTGCCAGTTTCTGACTGGGAATTCAAAGAATATATTGGGGTTACAAATACCCTCATTTCTTGCTACTGCCATATAGTGCCAGTTTCTGACTGGGAATTCAAAGAATATATTGGGGTTACAAATACCTTCAAGTCCTGCCACTGACATATAGTGCCAGTTTCTGACTGGGAATTCAAAGAATATATTGGGGTTACAAATACCTTCAAGTCCTGCCACTGACATATAGTGCCAGTTTCTGACTGGGAATTCAAAGAATATATTGGGGTTACAAATACCCTCATTTCTTGCTACTGCCATATAGTGCCAGTTTCTGACTGGGAATTCAAAGAATATATTGGGGTTACAAATACCTTCAAGTCCTGCCACTGACATATAGTGCCAGTTTCTGACTGGGAATTCAAAGAATATATTGGGGTTACAAATACCTTCAAGTCCTGCCACTGACATATAGTGCCATTGTCTGACTGGGAATTCAAAGAATATATTGGGGTTACAAATACCTTCAAGTCCTGCCACTGACATATAGTGCCAGTTTCTGACTGGGAATTCAAAGAATATATTGGGGTTACAAATACCTTCAAGTCCTGCCACTGACATATAGTGCCAGTTTCTGACTGGGAATTCAAAGAATATATTGGGGTTACAAATACCCTCATTTCTTGCTACTGACATATAGTGCCAGTTTCTGACTGGGAATTCAAAGAATATATTGGGGTTACAAATACCCTCATTTCTTGCTACTGCCATATAGTGCCAGTTTCTGAGTGGAAATTCTCCAAATTATTTGGGGATTCATTCACCCTACATCTCAGGCTCTTGCCATATTCACCCAGGTTGTCATTGCTGCACCAGCTCGTTCCCAGACAGCTCGGCCCGAAAAACACATTACCTATACAGAGGATTTGGACAATGAAGACAACATGTTCTAAATCTAATGTCTGCACCTTCTCCAGAATTAAAATGAAGGCAGCTATTAACTTTCAAATAGCACTGCACAAAGGAAGATCTTATCAGCTTGTCTCATGACATGCTACTAAGAAGTGTCATTTGTGTATCTTAATGTAAATATAGTTGTATAAGCTTGTTGGGTTTTAGGCACTGCCAAGTTATTTATTACCACCCGCTCCCTTATAATGATGACGCCAAAGTCACTGTGGGTGTTCAGAGCTCACAGCTTTGGTTGACATTTGTCTTGCTCTCTGTGGATACCAGCTGTCTTTTTGGATACTGTAAAGTTATGTTGACTTTATTAACAGCTATGGAAGCTTTAGCCAGGTTGTGACGGTGTGTAACCCTAACAACACTAAGTGGGATACACTTTAATAGTCAGTCTATGTACGCTAAACGCATCACGGAAGTAATTTTTTTCCCCTCCCCTAATATAAGAAAGGAACAGACATTAGACCTAGTCCGTGGTTCGAGGCTTGTAAAAATCCAGTATTATTTGTTCTCCATGATGTGAAATATGTGTTAGACTCTTGAAAAGCAACCCAAGATGAAGTCAGCCATGTGTGCCAGTGTGTTACTTGGCATGCCTTTGCTGGCCCCAACTGTAAGGGTCACTCTCCATTTCCTCCATTTTCCACTCCCCTTCACACCATTTGTGGTGAAGCAATGGGATGCACTGAAGTGCACCCTCTAGCCTCGTGTGGGACAGGGACATCAGATGCCACTCCAACCCCCTTGTCTTCCTCCACCAGCCAACGGTGCGAAGATGAGAGGAGTGTGCTCTGAATGTTTTCTGCCTAGCAGAGGCTAGTTCTCACTTACGAAAATGGCCTCACTTTGACCTGTATATCAGGCACAATGGTGTAGGTTTCAAAGAAACATGGCACCAACAAGTTGAAAACGTGGGTCATGTGTGGACCGTGTTTGAGTCTGGCAAGCTCCAGATCTGCTACCAGGTTCCAGCCATTATCACAGGCGCAAAAATGCTAGGCCCCAGGTGTAGCAGGGGAAAAAAATGCCATCTCAGCCAGGATGGCATCCCTGACCTCGGAGGCACTGTGCTGTCTGTCCCTCAAGCTGATCAGCTTCAGCACGGCCTGCTGACATCTCCCCACGCCAGTGTTACAGCGTTTGCCGCTAGTAGCTGGGGTGGAGGTTGCAGCGTCGTAGGGTTTCAGTCTACTCCTGCCATGAATTTTGGCCTGGGAGAGGAGATAGGCCACCCCAGTTTGCACCCGGGGACCAGACTCCACCACATTCACCCTGCCTGTCATTAAAGATAAGCACTGCAGCATCCCTGACCACAGGCGCTTGTCCATGTGTCGGTGGTCAAGTGGACCTTGCAGCAAAGCGCAGAGCTCTGGGCCCGACTGATGTTATGGGACACATGCAGGCGCAAGGCAGGGACAGCACACCAAGAGAAGTAGTAACGGCTAGGCCCAGCATAGGGAGGTGCCCCAGCTGCCATCTGCTGACGGAAGGCCTGGGTATCCAGAAGCATAAACAAACACCAACATCTCCAGGGCCAGCAGTTTATCGATGAGGCTGTTAAAGGCTTGGGCATGGGGGTGGGTTGTGTTGTACTTCTGCCTGCAATGAAAAGCTTGGGAGATGTGGAGTGGCTGGGAAGAGGCGCATGATGGTGCAGGCCAAAAGGGCGCATGAGGGTGAACTCCCCAATGTGTCAGAGATAGGTGTGTAGGTGTCCTTGCATCATATACTTGCACCATACTTGGCTTTGGAATTTAATTTTGTGCCAAAAAGTGGTTAAGACAGCGATCCCTCAACTACTCCCGTTACACTGTCTATTGACAACTCCAGCACTGAAGTTACCATCTGTGGAAGTGGACCACCACTTCTAAGATCCCAAAGGAAGTAGGCAAGAGATGTGCAGTGCAGAAAAAAAGATGAGAAAATAAGTGTAGGCTGTAGAGCACAGAGGGATCGGAGAGGACAGAGCTGGTGTCGGCCAGGTATTCCCAGGTATGCGCCTATACTTGTCCCTCCTGGTGACACTAGGCCCCTGAGTGGAAGTAATTTGTCCAGGGGGGGCCATTAACGTGTTCCAGACCTAGGAATAAGTCTTCCAACAGGGTAGAGTTTTGCATGCCTTTGCTTCTACCCACTGTTTTTGCTGCTTAGCTTCCCTCCACATCTACACTGCTTTCGCCCCTAAACATCACCCCAGTTTATGCATCTGCTTCTACCCTGTTTTTTTGTTGAATTAGCTTCCCTCCACATCTACACTGCTTTCGCCCCTAAACATCACCCCAGTTTCTGCCTTTGCTTCTACCCTGTTTTTTTGTTGAATTAGCTTCCCTCCACATCTACACTGCTTTAGCCCTTAAACATCACCCCAGTTTATGCCTTTGCTTCTACCCAGGTTTTTTGTTGATTCAGCTTCCCTCTACATCTACACTGCTTTAGCCCCCTAGACATCACCCCTGTCCATGTGGGGTCGGTGGCCTCGTCATCCACCAACTCCTCTTCCAATTGCGCACTGCCCCCTTACTGCAAACCGCACATGACCACAGCTTGCCCTGATGGCAACTGTGTCTCATGATCCCCACTGAGGTCCAGACAAGTCGGTGGCGGGTCCAAAACCCCAAAATTGGAAGGAAATGGCGGATGCTGCAGTATTTCTAACACCTGTTCCTGGTGCTCGGGCCTGGTCTGTGTTGTACCCTGCACCCTGCTTAACGCAGCTGCCATATCCGGAGTTGTGATGAGCGCATGCTAATGTTTCTTGTCCAGTGCAATGGATGAGATGGGATTTCACATAAGTCTGCCACCCATGGCCACTCATGGTTGAGCAACTGAGGGAGTTGACTTTGACGAACCCGAGGGTTTTGGAGTTGGAACTACATCAAAGGTCTGTGCTGCTCACACACTCTGCTCAACACATGATATGTTTAGTGCCAGCAGTGTGGAGACGTCGCACAACAGCCGTTGTTCCAGCAGGTACAGGCGTTGTAGGAGTGCATAGAGGCTAGCAGTGGCAACTATAGACTTTAAAAACTATCCGCACAAGCGCCACACTTTCACCAGTAGCTCAGGAACATTGGGGTACCTTTTTAAAAAGATTAGCAGCAATGAGTTAAAAACGTGGCCCAGGCATGGAATATGTTGCAGGCTGCCAAGCTACAGAGCCGATCCCAGGTTACGGCCATTATCACACATGACAACATGCCTGGGCCCAGGTGCAGTGGCAAAAACCACATTGCCGTATCATCGAGGATGGCATGACTCACTTTGTAGGCAGTGTGCTGTCTGGCCCCCAAGCTGATGAGCTTCAGCACGGCCCGCTGACGTCTCCCCACACCAGTGTTGCAGCGGTTCCAGCTCGTAGCTGGGGTCAATCTAACAGCGGAGGAGGGTGGTGTTTCAGCCTTCCTCCCAGGAATGTTGTGTGGGGAGACAAGTCAGGCCACCACATTTTGCGACCCGGTCCACACCTCAACTACATTCAACCACTGTGCCAAAATTGAAAGGTAGCGTCCCTGTCTGCATGCACTTGTCCATTCGTACCTGGTCACGTGGAACTTTTGGGCTAAGCACTGAATTTCGGGACCGCCTTATGTTTGGGGGAAAGTGCTGGTGTGGAAGGCACAGTGCGGTGGCGCAGTAGAGTGTCCCCCAGCCGGGACTCCAACATCTCCTGGGCCAGATTTCTTGAGATGAGGCCGTTGAAGCCTTGGGCATGTGGGTGGGTGGCGCTGTACTTTAGCATGAAATGAAAGGCCTGGGAGATGGGGAGTTGCTGGGAAGAGGCGCATGATGGCGCGGGCAAAAGGAGAAGTGGCAGGAAAAGGGGAGGATGAGGGTAAACTCCCCAAAGTGTCAGAGGCAGATGTGGAGGTGTCCTGGCTGCTGGTCTGGACTGCAGCGCCAGCCCTGTCAACAGTGGGAGAGGCAGTGGCCGCAAGGCCAAACGACGATTTTCCTGTGCTTGCTCTCACCCACTGAGCCCAGGGCTTGCCTTCCAAATGATGGCACAAGCCCACAAGCCGGGACCCCAACATCTCCTGGGCCACAATTTTTGAGATGAGGCCGTTGAAGCCTTGGGCATGTGGGTGGTTTGTGCTGTACTTTAGCCTGGAATGAAAGGCCTGGGAGATGGGGAGTCGCATTGCAAAGTGTGTAAACCACACTCAGTTTGTCTTCGACCTATACATTTAGAAATTATCTCCCCCAGCGAGGAACGTGGCCTCAATGGGGGAATTTTTCTAAGGAAGCTAGAAAAGAGGGCATCTTGGGCCTTGCTGGCTCAGGTCTAGCTTCTGTCATGCAGCTGTCTTCTGCCTCTGGACATCCCTTTGCCTCTAGCCACCTTTTTCCCTGCTTAGCTTGCCTCCACATCCACACTGCTTTTGCCCCTAGACATCACCCCAGTCCATGCCTTAGCTTGTACCCCCAGTTTTTGCTGCTTAGCTTGCCTCCACATCCACACTGCTTTTGCCCCTAGACATCACCCCAGTCCAAGCCTTAGCTTGTACCCCCAGTTTTTGCTGCTTAGCTTGCCTCCACATCCACACTGCTTTTGCCCCTAGACATCACCCCAGTCCATGCCTTAGCTTGTACCCCCAGTTTTTGCTGCTTAGCTTGCCTCCACATCCACACTGCTTTTGCCCCTAGATATCACCCCAGTCCATGCCTCTGCTTGTACCCCCAGTTTTTTCTGCTTAGCTTGCCTCCACATCCACACTGCTTTTGCCCCTAGACATCATCCCTATCCATGCCTCTGCCCCTAGCCATAACTCTGCCACCCCTGGAAACTCATGGTGCAGAAACTTTGGGAGCTGACTTTGAGGAACCCTTGGGTTTTGAAGATGGAACTCCATCAAAGGTCTGTGCAGCTCACACACCCTGCTCAAGATATGGTATTGTAGGGTTTCAGCGTGTGTGAATGACGGACAACAGCCTGTGTTTGGACAGATGTAGGCCTTGCTAGAGTGTTTTTAGACTAGCAGCGACTCCTTTACACTTGCAAAAGTGGGCGCACAAGCGCCGCATTTTCAACAGTAGCTTCGGTACATTTGGGTATGTTTTCAAAAAACGTTGCACCACTAAGTTAGACATGGGCCAAACATGGAACATGTTGGAGGCTGGCAAGCTCCAGAGCCGCTACCAGGTTTCAGCCATTATCACAGGCGTAAAAATGCCAGGCCCCAGGTGTAGCAGGGAAAAAAAATGCCATCTCAGCCAGGATGGCATCCCTGACCTCGGAGGCACTGTGCTGTCTGTCCCCCAAGCTGATGAGCTTCAGCACCGCCTGCTGACGTCTCCCCACGCCAGTGTTTTAGCGTTTGCCGCTAGTAGCTGGGGTGGAGGTTGCAGCGTCGTAGGGTTTCAGTCGACTCCTGCCATGAATTTTGGCCTGGGAGAGGAGATAGGGTACCTCAGTTTGCACCCCGGGACCAGACTCCACCACATTCACCCTGCCTGTCTTTAAAGATAAGCAGCATCCCTGACCACAGGCGCTTGTCCAAGTGTCGGTGGTCAAGTGGACCTTGCAGCAAAGCGCGGAACTAAGGGCCCACCTGATGTTGAGTGACACGTGCTGGTGCAAGGCGGGGACGCCACACCGGGAGAAGTTGTGATGGCTAGGGACGGCATAGTGAGGTGCCACAGTTGCCATCAGGTCCGGGAAGGCGGGAGTTTCAACAAGCCGGAACACCAACATCTCCTGGGCCAGCAGTTTAGCGATGTTGGCGTTCAAGGCTTGCGTGGGTGGGTGGTTAGCGGTGTATTTCTGCCGGCGCTCCAATGTCTGAGAGATGGTGGGTTGTTGTAAAGAAGCGCCTGATGGTGCCTTTGATGGTGCAAGAGAAGGAGATAAGACAGAAACAGGGGAGGATGAGGGAGAAGTCAACAAAGTGGCGGAGGTAGATGAAGTGATGTCTTGGCTCATCCTCTGGAGTGCATCGCCAGCACTGTGAGCAGAGGCAGTGTCATGAACGGCGGGCGACGTTTGTCCTGCCATTGCTGCCTGCCACTGATTCCAGTGCTTGGATTCCAAATGACAGTGCATTGAAGTGGTGGACAGGTTGCTCTTCTCAGGGCCCCTACTCGATTTCGAGAGGCAAATTGTGTAGACGACACTATATCTGTCCTCGGCGCATTCCTTGAAAAAACTCTACACCTTCGAGAAATGTGCCCTCGATGGAGGAGTTTTTCTGGGCTGGGTACAAAAGGGAACATCTTCGGACATTCCGGGTCTGGCCTGGCTTCAGCGAAGCTGCTGACCTCTGCCTCTAGCTACCCTTTTTGGTGCTGCACCTGCCTCAACATCCACACTACTTTCCCAGCTTGACATCCGCCTTGTCCAGGTGGGGTCGGTGTCCTCGTCGTCCACCACCTCCTCTTCCAACTCCTGTCTCGCCTCCTCCTCCTGCACAATGCGCATGTCAACTGGCTGCCCTGACAGCAACTGCGTCTCATCGTCATCGATGAGGGTGGGTTGCTGGTCATCCGCCACCAAATCGACCGGAGATGGAGGAGACTCTAGTGTTTGAGCATCTGGACACAGATACTCGTCTGTTAGGTCCGTGGAATCGCGAAATGGAGGGGCAGGTTGCGGAAGGGAGAACAGCTCTGGGGAGCAGTGACAGTTGGGGTTATTGTTCTGGGAAGATTGGGAATTTTGGGTGGAAGGAGGACAAGACTGTTGGGTAAGAGGAGGAGAGGAGGTAGAGGCTGACTGGCTGGTGGACAATGTGCTTTAAGCGTTATCCGACAGCCATTGCAAGACCTGTTCCTGGTTCTCGGGCCTACTAAGGTTTGTACCATTCAGCCTAGTTAATGTGGAACTTTTGTGCAAAGCGCAGAACTTAGGGCCCGCCTGATGTTAAGGGACACACGCTGGTACAAGGCTCAACTCACCCTAAGGGCCAAAAACACTGCTGGTGCAAGGCTCTACTCATGCCAAGGGCCTCAATCTCTACTGGTAGCTCAGCTTAAGGTCCTGTAACTTTGTTTGGAAGGGCTCATGTTAAGGGCTAGAAAAGTCAATTTTGGAAGGTCTTACCACATCACACACACACACACACACACACACACACACACACACACACACACACACACACACACACACACACAATGACAGTTGTGGATGAGGACTAAAGGATTTCCCATTGCCTATTCCATCTGTGGTTGTCATGGTTTAAAGGGGTGGTTGTTGCTGTTTGTTGAGCTTAAATTGGGGTTTGTGTCCTTCCATTTGGGGAGTAAAGAAGGTTTCCAGGTATTTTCCCACTTTGATAGAGGTTTTTTTGAATGTGTAAAGTGTGTAGTTGTTAGGCTGTGATGTTGGGGTAATAGAGGGTCTTTGGTGTGTTAGATGCCCCCAGGCATGCTTCCCCTGCTGTCCCAGTTGTATTCCAGAGGTGTTGGCATCATTTCCTGGGGTGTCATAGTGGACTTGGTGACCCTCCAGAGACGGATTTGGGTTTCCCCCTTAACGAGTATATGTTCCCCATAGACTATAATGGGGTTCGAAACCCGTTCGAACACTCGAACAGTAAGCGACTGTTCGAATCGAATTTCGAACCTCGAACATTTTAGTGTTCGCTCATCTCTAATCATTATGAGTTAGCCATTAAAAAAGGTATCACCTACTGAAGACGCGCAAGTTTTTTGTTTTTTATATTTCATACCCACTGGCTAACATGGTACAAAAACAAACATTTTCCTTATAGCAAACTTGCAAGGCTGTCGAAGGCCATGCCCCTACTATTCATGCCCCGTCCACATCCTGCTCACTTTTCATAGTGACAAGCACAATGCAAAATGGCATGCTATTTTCTGACATATATTAAAACCAACTTGCATGGCTGACAAAGGCCATGTTCTTCATAGCCATGTCCAGTGGCATAACTAGGAGTGGCGGGGCCCCATTGCAAACTTTTGACATGGCTTTCCCCCCGACCGACACGGACGCCGAAGACCTCGACCGACCCCCTCCTCTGCATTCCTGTGCGCTCTATTATGTCCCTTAGTGGCCTCAACGCACAGTATTATGTCCCTCTGTGGCCCCTGCACACAGTATTAGGTCCCTTAGTTTCCCCTGCACACAGTATTATGTCCCTTAGTGGCCCCTGCACACACTATTATGTCCCTCAGTGACCCCTGCACATAGTATTATGTCCCTTAGTGGCCCCTGCACACAGTATTATGCTCCACTGACCCCAGAGTATAATAATCGGAGACCCGGGGGAATAAAAACATAAAAAACTACTGTTATTTACCTGTCCTCTGGCTCCGACGCCATCGGCCTCCGCCGTCGGCCTTCTTCAATGACGTCGGACGTCACATGACCCGGGATGCAGGCCGGGGTCATGGGACATCAGAAACGTCAGACAACTAGGCCGAAGGCTGCCGGGAGCTTGGAGAGGTAAGTAACACAGTTTTTTTATGTTTCTTACCTCTCCCGGGCCTCCGATCATTATACTCGGGGGTCTGCAAAGACCCCCGAGTATAATAATAGTCTTTGCGGGGCCCGTGTTGTGACTTACCGATTCCGGCCCAGCCAGGATCGGTAAGTAAATAGGACCCATTACCGGCTGGACTCCAGCCGGTAAAGGCCTATTAAGAAAAAAAAAAAATGCAGCGGTAGCGGCTGTCACCGGGCCCCCTAATGTCCTGGGCCCTGTGGCAGCTGCCTCCACTGCCTCCGCGGTAGTTACGCCACTGTCCATGCCCCATCAACATATTGCTTACTTTTCATTGTGGTGAGCACAGTGCAAAATAGTAAAGATGTCAGAAATCTCAGTTCAACTGCTTTAAGATTATCATGCGAACCTCAGAAGCTTCTGCAGTGTGAGATGTTCTCTGGGCATATACAGTTAACAGCTGAGGGGGCATATATAAACCCTATTCCTTCTGTACCAGGTGCCTGCTCATTAGTACTCTAGTTAGGCTCTGAACCCGGATTGTGTGTATCAGATTGCTTTATTCAGACCCTTGGTCTTTTTCTGGTTATCTCTTTGTTTCCTAATTCTGTCTTTGACATGACCTCCTGGTGCAGACAATTGGCCTGGACATTTATTCTGCTTATTCTGATCTGCCCTGTAAGTTAATTGTGGCTTCTGGTTTTAATTCCAGTCAGTGAAGTGTTTATTTCTAGTACAGTGTTTGGTGGTGATAACTTCAGTAAAGTCCATCTGGCCTGGCAGATGGCGTTGGTTAAAGCATTTGGGTATCTGGGCTGATTTTTGCACGTATAGGATTTATATAGCTGGTTCTACTGCTCCCTGTTATCAGCCAGATGCTTTATTTTCTGATATTTGCTACAGGAACTCTACCATAACAAAAGATTTGTGATTTTTTTTATGAGTTTATACAAGCAAATGTGCCTTTTTAGCACCTGAAGATGTGCAAAAATATCTTGATAAAGCCTCCCACCTCAAAAATATTCTTTCATTAAAAAAGAGCATTCCCTACACAAGGGGATATTGTAAGCGGACTGTACTATATCTACCAACGCATTTAAAGCTATTTGTCTTTCTTTATCATGGCAATACAAAGCACATTGTTCTATGCATCAATCATTGCCTTTTCTTCTGGTCATGCAATGCTATCTAGAAAATCAGTGCTTCCTCTGCTGTCACAGGCCTCATCTATGTTAGTTCACTTCAAGTCCTGTTAATGTTCAGGATATCAGAAATGTGGGTGGTGACAGTGGGCTTAGAAAGTAATAGGAGAGTGGCATAGATATTTCATACGGTCAAGTGTTAGTCTAAAGCCCCATGGTTCGACCCACGCTTTAAACTTTCTGTTTAAAGCATTGTGAGAAAAACCACGTCAAGAACGCATCACAGTTCTTCCCACAGCATTTTAAACAGAAAGTTCACTTTGTTTTCCACTGCGGATTTTCTGTTATAATTATATCTATGGAGAAGCCGCCGGCGTTTCCGTAGATCTAGTTGACATGCTGCAATTTTCTAAACCGGAAATCACGGTGTGTCAGTGTCGCGATTTTTACCACAAAGTGAGCATGAGATTTGCAAGAATTCCATCCACTTTACAGTTACTATAAAAAGTCACTATTTTTCCAGCGGCGTTTCCACCATGGGCAAATCGTGGTGTTTCCAGCCCGTGGGGCCCCGGTGTTAAAGCCTTTGAATTTTGGGGAAAGTTATTAGAGCTTTGAGAATAGTGTATAGTTGTGGGGTTGATATTATACCAATTACTTGTATACTGTGGGAAATATAAAGTTAAATTTGAATTCTATTCAATTCTTTTAGGGGAAACTGCAGACATATTGTTTAACCAATTAAGTGCAGTATAGAATTTGTCATCTCCTCAACAATATATTCTAAGATAACTAAATCTCATGAGTTAATAAAAAATCTCCATGTCTGAATTCTAACACTCTTTGAAGCATTTTTGTACTAGCTTGACCGGGGTATAGTCTATTGGTAATTATTTGAAGTGGTGTCAGATTGTTTTACAGCTTTTTTCCAAATGTAACATTTAAGCTTTTTAACCTTTGTATTTTATGCTGACGATAAAGATGCAATTAGTAGAACGCCGCTGAATGAGAATCTACAGACACCCTTATTGGAGGATGGATTCCAGGCAGCCACTGTAATAGTAATATCAAGCCAGATAAGCTCTTGCAGATGCATGAGAAAAGAATCTCATTTACCTAAACCAATTACAAGGTGCTACGGCTTTCAGGCCTGATGAAATATACATTGCAATAGGCGATCAATAACACTGTCACTAAAACTAATGGATCCTTCAGAGGCCTGCCGTTATTTCCTCAGAAAGCACAGGCGTTCTTAATAAACCGCCACCATTCTGGCATAACTTTTTTTCTATAATAATTTTATAAGAAAAATTACTTCTGAAATAAAGTGGATCAAAGATAAACAGTAATTTAATATTTTTATGAAAAATTTCCTCAACAGAGAGCTAAAAACATGATAAGAAGGTCAGGCTGCAAAAGTTGAAATGGTAATTTAAATCTTCCTACCTATTTTCCCTATAGTACATTGTATTTTATTGAATAAACTGGAAAATAGTAATTATTTAGTTAGAAAATTTACTTCTCCTTAATGGAGCCATGATGCAAGTTGAAGTTCATCTGTACGTCTAAGACTCCAAGTTGCAGAAACACGTTTTTTTTTTTGTTGTTGTTTTTTTTGGGGGTGGGGGTGCAGCTTTTGTGGTTTTTTTGGCCAAAGCCAGGGTTGGATTGAGCAGAAGGTAGAAGTATAATAACTTCCTTTATATTTTCCATTCCTTTTTTAGACATTCTTGGCTTTGGCTAAAAAAAATGCAGCAAAATCTGCAACAAAATAAGCTACGTTTCCGCAACGTGGGACGTTAGCCTAAAATAGTAATCTAGTTGATAAAGTTGGATAAAGACAAGTCTGTCAAGTCCAAGCTATAATCCAACCATTTTGATCCAGATAAATGAAAGAGCCCTTATGAAGGGTTCACAATATGGGATAAATAGTTTAAGATATTCATAGCAGATGTGAGGATGCCAGATGTGTTTCTGATTATTTTATTTAGCTGTATTCATTTAATTTTTTTAATGTTTTTATTTTTCTAAAAACATTTTAAAACCACTCTATGGGTCTTGAAGCCTATGGCATCTGATGGCCCATGTTATGTACTGAGCGGGCACCGTGTTTTAAAACCAGACATTTGCCATAATATTATGGAGATTATCAGGAAGAGGTTAAAGAGTAAAATCCTTAATTGCCTGAAAAAGAGGGCATAGCTGTTTATGCTGACAGAATAATTATATTTGTATGTGTATTGTCAATTTTTATTAGTTTTTTAGTAACAACAAATACAGGTAAGGGAACGTAGAAAAGATGGAGAGAAAAGAATGCAGATCAAAATGAACAGGCATTTTTAGCAGGCAGCATGTACATCACTATGAGGACACTGTTACAATAGGACATGGAGGCAAAAAGTCCATATTCCCTGTCGCCCCACCAGCGACACAAGGCTCCGTATTGTGCCGTTGTTGGGACTAAGGGAAAACAGATTATCTACATCATCATCCATTCCCTGTCGTCCCACCAGCGGCACAATACAGAGCCTTGTGCCGCTGTTCGGACTAAGGGAAAACAGATTATCTACATAATCAATGTGGTGTTCTGTACAATGGGGTTTTTTTTATTGAAAACAACACCATTCAATTTCTCTAATTTTCAATCACACAAACTGCGCAAAAAAGAATTATGTGCTGGTACAGCAGCGCAGATGTAATATCAGAATAAACATTCCTCAACATGAGCCTACCTACCTCCTTTGAAGTTAATCCCACTAATGTCTATATAACAATTCTACAACCTGGAACAGAGTAAGGTTAAGAGAAAGCGTTGTGAGGAAAAAAAGAGGCGGAAACAATGTCATTAAGGCTAAGGCCCCACGGGACGATACGCAGCACTAAAGCGCTGTGGGAAAAACCACAGGGGGAACGCATCGTGGTTCTTTCCACAGTGCTTTGAACAGAAAGTTTGCAGAGTTTTCTGTTACAATTATATCTATGGGAAAGCCGCCAGCGTTTCTATAGACATAATTGACATGCTGTGATTTCCAAAACTGCGCCGGTATCTGCGCTGAAGTTATAAACGCAAAGTGGGCATGGGATTCGCATGTGGCGTTTTCAGCCCGTGGGGTCCCGGGATAAAAAAACCTAATAAAAAGATTAAAAAACTTCCAGAAATGCTATTTTTAGGTCATCCCACCTCCCAAAAAATGAAATAAGAAATTATCAAAAAGTTATATGTACACCAGAAAGAAATAGCACAGCCTATCTTGTGAAAAACAATTACCACTATGCTTTATAGGATCATGGCAAACCGGAGGGTTTTCGGAACTCACAATAAGTCAATTACAGAATGGTGGTGGTTTCCGTATAGGTATAAGTGAAGTAGAAAGTCCAAGGAGGAAAACTCTGCAAACTTTCTGTGAAAAGCTCTGCGGGAAAAAGTGCAATGCGTATCCGCCGCAACGTTGGGCCTTAACTTTAAATAGCAATTGTGCTTTCTAAAAGTCATTTAGTTTTGTATTATACTGTATTATACTGCTATTTAAAGACTCACAACTGTTAGCTTATTCTAATATGAGAATGGCTCAGAGGTTATACCCGCTGTAATGGGAATTTTTTAAAATTGTCATAAATATTTTTTAGCGATTCATCATATGCTACTGCTATATATCAATGTAAGCACCGATGAACTAAAGATCTTGTCCTACTCATATTAATCTTCAACCATCTGCATGTTAATGGTTCTAGCACGAAGAGCACTGGAAGAGATCCAGACTCTTTAAATACAGCCTTATATCTTCAGATTTATATGTAAATTTTAATAGGTTATCATTTTCTGTCTATGACTTTTATAACCCCATAAGTGCTGAAAAATGCCTGTACTATATTCACTAATATTCACACAATCATAAATTTTATCTCATTGTCTATACTTTTCTTAATAAATATACATTTATTCATCATGGCAACTTTATTTTGCATATGCTGTTTTATGCATTGCTAAAATGAAGAAAGTACTTAGCAAAGTATGGAGCGAGGGCTAGGCTTAAAGATTTTTGCAATGTGAGATGAATAACCATTATAAAATGGTTAGCTTTTAAACACTGGGAGAAATTTACTAAGCAAAATTCAGCATAATTTGGGCATAATTTATGCTAAAACCAAATGCTTAAAATGCCATGGGCCAAATATTAGACATTTTTTTAGACACTTTTATGACTTGTACGAAAAGGAGAATGGCTCTTGAAAAGGGGTAGAATATAAAATGAGACACTATACGCCACAGGTAGCTATAAAGTGGATATTCAATGACCAAGTCGCATTTATCAGTAATTCACCTATATAGGACCTATTTAGATGAATGTAATACTTTTGACCCAGATAATTCTTTCTTCTGGGTAACTTTTTTTTATGGGGAGATAAATAGTGATAAATCATCACTGACCACCAATGTCTGGTTCCCCTGCATAGCTATTGACATTTATCTCGTACCATGATTAATACTCCAGAAGTGGCCATAGTGCATCTTCTATGTTTATTTAATTTAGGCATAGACAAGTACTGGTGAAAGCTGCTGAAATTCTTTGGACACTCTATCTTGATTCACTCTGTTGCTCTATACCCAAAAATACAATGGTGGTCCCAAAGAACTGATATTTAATATTTGTGCTCAGCAGAATGATTCCTCCATTCCATATATATACAGTAAATAGATAAACTGAGACACTCCAGTTGGATGCAAGAAAGTACACAGGATTTATTGACAACGCAACAAAACTGTTTGGGTCAAACATGTAATTCATCCAGCTACATCAGAGTATGTCTAGTAAATAATATTTCTGATAAACCTTCGAGATTTCAATTTGTTCAACATTTGTACTTGAGCCTTTGTCAAGTCATATCCATAAACTGGATCAATAGTAGTTTCAGCATGTGTACCCACTGTTCCTATCCTATTAATAGTATAAAGGTGAAAGTTTGTGAGTTTGGATGTTTGTGGGTTTGTGTGTTTGGATGTTTGTTTTTCAATCACAGCCAAACGGCTGAATGGATTTTGGGGTAATTTCACACACACACATATTGCCCAGGAAAAGGTAATAGGCTACTTTAAATGTGGGTCACTCACCCCAAATCGCCACCGTGACCCTCCAATGAACCCTCTGGCATGGCTGTAGCAGCTGGCATTCCACCAGCGCTGGTCTGTGCACGCACCTCCTATTGGTGCATGGCAGGCTGTGGGCGGGCTCTGGAGTCAGGGCTGCAGCACCATAGGTTGGGGCTGAGGGTGGGCGTGCCGATTCAGCAGGGACACAGTGAGCAAGATGGCGGAAGCCCACATGGTCCCGGCGCTGCAGCTATCCCAGGCCACCTACACACTTCGTGGATGGCTAAGGAGGAGGCTGCTGCACCCGACACACCACATAACAGGTCAGTGCAGCAGGTACAGGCAGTTGGGGAAGGGGTGTCCCGGGGGGGTGTCCCTAGGTCGGTGTCCCCAGGGATCAACCACATTCCCCAGCTTCATATCCCCTCCCCTACATTGGTCCCAGCGTAGTTGGACTCACCTTGCCACGCTCCCCCGCCGCTCTCTCCACTCACTCACTGCACATAGGTGTCGGGCGGCTGGTTGCGTATGGCAGGTAGACTGCAATAGAGGCGCCGGTATTCTGCAATGCATTGCAGAATACCGGTGCTTCTATTGCAGTCTACCTGCCTAGGCTGCAATAGAAGCGAAAGACTGACAGGCCAGGGAGACAGCGCAAGGCTTCCAGCTGTCATAGCAACCTAACGCCGGCCCCCGCTCTGCTTCATATATGCCACATGCAGCCAGCCGCCCGACAACTATGTGCAGTGAGCGAGCGGAGAGAGAGACGGGGGAGCGTGGCAAGGTAAGTCCAACTACACTGGGGACGATGTAGGGGGCGGACATGAAGCTGGGAAAAGAGATGGGAACAAGAAACTGGGGGCAGAGATGGGAGGCCAAGAAACTGGGGGCAGCGATGGAGGGACAAGAAACTGGGGGCAGAGATGGGGGGACAAGAAACTGGGGGCAGAGATGGGGGGACAAGAAACTGGGGGCAAATGAAGGGGGGACAAGAAACTGGTGGCAGAGGTGGGGGGACAAGAAACTGGAGGCAGAGATGGGGGACAAGAAACTGGAGGCAAAGATGGGGGGACAAGAAACTGGGGGCAGAGATGGGGGGACAAGAAATATAAGCGGTTCAGCGCCACCGTCAACCCGCAGACGAAGTCGCGGGTAACTGCTAGTATATCTATATTTAGCTTTAACAGAATACACTAACAAGTTTCCCTTTGCTCCCTATATTATGAACTGTAGTTTGCTCTGGTGTACCATAGATTTCTGAATCAATCTTCCTAAAGTGTTTTCCCTCAATGAGCAGAGGATCATTAGGTGATAAACAGTGGATAAAGTAACTAAATTAGGAGAGGCAGTCCTCATTCAAATAGATGGATAGAGTCCTTGTATGTGATGTGCCTGATAATATATTGCACATATTTAAAGGGACCCTATCATTCAGATGGAATTTTTTGTGACTAACACGTCAGAATAGCCTTAAGAAAGGCTATTCATCTCCTACCTTTAGATGTCTTCTCTGCGCTGCTCTTCCGTAGAAATCCAGATTTTCATCAGCATGCAAATGAGTTCTCTTGCAGCACTGGGGGCGGTCCTCAGTGTTCACACAGCACTGGGGGCATCCCCAATTCTACCAGAGAAGAAAACACAGGAAGAGGACATTCCTGAAGAAGATGGAGGCGGCGCTGGAGTGTTCTCTCGCAGCGTTGGGGACACCCCCAGTGCTGTTTGAGCGTCCCCAGTGCTGCGAGAGAACTCATTTGCATACCAGCGAAAACCAGGATTTCTACAGAGAAGACATCTAAAGGTAGGAGAGAGAATAGCCTTTCTTAAAGGGGTATTCCCATGAACATAATCATATCTATATTTGTAGATAATTAAAAGTTAAACATTTTTGCAAATATAAAGAGTTAAAAATTCTGCAGAGTTTTAAAGATTTTCTCTAACTTTCTTAGTGGTGACAGTCTTTTAGCTTGATCGGTTGCCATGGTTATGACCACAAATGGAGAAACTTTCTATGGTCTGGGACTTGTCAGGAACCCAGCCATGACTTTCTTATTGTAGCTGGGTTATCAGGCTGGGACACTACATGTATCAGAAGATATCGCGGCCACAATAAAGAAATCATGGCTGATTTTCTGACCTTAGAAAGTTTCTGCATTGGTGGTCATATCCATGGCAACCGATCAAGACAACAGACTGTCACCACTAAGAAAGTTAGAGAAAATCTTTAAAACTCTGCAAAATGTTTAATTACTTATATTTGCAAAAATGCTTAACTTTTAATCATCTACAAATTAAAAAAAATAATTATGTAGATGGGAATACCCCTTTAAGGATATTCCGATGTGTTTATCAAAAAAAATTCCATTTGAATGATAGGATCCCTTTAAGATTTGTGGGATATCCACACAATAAAAAAATGTCAGTAGATTAATAACAGTAAGGGACGCATTCAAAATTATTGCTAAAATTATTGAAAAAGTTTAATTGATAAGAAATGTAAAACAATTGAGCTAAAGTGTTAGAACTTCCTCACAATTCAGCAATGCAGTCCGTTGTACTTCATGATGACCTGCACATCTGGGGAAAGCACTGTCTAATATTACATAATAGCTAAATCTGATTTAGATAACTCGTTCCATTTCAGGACTTGGCAAGACATCATAGAGTCACAATGTATCGTTCAGCTTCCTAAGTCCTATGTTCTTCCATTATTAGCGGATTAAGAATTTCTTCTGTTCAGGTTAACACATGAAAAATGAAGTTACTTACATAATAGTCCTTTCATCATTATCATTGCTGTAAAATGACCCTTGAAAGGGTTGCTGCTATAGAAACCCTTTTTCAATATACCATACCCTATTAAGAAATATTCTGGTCAGGATGCTCAGCTCTGGCCCACAGTGGAGAATACTGATTTTGAAGCGGATTCCTGACCAAATTCCTGACCAAAAAACTCAGTGGGAACTCAGCCTAATGTGGGAACGGATAGATATTTCAGATAAAGAGACTCATTTAAACATTTTTCCTGTCCCTGTGCTATCCATGAAAAAATTGGACAGTACACAGATAAATGAACAGCACACAGAATATGGACTTGTTATAGTGTATGGACTTGTTTCTACATTCACCTTGGTCATTTACGTCTGTAAGTATGTGAAAAAAAGACACATACGTCTTCCATCTTTGTGCTGTCTGTGTTTCAGACGTCTTTCATATATTCACTGTTTGGTGATGTTGAAAGCATATGGATGAAAAATTGAAATATACTAGGTTGTACATCTCTGTTTTTTTTTATAGCCTGTGAAATGGATAGTTTGTGTGAACGCAGCCTTACACAGACAGCTCAGTGATTTGAATGGGTTCTATGCAATGTTAAATTTCCCAAGTGTTGGTACTGTAAAGAAATGGAACACTTACTGTCAGATCGCTAGCGGCTCCAGAAGGAGGACTCTTTTTGACCTCTACATTGTCAATGTAACCTTCTAACAAGTGGAGAACACTTTAAGAAAGCAGACTTAACCTGTTTCTGGAGGAAAATTACTATGAAGAATTATTCCGCAGAAGCCAAGTATGTTTCATGAAAGATCATATTGGCTGCTTGTATAAACTTTAATTTGATCATTTAGTCTTAGTTGCATGCTGTTTGTTCCTCTTCTCATTTTCTAGCGTTATCAGACACACTAATACAACAACAACGTGCTTGGCAAGCTATAATTCAAAGTAAAATTTAATTATACAGAGTATAATCCCCGTTCACTTAGGGTATTACTATTCTTTGAACAGTTTACCACAGAGACCCAGTGATTCTCTTTGCTCTTATCTGTTCGTGCTTGTAATAATCCTGCTAATTGAACTGTACAAATAAACCTCTTGCAGTAAACCAGAGGCTGTAATAACCCACACACTAATGTGGATTAGACATACACTAACTCAGAAGGAGTCAGTGTTGTTTTCATTGAATGCTTTCCTCTGTTGCGATTAGGTGAGTACTGTCATAAACCATTAATAGACTGTCCCACTAAATTAGCAGCTAGATAATTACTAGACATTAAAGACTACTGCTCTGATTATACTGCTGTGGGTTGAACATAAGGACATAAACTCCCAACAAGGTACTATAAAGGTCAGTCATGCTTAAAATAAATAATAAAATTACTAATAAAAATCAGTATGGGTCAAATTAGTTGTATACATTTTAATACTACTTTTTTTTAGTAATTTGATAATTTTGCAATGAAGAACTGGGGTAACATTAAGACCCAAAGTTTACACCGGCCATAAAATAGTTATAGGCACTAATTCACATATGCCCAGTTCATCTATACTCATGACAAACCGTTTTAAATGTGATTTTCATCAATGCATGAAAGGGAACATATCACCTTAATTTCTTGTAAATTTTGAATTCTGGCAAATCGGAAATTTGAGGGATTTGATAAGCACAAATCCAGAAAAGTAGTGGCCACATGGCTACTATTTTTATGTTTTGTTTTTTTTCAATAGGGAAGGGGCTTAACAATAATAGAACACCATACCCACCTATCCAAGGCACTGCACAGCAGCTGTTCATCTTCTAATTATTTTCTCCTCTTTCTAAAGTTGGAAGAAAATTATGTGCATTGACCACTCATGGTCAATCACAAGCCTCATCTGTGATGTGGTACTGAATGACATCATATAGATGGTAGATGGGACTGGAGAAGAGGACTAAAAGACTTCTGCAGTAAGCCCCTTTTCATCCCTAGGTATTTGGGGTCCACTTTGCAGGGCCAAATTGCTTAGGACCAAATTTTCCAGCTCAAAGCGAGCAAATCTACTTGAAATTAATTGCCAATGGGAGACATGGCTTGATGCTGAAGACACCCGCTACTCACCACTTTGGGATAACTTGCTGGCCTGGTCTGGCAGGGTCCAAAAGCTTGCCAGTGCCTGCAAGCCAACTGTATCATAGCTCCCAAGTGTCCCGATTTCCGCGGGACCGTCCCAGTATCAGACTGCTGTCCCGCGGTCCCGGACGGCTTACTACATGTCCCGCTATTTCCCTGATGCATGTCTTCATGAATACACTTTATTAGTTAACCATCCAGCTGTTATCCCCCGTAAAAACTAATACTGCACTCCTGCAAGGACCTGCTGATGACATCAGACGTTACATGACAGGGGGAGGGGACATGTCTATGCTTCTAACACGATCCTTCACATGAAGAAGAAAGTCATATTAGTGGAGGAAAATGGAGAAACGTCAAGTGCCAGGTGTACTGTGTGATGGGGGAAGGATGTGAGGTGCAAGGTGTACTGTGTGAGGGGGCAGGGTGTTCTGTGAGTGGGGCAGAGAGGTGGGGTGCAAGGTGTACTGAATATGATATGAAACTGGGGACAGATGAAGTGGGGACCATTAAAATGGTAGTAGATGAAGGGGGGTTATTAAACTGGTGGCAAATGGAGGGGGTGGCTACATTAACTAGGGGAGATTTAGAGGGACATTAAAGGGGCTCTATCATCACATTTTAGCATTTTCAGATAAAGATATGGCTGAACTTTTAATAAGTCTATTCAGGTGCTGTTAATCATTTTTAAAAAGACCCCCCATTTTTTTTAATTACCTTTGAAATGGTTATGTAAATCACTGTCTTCATGTACAGTGGGCGTTCCGTGCACTCCCCTGCGTCATCTTGCTTTTGCTGCATAGCTTCCTCCTGCTCCTTCTTCTTTACCGACTCCAGCATTGTCCTACTTGGCGGTTTCTATTGAAATTTTGCACGTACGCAGTAGTGCTCCCTCTGGAACGCTACTGCAAAGATTCCAGCGCCAGCTCACAATATTCCCTATATGAAAATGGCGCTGGAGCATGCGCAGTAGCACTCCGGATGGAGCGCTACTGCACATGTCCAAAATTTCAATAGAAACCGCCGGGAAGGACAATGCTGGAGGCAGTGAAGAAGAAGGAGCAGGAGGAAGTCATGCAGCAAAAGCAAGATGACGCAGGGGAGTACACAGAACTCCCAACGTGCACAAAGACAGTGATTTACATAACCATTTCAAAGGTAAAAATCTCTGAACTAATCTCCCGCTACCTGCCCACACGTAACCTCAGATCCTCCAATGACCTCCTACTCCGCTCTGCTCTCATCCGCTCCTCACACAACCGCCTCCAAGATTTCTCCCATGCATCCCCCATACTCTGGAACTCCTTACCAAGACACATAAGACTGACCCCCACAATCACAGGCTTCAAGAAGGCCCTGAAGACTCACCTATTCAGGAAGGCCTACAACCTTCAATAACACTATCACCGCACCGCCATCTGTACAGTCTCCCCCCTCTCCTTCTAAATTAAACTGTGGACAACATGTCCGCCTCTAGTTGCCCCCAATTTAATATCCCCTTACTGCTATCCCAGTTTAATCTCCTTCTCTAGTTGTCCCCAGTTTAATGTTCACTCCAGCTGTCATTAATTTGTCCCCCTCCAACTACCCCAATGTTTCATTTCCCCCTCCAGCTGCCCCAGTCTAATGTCCCCCTCCTTCATATTTCCCCCCAGTTTAAACTGGGGCATGAGGAGAGGGACTTCTTACTGAGGGGAAATTGGAGGGGAACATTATAATGTGGGGGCATATAATATTAGGGTGATTGTAAGAGAATTATACTGTGTGGGGCATGTGGAAAAATGGATGAGAATGGGCAGAGTCAATACAGAAGTAGGCAGAGCTAAATTTGCCGCGGCGCACATAGCGCGCCGCACATTTTGTCCCTCTTTCTGTTCCTTGAAAGTTGGAAGGTATGCTGTATGCCGCTCCTCCATGTGTTGCGGGTATCATCTTACTTGCTCTGAGGCAGCTTGGCTTTATCATCCTTCTGGCTATCTTGCTGAAGCAATCTATACTTTTCCCAGCCAGCTACAAAGCATCTCCATGGCAATTCTCTGTTCCGTGCCTGTGGAACTCGGCACAGTCCTCTGCTGCTGACTGATCCTCCTTCTGAGTTATTTCGGATACACACCCACTGCTCCTATGAATCTCTGTCCCTCCTACAGTAAACTCTCCTGTCCAGTGCATTGGTGGGCCTGCTGACCCCAACCTCGCTCCTGTCTTGGATACAGAGAGTCCCTGAATGAGGTCTATTGCATGCTGTTCTGCCCTGGAGGACTTGTACTTTTGTTTTGCTATAGGTCACCATTTTGGATAAAAATGCCATTAACACAGAATATGCAGTTAGATATAGGAGAAGAGACAGTGGTAACTTAGGAGAAGCAGATAGATTACATACATTCAATTAATTTAGACAATTAGACACTGGGTAAGATCATTAGAGTAAGTCACAGTCTGGAACAGGCACAGTCTGTATAAAGAAATGCCAAATCTATGGCATCTCACAGCATCTGTTTGCATTATGTCCTGTGGTGTTGCCACTAGTATTTGTGTGCAGCATTCTTTGCCAAATCTATCATATCAGAGTAGTGCAGTTAATTACTAATCCTCATTTATTATTGAATGTAGCAAATCTCCCACAATTGTTTTGCGGTCTATGGGACTTAAACTGAAATGATTCAAGCCCCCTGGTAAAAAAAAAAAAAAAAAAAAACACAACCACAACCCCTTTCCCTAGAACACATATAAAACTAAAAAATGACTGTGAAACACATACACATTAGGTATCTCTGTGTCTGAAAATGCCTGGTCTACAAATGTCATAGTGGGGAAAAAAATTAAAAGCACCGAACCACTTTTTTTTCAGTGTTTTTCAGATTTTCAAGTTTTGTCTCTAATAAAAATTTTAATAAAAAGTTATCAAAGCAATAGACAATCCCTAAAATGTACACCTAGCCCTGTCCTATGCATGGAAATATAAAAAGTTAAGGATATCATAATATGGTATTTTTAAGAAAAAAAAAAAAATTACTGATTTTTTTTATTTTTGTTAAGGGTTTAAAATGTAAATAAAAGTATATAAATTTGGTATCCCCAGAATAGTATGAAAACACAGAATACAGGTGAAATGTCATTTTGGCTGCCGTAAAATGAAACCCATAAGAAAGTCACAAAAATGCACTTTTTCACCAGTTCTATCTCATTCTGAATTTTTTCCAGGTTCCCAATACATTTTACATAACAATAAATGGTACAAAAAAACACAAATCGGAAAATGCCACTGGCGGGAAGGGGATAAAGGGAGTCTACCACCTCTCCCTCGCATATTCAACTGTCACCACCATGTTACAGATCATATTACAGTGATTAACAATGGTCCTTTGTTATGTTTGTCACTTTTGTAAATTTGGAGGAAAACAACATTAGGATAGCACCCCACATTGCGGAAACACTGCTTTTTTTGCTGCAAATTTTACTTAGTATTTTTTTTAGCCAAATCTAGTAGTGTCTATGCAAAGAAAAGGGAATATCTAGGAAGCACTTATATTTCTTCCTTCTGCTCAATCCATGTGTAGCCTTTGCTCAAAAAAACTCAGCAATGTTTTTTGCAATGTGGAACCCTGATCTTAGGCTAATGCTTCACATAGTGGGCCACAGCAAAAAAGCACTGTAGAAAAAAAACACAGCTGCAATGCATTAGGTTTTTCCCACATCACTTTTCACAGAAAGTCCACAATGGCTTTGGAAATTGCAGTGTGTCCACTGCACGTTTTTTATGGTAGAACTCCATCCATCTTGCTGTGACTTTAAAACACCATGTTTTTTCCCGTTGCCTTAAAGTGATTTGCACATGAGGCAGTTGGTGCACTGGGGCCTTCAGCTCCTGGAGCATTGCTTTTGCTTCTCAAACGCCTATGATGTCCTGACACCTTCTCTGCATTACCCAACAACAAATTCATGTCAATGTGCAAAATCTGCAAGCAGAAAATAATCCTTGGCGGCACAAATGTAAGAACTACAACTCGTACAAATCGTAAAAAAAAATGTGACCGCGCATAGTTTGGATAAACTAATAGAACACTAGTGGAAAATAAACCAAGCCAAAAAAGTGGCCATGATGACCCCTATATTTTAAGACAATTGAAACTCTGATTCCAAACAAATTTTGTTGAACCAAAACACATCTTGGGATCAAACAAGAAACAAAGTGAAACTTGAGAAGTTTGCCTATCAATATAGACAACATCTTTGGTAGTATAGTTACTGGACAGAAATCTCTACCACACATCTGTTGCATGAGAGTTCACCTTTTTGGAAGGGTTGAAATTCTTCCTAACCCCTTCCAATCCAAACCTATATTATACATAAATCTGTAAATTAATCTGTGCTATAATATGTGCAATCACACTATTGAAGCATATTGCTAGAGCTAGCATATTATTTATGAGAACTTCAGTATAATAACTTCCTCACAGTAGAGATTAGAACAGCATGGGAAAGAGAAGGAGGGGAGCTCTGTGACTGGATTTCTAATGGGGGAAGAATTGTGACTGTCATTTCATCTCCTGATATGAGTTATACACCAAGAGTATGTTCTAAAATTTACAGTTTGATTGTCATATGCTGCTTTCCAGATTCAGCCTTTAGTATGTCAGGTCCACACAGTGTAAAATGTAAAGAAAACAAGAATTCAATAACCTCTCGTTCATATCTGCGCTTGGTGATCCGTTTAGGGAGTCCACATGGGGACCCCCCTCCAATGGAATACCAAATGCATTGGCAAGCGGTGTGTGCAGTGAAAGCACACGGACCCCATAGACTATAATGAGGTCCGTGTGCTCTCCGCATGCTGCCTGCATGAATCATGCGGACATGAAAGTAGATCATGATCTTCTTCTCTGTCCACATGTTTTGTGCGACCACTGTGCGGAGAGCGCACAGACCCCATTATAGTCTATGGGGATCCATTTGCTTTCACTGCACACACTGCTTGCCAATGCGTTTGGTATTCCGTTCAGGGGATGTCCATGTGGACTCCCCAAACAGATTACAAAACGTAGATGTGAACGAGGGATTATTTGATAATCTCATATAAATATGCTTTTTTCACAGAAGAACATAGCACACGTATGAGAAGTTGATATTTTTCTATTTCATCTGAAGAAATTCACTCATTTTGAATAGATGGCTGCAACATCTCAAAAAAAGTTGGGACAGGTTTAATAAAAGGATGGAGAAGTATGTGATACTAATGAAAAAGAATTTTCAAGTCATATCACTGTGTATAATAAAAGCATGTTACAGAGGCAGAATGTCTCAAAAGCAAAGGAGGTTCACCAAATATCCTCAGTATAAAATTGCAAAGAATGAAGGGCATGGCTTGACGTGCTGACAAACAAACACAAGTGAAGAGAACTCTGCTCTAGCCCTCTGCCCCTTGCTTGTTTACCCTGCAAATATGTTGAAAATAGGAACAAAAAAAGTTCCAAAAGGTCTCCTACATCCTCAGGCACCAGAATTGCCTATTTCTAGCTATTTTCAACCACTCCAAGAGGTGCTACAGTCCTCACACAGCGAGTCAGGTCTAAAATCTTGCCATCTTGGCAGCAGTCACTCCCATCCTCAGGTACTGCTGCCTAGGTGCCGTCTTCTCTAGACCTGCTACCTGAGCTCTTATTGGCAATGACATGGAACCCATCTTCTCAGAGTTAGCACTTGCCTCTTGCAGCCCCATCCCAGTCTCTGCCACGCAGACCTCCACTCTGCCGTCACACAAGATGCTGACATCCTTTAATGTGCCTAATCCTACAAGTGCACCTGCTGCAGAGGGCCAATGCCCTGAAATAGGCCCTATCTATTTAGTACTGCACCGTGATCCACCGCAGCTTCCTCTTCCTCTGTTTCCAGACCTCTTTCGTCATATGCTCAAATGAAGAACATTGCTAAAACTCAGTTTGTGACTCTTTCTGCTCTGGAAGTCCTCCCTGCCTTCACCAATGCCCTGAACCTGCCCCTGCTGAGGCTACCTGCATGTGAAGCCCTTCTTAAGACCCTAACCTACCCATAAAATAGGTTCTTCCACGGGAGGTGAATAGATGTACACCTCCTAGAACACCTTGTCCTTAACGCAAACGCAGAGAATGAGAAAAGGGAGATGGAAGCTGGATAACCCCTTTAAGTTAGAAATCTGTTACCCATGGGTTAGGTCCTATCACTCTTCAGACTTTCATACCTACTCCTGATATTCCGCACCTTCCCTCCCATACCCCCTGCACAATCCTATTCCCTCCTGGATCCCTTGGTTTTCATTACCTCACTGCTTCAGTTTTTTTTTTTACCCCCCTCTCCTTCCCGACCATGTGTTTTTGTACTGTACTTTAGACTTTGTACACTCTCTGCTGCATCACAGAATTTGATCTATATTTGTTTCCCATCCACTCAGAGAAATATCTGCAGTGGAAATGTGATTTTTCAGCTGTGCTTCAGACTCAAAAAGGAGAGTGAACCATCCAAATATTCAGAACCCCCAGCCTCTCCCAGAATAGGCATGAGTTCAATAAATACTGTGTAATATTTCATCTCTCTTGTTGTGGGTACTGCAGGCAAATGGACTGCCAAGTTGCTGTACATATTTCAGCAGAATACTGGAGGTCCTAGCAGTGAGATATCCTTTTATCTCTTATCATCATAGACTTTACCAAAGGAAGTAGCCAAAGCAGACAACCTATTTAGTCATACTCTTACTGTTCCCCAACTTGATCAGCACTGGCTATTTCCTCTAAATCATCATATACATTACACATTGTTAAAAAAACATCATTGAAAGTATCATATCAACATTTTCTACTCATATTATAGTTAAATCAATATAATACAGTTGTAGCATAGATAACTTGACTTTCAGCATTGTAGTACCTTGCTGCAGTGTGAAATCTTTATCACATAACACTGTAAAACAAAGCCCGTAAGAAAGTTGCGTAAATGCAAGATTTTTTTCTAATTCCATCATTGTAACATCCTTGAGCATCCAGGCTTTAGTACCATCCTCCAACTGCATGCTGCAGCGCAGGAGACATGTCCAGCTTTGATTCCTTGCTTTGGGTTCTTCTTGTATTGTCTGAACACCTCTATTTCCTCACCTCTGTAATTGATTTTCCACTACACCCATCTCTATCACCTTGATTTCGCTCTGCTCATCTAAAAGATAATCTTAGCTTTGCCTGTGTGATTGACAGCCTATCTTTCTATCAAGTCTGGGGTGGATTCTTCCTTCCTCTTTATTGTTTGTTGGCTATTTACTCTTGCTGTTGTTATCTCTTTACATATTCTCTGGCTTTACCTTTGACTATTCCCTCAGATTTTGATTCTGTACTGCATTGCTAGACTGGTATCAACTCCTTGGCTAGCTCACCTCCCTTTTCTTGTTGATTGTTTTTCTTTTTTCTGTGTTATCACTTATATCTAATAAGGAACTGTCACCCAGTTGCCCTTTATCACCTAGGATGGTTGAGGCAAGTAGGCAGGGAAAGGGGAAGTTTTAGCTTAGGACCAGTGGTGGAACTAGGAATGGCGAGGCCCTGTGGTGAACTTTTGACATGGTCCCCCTTGAATACCCTGATCGACCGACCCCACCCCACGCGCATTCCTGCACACAGTATTATGCCCCATAGTGGCCTCTGAACACAGTATTATTCCCCATAGTCACTAGCATCTGAGAGCGTTTTCATAGGGCAGTGTTGAAAGCTATAAAATTTTATTTATTTAATTTTATTACATGATTTACAAATAGTTTGCAGATAATAACCACAATACTTACCAGATAAAACTGCATGTGGCAAAATTTGCATAGTACTGTGTGCAGTGGCCACTATGGGGCATAATACTGTGTGCAGGGGTCACTGCTGGAAATAATACTGTGTGCATGGGCTGCTATGGCATAGTGGCCTCTGCACACAGTATTATACCTATAGTGACCCCTGTACACATTATGATTAGGGTTGAGCGTGTTCGGAAAAGATCAGATTCCGATCGGCGATCGAGAAAATTTCACGATCGTGATCGGAATTCCAAACACGATCTTTTTATGTGGGATCGAGATAAGTGATCTTTTCCCACAATGCTTTGCTTAGCCTTCACATTGAGTATACACTGTATACTCAGTGTGAAGGCTCCACTGCAGTTCCATAGGAATGAATGGAAGCAGCCGGCACACAGCCTTAACCCCCTGCGCACCGACTGCCTCCATTCATTCGAATGGGAGGCTAAACTAAACATCTCTAGCAGCTACTTACCTCTAGAGATGGCTGCTCTGGTGCCCTCCTTCTTCTTGCCTCGCTGCCCCGCCTCCCAGGTTACTGTTTAAAGCGCTAGGTAGGCGGGGCTTGTGGCTTAGGAGAGTGTGGGTGGGTACAGGGCAGGTAGACATGACATCTCCCCTCCCAGTACCCGCCCACACTCTCCTAACCCGCCTACACTCCCCTAACCTAGCAGGGAGGGGGCAGCGAAGGGAGAAGAACAGCGTGGAGTGGCAGCGAGGCAAAGAAGAAGGAAGGCACCGGGCACCGGACCAGCCATGTCTGGAGGTAAGTGGACACCAGGGGGGACTAAGTAGCCAGAGGATTTAAAAAAAAATCCTCTGGCTACTTTAGTGATTCACTACACAGTGTGGATT